>NC_046379.1:15118389-15424218 GCF_011125445.2 Fundulus heteroclitus | reverse complement strand
ATTTCCCATACCCCACTTCCTGTTTGCTTTTTATTTATCTGTTTGAGAACAGTTTCATGTTACTATTAAAGACCCTACTTACCCCTTGAGACTTGCATTTACCCCTAAGTATTAAAATCTGCTTTCAAGTTGCTAGACATTCGTGTTATCTGGTCTTAAACATTATTTGTCCCCTTTTTCTAAAGATTTTTCCAAGATTTTCATTGGGAGCTGAGCTATTTTATCTGTTTTCTATCAAACAACACACCTTAATTAAGGTTAATGGGTGCTTTGTTGAAAACAGTCACAATTATAAATTCGGTTCAAATTTCTTTAGTAAAATCATCACATTTCTTGATTATTTTTGTAAAAAAAATACCCACTATAACGCAGCTAGAGGAACAGAAAATAGCATTTTAGCACCAAGAGGATTCCTCAAGAATCAGGTCCTGTGTCCATTTGTGCTTTACTTCTTTCATTTTCTCAGGAAATGCTTTACGATACCCTGACAGTCAGTCAGGTGGGTGTATGCCTTGAGAGAAAGTCAAAAGAAGCCATCAAACCTGAAATTAGAGATGGTTTACACTTTTTTAAAAAAAAAAATACTTATATATTTTTTGCAAATTTTTTCATCTAAAGTATAAACTTACAGAGCTGCTACCGATGCTATATCAAAGCTAGCTGTAGATAACCATAGATGGCTTGAAACGTTTATGTTAGGTTGGCCACAGTTTAGCAGGGTTAGCCACACACCAACCATCTAACACTTTGAAACAATATGAAGACACCATCCAGTGTAGACTGACAATCCAATAGACAGACCAATATAACGAATTGGGGCTTTCCACAGCAAGATTTCACGCAAGATTGCATTTTACCCAAAAGAAAAAAAATTATCGTTTTGTGAGTAGTTGGGCTGATGATGCCACAAGACGCACAACAATCAGGCTAATCATCTGGCATTAGCATACGCTGGGGAAAACTAAAGATTTGTAACAGATTTTGGTTAAACTTTAAACGTTTTAATCGGAGTTTGACCCCAATGAGCCTCGTTAGGCTCATTAAAGGTCTGTCCCTCCGGGGATTATTTCAAGAGGTGGCTGGTGATGCAGCAGCTCTGCAGGAAACATTTTAATTTAGGATCACCAAACCGGATCTTTTTAATGACAGCTAGGATTGAAATAAGCATTGAGGATTTTTATCAATAAAATCTGACCAGGACAGTCTTAGACTTAGACTTAGACAAACTTTATTGTTATTTTGTATGCACAGAGTGCGTACAGAACGAAATTTCGTTTGCATGCAGCTTGAGAATTTCAGTGAATTGCAGTGGATTTCAGAATAAAGTAACTTTGCAGGATAATAAAGTAACTTTGCAGGATAGTAAAGTAACTTTGCAGGATAAATAAAGTAACTTTGCAGGATAGTAAAGTAACTTTGCAGGATAGTAAAGTAACTTTGCAGGATAATAAAGTAACTTTGCAGGATAGTAAAGTAACTTTGCAGGATAATAAAATAACTTTGCAGGATAAATAAAGTAACTTTGCAGGATAAATAAAGTAACTTTGCAGGATGTAAGTAATTGCAGGAATAAATAACTTTGCAGGATAAATAAAGTAACTTTGCAGGATAAATAAAGTAACTTTGCAGGATAGTAAAGTAACTTTGCAGGACAGTTCCAGGATAAAGTGCACAGTGATTTCACAGTACAGCAATTGAGATTGGGGCTTTCCAGTTGAGTTTGCCCTGCTCTGCTGTACATTATTCTTGCAAAGTTTTCCTGAAATCTATGAGATACTCTCACAAATGCCTGAAACGTTTTGCAGCAGCACTACAAAATATGATTAAAAAACATTCAGATGAATTGGACTGAAAATGTAACCAAAAAAAATATGATAATTTTCTTTAGTCACCAGAAGCACATGAGCTTGCTTTTGGGAGAGCAGGGATATGAAAACGAAGGAAAACTGACCATGAAATGAATCTGATTGATTTAAAAAAAAATGTCTGGCTTGTGGCTTTAACTTTCTTCACCTACGCAACCTCTAAAAAACAATGTTTTTAGCAAACTATGTCTTTAACCCTGCTGGGTACTTTAACCCTAAATTTGTCATTCATCTGCCTCACGTTCTCTCCGTTCCTCCTTAACGCCGCTCCAGGGTCGTACTCGTTATCAGTCCGGGATCTGGACCACAACACAGGGGAAGGTGTGAAGCACTACAGGATCCGCAACATGGACAGTGGAGGCTTCTACGTCACAGCCAAGATATCCTTCAACTCTCTGAAGGAGCTCGTCCAGCATTACTCCCGTATGTATGCCTGTGAAAGGGACCAGTCTACATCTCTGATCGCTGAGGAGTTAAAATGTTCATTTCTGCTGCATGTTGTGTTTCCCAGGTGAAGCAGATGGATTGTGCACAGTCCTGGTGAAACCCTGCCAGTCCAGGGCGCCGCAGAAGCCCTGGTGGCAGGACGAGTGGGAGATCCCCCGGGAGTCCCTGAAGCTGGAGCGCAGGCTCGGAGCAGGGCAGTTTGGAGAAGTCTGGATGGGTAAGTTGTTTTTCTGTTTCCACGAGATTGAACTTGTGTACTCAGAAGAATTGTGTGCAGATACATCACATGTGAAAATGCCCGGTCTGGTTGGGAGCTAGACTGCGCGCCTGCCAAGAGCCAGAGCTTTTCTGCAGCGTGTGCAGAAGAGTTTCCTTCGGCTCAGTCCTAATTGTAGGCTTGTTTGAGCTGCTTAAAGAAAGAATGATGTGTGGTATTAACCCTGACGTACAACACTGCCCCAAATACTCGTATCTCACTTTTTGATGAGCTCATGGATCTTTAAGACTTGTTTCCTAACAAGACTTTGAAACTGATCCTGCAGCGTGAAGTTAAACAAGAGGGGCTAAACGTTTTGATCGCAAGCACATCGGTTAGGCCACAACCTCATTATCATTCAATTGAATGGACAATTTCCCCTCTAGTTTCCATTCTCATTTGCCAGCACCATTTAACCTCCCAAACAGACCACTGAACAAAAGCTAAACATCGCTAACCATGGGACTTGCCCTCATTCCGCCGCCACTTTCTGTTCCCAACATTGCTCTGCATGAAATCTGGGCTCTTTGTTTGTTTGTACACCGTCATCCAAACGAAATGTTTACCGTACTGACGCCAGTGGACACGAGAGCATCGACATACCTCCGCTGAATACATTTGGTAAACAGTTCGCCTAAAAAAATATAATTGTAGGGAGGGCAGTGCCTTGCAAAACCTTTTGTACTCCATGAGATTTTTTATATTTTTTCAAGTTCCAACCAAAATGCTTTAATATATTTTGGGGGGGAGGGTTATGTTACTGAGCAACACAAAATAATGCATAATTGTGAAGTGAATGGACAATGAGGTTTGGTTTTAAAAAGTTTGTACACACGTATTCTGCCTCTTTTATTCGTTTACCTCCGCATGAAATGCAGTGCAACCAGTTGCCTTCAGAAGTCAATAACACCCTGAACGCACCATGAAAAAAAAAATGGTGTAAGCAGCATTATACTAATTACGAGGCAATAGAATAAATTCTTTTGTGAAAGAAAGAGGTTTGCCTGGTTGTCAAATATATGTATACCTTAAACATACAGCCAGAACTACAATTCAGTGGTTAGGTCAGAGGATATTTCTCAGTTAAAATGACAAGGACCTGGATCTGCTGGACCTTTTTGGTGGAACTTGAAGACTGACATTCACAAAATCTCTTTAGAAACAAAGCATGTTGGTAGTGACATACTCCAAAAAGGATTTGAAGCTGTAATTGCCACAAAAGGTGGTTCTGCAAACTAAAATCAGGGTTGAGGGTGAATACATGCAAAAATGCACGCCACACTTTTAAGATTTAATTTGCAAAACAAAATTTGAAACTTTTTATCATTTTCCATCCACTTCAAAATTATACATAATTGTATCTATCTCCAAAACCCCCCCAATAAAGTACATTAGAGTTTTTTGTTTGCTACATAAGAAAATCGGGGGAAAAAAGTTCAAGGAGTATAAGGACTTTTGCAAGGCACTGCACGCGATAGCCATCAGTGCATTACAAAAAGAAGACAAAAGAGACAGAGGAATGCTTTCATTAGTAGATAAAGATTTGTTCCCTCATCGCTATATGCTTCACGCTTGGCGTTTCATGTAAAAGAAAGAACAACCTGGTTGGTTATGGCTTTGGTTGAGTACATGCTGGGGAGTGCTGTGGAGAGCCAGTCTCAATGTCATGTGAAACTGTTATTAAAACAGCAAATATTTGAGCCAAGCAATGGTTTACGGTCATCATATGATGAGTAGATGCTTTTAGTTGTACATAAATTGGCTTAAACCACAGTGGATATTATTGGATGAATGAGACGGGCAACATTTTTTAGGCTTGAACCAAACCTAAATGGGGTACAGAGAGCTTTTTAACCCATGTTTGTGCATTTGAACTAAATGTATTAAAAATACGTGTTGAAGAAAAGGGTATTAATATTTTAAATTCCCTTAACTATGGAAGGCCAAAATCAAGAATCAAATCAAACATTTTTTTGTTGTTATCTTGTGATGCCATAATGAAATTTTGGTGCCACACAGGATCAAACAAAACCCGCAGACACAACAACTCTTGTTTTCACTTTTTTTTTTTTTTGATTGCAACAGCAACAGTTCCTGAGAAGCTTAAAGCATGCAAATAGTCCTTAACATTTGATAAAAGGTTCAAGTCAAAACGACAGATAGCTGTCTCTTTACAGAAAATATTGATTTCTGTGCAATTGCATGAATGTATCAGACGAACGATCACTGAGGAGTTAAACAGCGTGCAAATAGTCATTATCAAACATTCACATGTTCAGGCTGAACGTCCAAGTAAATGGATGTTTGAGACAAAAAGACCAGTTGCAGTCAGTTTACAGGATGAGGCGAAATACTGTGCATTAATTTCAAATCTTCATGTTACACAGCTGTGCAATTTCCTTGAACACCCAAACATTCCCTGAGAAAATAAAAAGTGCAAATAGACTTCAGCGTGTGAGAGACAGTGTGAATAATTCTTATTGGATCAAGAACCTGGCCAAAAGTCCAAGAAATAAACAATTAGCTAAATACCTTTTTATAAATCTAATTATTCAAATATCTTTATTTAATCGATTAAAAATGTAACATTTTAATTCATGATATGATAACACGTAAAATTTTAAAAAAATTACTTCGGTATTTGTTGAATTATTTTGCACCTCCTGAGCTACACTGTGAAACAATTTGAACTTTTACTATGACAATTGCTTTTCTTCCCCACTATTTAAATGTTCTCAAGAAAAAAAGTAGGCAGGTTCAAATATTGGACTAAGACTTTATTATTAATAGTGCTGGAAATGATCTTTGAGAGTACCAAACAGCCTTTCTAAATGTCGTGTTGGGCTTCCTGTGTTGCTTGTTGAAGAACTCGTTTAGCTGCACGTTATTTCTATGAAATGTATTCTATGAAGTCCAGTTTGCATGATTCAAGATTAAAGTTTGATTTATATTTTATCTACTTATCTTATTTTTATACTTATATTTTTCTGTCAGGAAAGAAATTTTATCAGCATCATTCAAATAGTTGTTGGATGCGATGCTGAAAATGAAGCCAGCTGATTTTGTCATGGTTATAATTTGGAGGAAAAACAAAGGAAGCTACAAAGTTGTTGTTTTTTTTTTTTTACTTGACTGAACACTTTTAAAGATCTACTTGCTTTGCACATAACGTTGAGTGCATTTCCCCCTCCCCCAGAATAATCTGTTGTGTAAAAATATTCCAGTTTGCTCAGCACTTTACTTTGCTTGATTGATCTGGGCAGAAAGATTTGAAAATTATCTATAGCAAGAATGATAAAGATCACCTTTAAAAGGGAAAAGGAAATTTAAAGAGCCTAAAGGCTTCCCTGAATGTGCTATCGTTTAAAAATCTCCATGATTTTATTTCAAAAATGTTCATGACTTGTTCGGCACCTGTGGTTAGATACTAACTCTTTCCGGTGGAAATACATGGTAAATATATGCAAACATTTCATGGAACATACAAAGATGAAAATTAAAACCATTAACTTATACAAAATTATTGCTGTTCCTCTGTGCTAAGTGCATGGTTTATTTAAGATATAATCAGAACTGAAGAAGTTGACAAACAGCTAATAGTTTCAGGTAATAACAATAATAATAATAACTACTTTAGTTTATGTAAGAAACTTTATGAAATATGAGATGGTTTTTGTACGATTTGGCCTCTGTGACGTGCAGGCTGTTTGTCTTGTATTTCTTTTTTATAGAAACAAAAATGAGCAGAAAATATATGAATTGAGGTGTAAAATGAGGATGTAGATATTGCTCTAATTCAGTCTGGTTTCATTCAAAACTATATAAATGTGTATAAGGTAACTTTTTCCTTCCAGTCTACTTTAGCTGGTGGTTTGTTTTGCATCTGCGTGAGAGCTAACCTGCAGCAACGGCTGTGAAAGGTGTCTAAAACCTTTTCATGGTGAGATACATCACCCTGGAGTGACCTGATTGCTTTTACGTACAGTATAATTAGATGGCTTTTATTATGAATTGGAATGATGGCTGTTTAAACTGAAACAAAAAGTGTTTTTATCAAAGAAAATAACATAAACTAACTGAAGAAGCAAATGGGAAGTTAAAACACAATTAAGTTAAAGCCATTATAACTGGCCATTATTATTATTATTATTATTATTATTATTATTATTATTATTATTATTATTATTATTATTATTATTACTGTTTGCCCTTCTTTTCTTTATAAAGTTACACCATTATGCATAGGCTATCTGCTGTTGTAGATGTGCTGGAGTTGGCTTCACTGTAAATGTGGGGTTGCCTCACTGAATTGCAGATGGGGAAAACTCTGTTGTCTTCTCATTATGAGAACTTTAAACTTTAAAAGTGGGAAGATTTAAAATTTTATTTGTAAGATTTCAAAACTGTCTGCCTCTTTGTAGGCAGACAATCTAATCTACAGAAAACAAATTCCTTGAATTTTCTCTGAATTTTGCTCATTTTCTACAGTTAGATTGAAATTATGATTGGTAGTTTTAACGTTTCTCCTCCACTTTTAGTGTTTTCTTTTGAGCAATCCTTAACAGCCACTGAGACCCAGATGTCCTTCTTTTAGGTGTCTACAACAACGACAGGAAGGTGGCCATTAAGAACCTGAAGATGGGCACCATGTCAGTGGAAGCCTTCATGGCAGAAGCCAACATGATGAAGAACCTGCAGCATCCTCGCCTCGTCCGTCTCTTCGCCGTGGTCACCCAGGAACCTATATTCATTGTCACCGAGTACATGGAGAATGGTAGGTGCCATCAGATCTCATTACAAGAGGAAGCAAAACTTCCTTTAAAGTGGTTTCCTTACAACGACGAATAAAAGAGAACTCCTGGGATACTCATGCTTGCTCCTTTGAAAAAGGTTTCGTCATCTGAAATATGTTTCAGCTTGTCTGAATTAATCATTTCCTTAATCTCCCGCCTCGTTACCATAAAGACACAGTTGAGGAGAGTGAGCTCGGAGCTCGTAGCTTGGAGCGAAGACAAAGGAGCTGTGTTGGCCTGGTGTCATAGATGTTCAGGATTAAACATGTTGATCTGTTATCAGACTCTGGGTGGGAACACATGTTTGAACAAAAGACCAGGCTGCCCTGTGAGTTTCACCCAACTAATGAGTCACAATGCTTTCGCATGAACCCTCCACTCCAGAGAATCGACTTCATGTTAGTCAATCTCTTTTTTTTTTTTTTTACTATTCTGTTTGCGTATGACCTCAGCCATACTGGAAATATAAAGTGTATTCATCACCAGCAATTGAGCATGAAAGCTGCGGTGCGAGCAGGCCTAAGTATGGGAGCTCCGGCCTGTTTACGCTGGCTATTTTTATCTTCTCCTCATTAGGCTCGCTTGTATTCACGGCCTACGTGTTAAAATGTCTCAAAGGACACATGAACATTCTCTTCTTCTTTTCCGGACCTGTCCTGGAAGATTTATTGTGTTTACAGGTGAAAGGGAAGCTTCAGAAAAGAAAGGTCTCCATCATGCTCCGGTGCCATAATTAGTAGTTTTTACAACGGCTGTATGGCCAGCATCCTGTCTTCCTCTTTGCCATTCTTGCCTCAGATAGCTTGTAAGAGCTAACTGATAATTATAAATACCAATAACATAGAGGCATGAAAGCAGTCTGCATGCGGAACAGTTAATGACCAGAATCTGCCTTCAGATGATAGCTGTCACAGATCTTTTCCCTCTTAACTTTCTCCTTAACCCCTAAAGTTTTTGTGATTGTTTTTATTGTGAGGGACGGCGCCGAAATGCACTGAGATTCACTGCATTCACAGACACAACAGCCTTAGAGCTGAAGTGAAAGGCGTGCCTTTGTGTTATCGTTGGTAAACCAGCAGTGCTTTCACATCAGTCAAGCTCTTTGTCCTGGATCTATGTGTGGACAATTGTCTCTTCTGCCGATTCGGTTCACATCCTTATATCAGTTTGTTCAGTTTTTTTTTTTTTTTTTTTTTGCATTACTGAGGTCAACAAAGGAAGAAAATAGCAGGTCTGTACTCCCGGCTTCCCTTTGTGGCCTTGACAAAGAGCGTTGCTCTGGCTCTCAAACTTCAAAAGCAACTTTCCAGACTTAAGCAGAGAAGTGAATGCCTCTTCTTTCCTGGCACAGTCATTCTTCTCAAAGCATTTCCTTTGGTCTGCTTTAGCTGGCCTCCAAACAGAGATATTATTCTGTGCTAGTTATCAGAAAGAGCACGTCAGCTTGACAGATTATGGTCCACTTCCTCCAAGTGTTGTGTTTGCTGATTTCAGGTGCTATTCTGGTCCTGCTCGGTTTATTTATGTCCGTGAGGGAATTATGAAGTTCAAAATGTCATTTGTCTTCTAAATGCAGCATCTTTTTTTCTCTGCTTTCCGTTTACTATAAGTCTTTTATTAACTATGATTAGTTTTTTTAATCTTTGACGAAATTAAAACAGAGAAACATCCTGATAATGATGAAATTGTTAGTGATGTTAGCTAGAAGTTTTAATAACATTGAAAATATGAAGACACCTCCAGGATTTCGGGGTGAAAATAAACTAAGTGAGAAGACTGCAAAAGCCATTAGAATTGATAAACAGCATCACGGCTGATTAAAACATGATTAAAACATGTGGAGCAGCTGTCTAAGCATCACATGTGAAAGAAGACAAAGAATGTTACCAATGAAAATGCATAGAATAATCCTGAGAACACACAGAAAACAACAAAACAAAGACTTAACTTGCAATCTAAAGATTTGACTTGTTTGAGTTTTGGCCTCAAAACCCAACATAATACACTATATTTCAAATAGTGACATATTAAGCTCAATGATTACCAGGGGTTAACTAAGTTCTTGCGCAATTCTTCAAAATAAAAGCACTTCCTTTTTGATTAATTCTGGAATTTAGGAGCAACAGGCGTTCAGAAATGCATAAATACATTTCCAATAGGGTAAATTTTGGATTTCTTTTTACCAGAATAAATTACATCGGTTAACAACATTTTTTTGCCATGTTTAACAAAATTTTATGAAGTAGCTAATTGTTAAAATGTTCTCCTGTTAAATTAGATCAAAGGATAACACAGCACATAATCTGAATTCAGTGCTGTTCAGATCAAATCTGCACTGTTTTGTAAACTAAATAATTTGCGTATGAAAATCTGTGAAATAAACCACATCCCTTATGAGTTTATTTTTTTGAGGTTTTCTTTTTTTAAACTGTAATAAATCTGTGTTGTCCTCTAAGAGCTGATTGGATAAGCAGACAATGTAACACTAAACCAGACAACCTATTTCCTGTCTTCATTTTATAACAACCTTATGAGAGAAGTCCCAGGACAAGATCCCAGACAAGCCCGTTAATATTGTGCAATCACATACGTTTAAAAAAAGCCTTAAACAACACTTCATATAGGAAAACCAGGCCAGCTGCATTGATTAAACTTAAGTGAATACATTAAAAAGAAAATAAGGATAAGAGTCCCAACACAAGTGCACAAACAAAGAAGAAGCCACAGATGTTCCAAGTTTAAGGCCGTCAGGTCTGGGCTCACTTTTTTTGTGCCTCAGTCCAAAACTAACCCTCAAATTAAAACCAAAAACTGAACAAGAAAAGTAGTTTCCAGCTCATCGTTTTAAACAAGAAAAATGCTTTGAGCAGAGCTGCCGCATGCGTGACTGGCTCGAAGATATGGGAAGGAGCAGCCATGGCTTAAGTGACCTGCAACACTCATTTCTAAAAGGAAAAGACCGTGTGGCTTCTTTTCAATTGGCTCATGAAGAGCTGGTGAAACCCCCACTGGTTAGATTTATTTCAGAAAGGTATGAATTCATCAGAAGTTCAAACAGGAAGTTTATAGCTATATCCTGTCACAAAATCTGCAGAGAAGTGAAATAATAAGATTTTAAAGAAACTGCGCAAGTTTAGCAACACAGAATATAGCTTGAAAAGAAAAATTTACCTTTTTTAGCCTTTACACTAAAAACATTTAAGGAGAGCTAAAATCCCCTTCTATTATGACACTGTGAAAATATTTAGAGTTTAATAGACAGTTTTGAAGGTATTATGCATTTTATACAACGTGACTGTAATCCTGTTCGTAGACATTATTGTTCATGCTTCAATTAAAAAAAAAAGGCTAACCGCTTTTCTTTTCACAGGAAGCTTGGTGGACTTTCTGAAAACACAGGAGGGAAGCAAATTATCCACCAACACACTCATAGACATGTCATCACAGGTGAGATACCGCTGCCTTTAACCTTCGGTCCTTCCATTACAATGCTCCTTCCACCTAATTTACCAGATTCCCCTCTCATTCATACCTCCACTTCCTCCCTCTCAGCGTGATCCTTCTGGGCAATAAATCAGCAACTGTATTAACGAGGCTTAAATTCTGCTCTAATCTTGTAATACATGGAGACTTGGGTGGGTTTGTGTGCAAAAAGGCGTGCACGTAATCATTATTGCAAGTCTAGACATTATAGCACAAATACAACCGTCCTTACTGGATTTGAAGTGGACAAACCGGATGAAATTGCAGCTTTTTTCATCTTGCGTTTGTTTTCTCAAGGGTGGCAACCGAGCCAAAATACATTGATCATTCCACGATGACAGAACCTGAAACTATGATCTGCATTGGTTTCGCTCAATGTATTCAGACGGATTTATCAAAAAGGCATTAAAGGAAGAAAACGTTAGAAGGTTTTAAACTGATCTGAATTCTTGTGCTAACTTAGATGGTTAAAAGGAGAGGACTTCCTTACATTTAAAGTGACTGTTTGGTGATGAAGTAAGCGCTCAGTCTGTGAACAGGATGTGTGCTTCAAAGTGTGGGAAGGCAGCAGAGTTTCAGGGTTCTTAGAGCTGTTCTCCTGCATTAACCAGACGTAATCCTAATCTGAGCTAATTCACTGCAGAATTCAGAGAACACAGTTAATTTTACAAAAATGTTTTTCTTTACGCAGGACTAATCTCTAGGGATTTCACACGAGACCCGTGTAAATGTTTGACACTGTTACTTGTCGGTGAAAAACCTTAACTCCATGGGGTACGGTGGGTGTGGGAATGACAAAATCAACCACAGGAAGACAGCCTGAAGTTTCAAAGTCTTACACGGCGAACGACTCTTTATCTCACCAAGGTTAGCTCTTAGACATGTCGGAGCTCGGTAAAAAGATCTACGCTTCGTGCAGAGCGGTGTGGTGAAGGTTGTACAGCGAACGATGCTTTTATGCCAGCCCATCATACACCGACGGCATTTGTGATGAAAGGGTTTCTTAACATCATGCGGTGGCAGATCGTGAAATGTAAAGTCTTGAAGAATCTAACTTTTTTTTTTTTTTGGTAATGTGCAATCTGTAGGAGTATAAAGCAGATTTTCTTGGAAAACAGAAAAAAACTGACATCTTTTTTTCCCAAAATTAATTATCAAAAAAAGGGCCGAGAGGTTTTAACAGGTCTGCGTTAAACACCATGACAGCATTAACACACAGGTTTTGTGATTGCTTTTCAAAACACCTTCAATTTTTTCGCGTCATGTTGCAATCACACACTTTAGAGCCTTTCAGTAGGATTTCGCGTGACAGATCTACCCAAATGACTCCTCAGATGTAAAGTGAGAGTAAAAGAATACATGATTTTAAAAATATTCAGGTAAAAAAATCTGAAAAGTATGACTTTCTTTTCAGCCCCCCAGAGTCAGTGCGTTGTTGCGTCACCTTTCTGTAGTGGCACATGCCTACCGGTTTTGTACAACTAGAAACTGAAGCTTTTGCCCTTTGTTCTTTACAAGATAACTCAAGCTCACTTTGATTAAATGCAGCGTGTGTTTGCATTCATTTTCACATCTAGCCATATATTCTGAAATAAATCTAGGTCTGACCTTGGCCTGGGTCAGCCGTTCAATTTAAGCTCTCGCAGTACGTTTAAGGAAATGCTGGCAGCTGAGCTTCTGTCCTACTTTCGAGGGTTTTGCAGCTGCTACAGTCCCCCCCCCCCTTATTGTATTTAGCTCCATCCATATTCCTATTAAATTTCACCAGCTTCCTTGTTCCAAACCATTCGAGATGCTGATGAGTCTTCAGAGATGTGAAGTGTTTGTTTTCTGCCATATGTAGTGTTTTGCCTGTTTGCCAAAACGCTCAGTTTCTGGCTCATCTGATTGGAGCACCTTCGTCCATGTGCTTGCTGACTACTTCATGACCATTGATAGGCTGACAACAGCATGTCTGGTATTTTTTCGACATTGCTTTATCATTAACTTGTGCCCAGCTAAGAGTTTTCCCGTTAACGCTCCCACCTGAGCTGTGGAGCTCTGCGGCTCCTACAGAGTGACCGTGAGCCTTTTGGTTGGTTGTCTGAAAAATACTCTCCTTTCTGGTTATGGCAGTTTAGCTGAATGTTGATGCTTTGGATTTTATTTAGCAGTTTCAGAGTAAAGGTGACTGATTATAGACATGCACCACACTTTTCAGAATAAATGCAATTATAAAAAACTTGTACCATTTCCCTCCACCTGTGTAACATCCCAACACAGCACATCAACGTGTGTGGTGGGAAAATGAAAAACAACGGTGAAGAAGTTCAGTGTGAGGCGTAGAGCTCAAGTTTGCGGGAAGAACACGTCCTACCCTGACGCCTATGTGAGACATTCCAGCTTCTGTGACGCACACCTTTCCTCAAATACACCTTCACGGTTTAAAACCTGGATGGACAGGCAGAAAACGGTGCTGTCGCTCAGAGACGCTGGGAGGAGAAGTGTTTGGAAATTGTAAAAATCTAGACTCTGTGATCAGGTGTACTGTTACATTTAGTCAGTGGTGTATGGTTTTTATTGAGTCATGTAGTCTTCAAGTTAAACAGAAACTCAACCTCTGAATAGACAAGTCATTTTTCTATCAGATGGTGTTGTGTAACCGCAGCTGTGCACCAGGGTGGAGCACGCCAGCATAGCAAAGAGGTAAAAGGGTGCAAGCAAGTGACCTGGGGAAGTGGTATACTCCCTGGTTTTGGTTCATCTGTCCAGCCGCAGTGCCAACACACACACACACACATACACACACACACACACACAGATCCTCCACAGACATCTATTTCACGATTGGACACAAACGCACTCCCAGAGGGCATTTGTGATAATGTGCTGCTCTCTACAGGTGGCTGATGGGATGGCGTTCATCGAGCGGAAGAATTACATTCATCGAGACCTGCGGGCTGCCAACATCCTAGTTTCCCAAGAGCTCATCTGTAAGGTTGCAGATTTTGGCCTCGCAAGATTAATAGAGGACAATGAGTACACGGCGAGAGAAGGTAGCGAAGACCTTTCAAGAGATAATGGTTTATCTTAATAAAGGCTGACTCAAAATTGCAGTTTTTCTTGACATGTGCTTTCTTTTTTTCCCTCCGAATATGACCCTCCCCCTCATTTTGTTCACAGGTGCAAAGTTTCCCATTAAATGGACAGCACCAGAAGCTATAAACTATGGCACCTTCTCTATAAAATCTGACGTGTGGTCATTTGGGATTCTTCTCACAGAAATAGTGACATATGGACGGATTCCTTACCCAGGTAGCTAATCCTCCTGAGTATATTTGATTTTTTTTTTATGTGTCTTCAACAGATGACAAAAGGAACATCATACACAAGAAACTAACCCAGAGGATAATAACTGAATCTCAAAGACAATACCTACAGTTTTGATTTGTCTATTGTGTAAATATACATTCATTCTCATTAATGCTTTAATAAGTAAAAGCTTTTAAGCTGACCAGTTAACTTGTTAACCTTTAACTGACTGCTATTCAGTGCAGCTGCTGGTTTCTGTTTCCAGCATAAAACTAATTTGTTGTCTCAGCAGTCATTGGATTCACTTTTACAAAAGAGCAGTAGGAAAGCCCAAGGATCTCAGTGCAGATGAGAGACAAACTCATCCGACAAGGATTTGGCTTTTTGGCCACAGTGACAAGAGGAATGTTTGAAAGGGCTAAGAGGAGACATGGTAGTGGCAGTATCATGCTAAAGGTGGCCAAAAATGCTTCAATACGTTGGCCTGAAGTTGCTTGATGTGTGACACCAAGACTACAAACTCTGTGCAATCAGGGAAGGGATATATGTTTGAGTCTGTGTGTATAATTTTGACCGTAGAGAAAATCTTAAGTAAATTCAAGCTTAAGTTAAGCTTGCGTTTAACTTCACTTAAACTGAGGTTTCTTCAACAAATGTTTTTCTATTATGATGGTGAATCCATTATTTCTTTTTTGAAAAAGAACAAAATGGAAGAAATAACAACAAAGGTCCACAATTGAAGACATTGATTAAGCACTATATATGGGGTTATATATTGTTAAGTTACTTCAGAAACAGTTTAAAGGTCTTTTAAAGCATTAAAATAAGGATTTTGCCTGATAAAAGGACATATTTTTACGTACATGCCGTCAGGTGGATATCACCAAATTAACAGTCTTTTATTTATTATAACTGACCGTAATTTTACTTCCTGTCCAGGTATGTCCAACCCAGAGGTGATCCAGAACCTGGAGCGTGGATACAGAATGCCGAAGCCAGAAAACTGTCCCGATGAGCTTTATGACATCATGCAGGAGTGCTGGAGGGAGAGACCAGAGGAAAGACCCACGTTTGACTACCTGAAGCACCTTCTGGAGGATTTCTTCACTGCCACAGAGAGGCAGTACCAGGAGTAGCTGCAGAGCAGAGAAAAAGACCCACAGAGACACACATATGTGTAATCAAACTAATAGCACAACTGGCGATAGTTGATGCTGGATTTTTTTTCCTATTTGCTAGAGAAGTTAGGGGTGGGAACTGGGACGATCATCATAAGAGTACTTTGTGCATCAAACTAATCCAGAAAACATTTGCAGTAATCTCTGAAGGAAACGTGCGAGCAGGAGAGAGGAATCCTGCTGGTTGAATAAACGGGGAAACTCAGTGCTGGAGCTGAATAAACAGCTGCTCTCCTGGTGCTTTTACAAAAAAAAACATGTAAATAACTGCTTGAGTTGAATTTTTTACCTGTGCATCATAATAGCGGTTTAATTTACAGTAGCAAGCTTTTTGTGAATGTTTGTGTATTAAGGCATAAAACGAGCCACTGTTTGACTGAATAGAGTTGGGAAGCATATTAAATACAAAGACGGTACTTTATGGATGTTTTTTATTTTATTATAAAGAATGAATGTCTAATCCGTAAATACCGAAAATGTATTTTTTTGAAATTAAGTGATTAGTGTGCTGTCAGATACAGTTTTATATATCCTGTAAATATACATCTTTATAATTTCTCTAGTCTTGTGATGGACTGACAACCTGTCCAGGGTGTACCCTGAATAAACTCTCCCCGAAATCTTTGAAATTTGGAAAAATATACAATTTTGTTTAAACATGAGGTGCTCACTGTTAAACTGATTTCTCATTAACAACAATTAACCAGTAGTGACATCATTTCAGTTTTAATATAAAAGTATGGTACAGTTTAAGAAGCATACAATAGGAAATTAGTGTTGTGCCACCGACAAGAATAAATAGTTTTCCTGTCGAATAAAACAACAGGAACTTACAGGGTCTCTGCTTAATAAAGTACACAATACGATATACATTACACTATAAACAGTAGTACTGCTGTAAATGGTTACTTACTGTAAATCCTGTTACAGTTATATTGTCAGACCAGAATCCACATTTAAAAAAGAATAACAATGAGGTTCTTCAGAATATAACAATAGCATGAAAAAAGAGAGCTCACCACACACAGTGACCTTTTCCACCTATATAATGGTTCAGTATCAGTGTTGAAACCAAATATTTTACATACACTGAATAAAAAGAGACAAACATTTTTTCTGTCTGGCATTAAATTGGACTAAATCTACCTTGTTACGGGTCAATTAAATTTTATTTTGATTTTCTAGTTTGTAAATGCCAGAAAAGTGAGAAAGGGGTGTTTTAGTTGCTGTTTTTTTTTTTTTTTTACTACTTTCTCAAAGGTATTAGTTTACATGCCTTACCCTTGTCTTTGGTACATATTGTCTTGAATCTGTTTTTTTAACGTGGCTTTTGAAGTAATGGCTTCTTTTTTGTTGAAAGGCCTTTTTACTGTGGATAAGCTAGATTTCCCCATTATGTCAGAATATAGTAATTTGGCACAATGTAAACCTGTAACTTTGAAGGAATTAGGTAAATCGATATCTGTATCACAACTTTCATACCTGGACAAGGGAAACCCTCACCTTTAAAAGCACAATTTAAGATGCCAACAATATATCCTGAAATAGCAGAATACATCTTAAAAATGTTTGAAGAGATTTTAGAAAACATTAAAATAGCAAAAGAATGTATTTAAAAATATCACTGCTTAAAAACTAAAGTCGAGATGTCTCCCATTTTTTCAGTGTTTAATAGAGCAGCATTTCTAATATCAATAGGTATTGGGTTTTATGGCTTTGGAGTTTATTTAACAAATATACGATCACTGATCTTCCACATGTAATAAGAACAATTCCCTCTTATTATTCTTGCATTTTAGAAATAATAATAATTTTGGTAATCCTAATTTACCTAAAACAGGTAAACTTTAGGTAGATTAACTGTCAGACAACGAGGATCAAAAGTATTTTTCTTTTTTTACAATAAACATAAATATCTAATTTCAACTGTACATGAGAGGAGAGTTTATAGTGGTGGCAAAAAACTAAATTTTACTTGTTTTACTGGTAATGTTTGACCTGAATGTTTCACATCTCACTTACACATTGTAATGGATGATTGGATTGGTCAGTCAAGGTGGGAGGTCTTTATAGAGATGAAATACAAAAGTATGTACAGTTTCTGGTGTTAATAATGATTAAATAAAAAGGAGCAAAAATACTTCATGTCACAAAGTAACAAATGTGGGCAGAAGAAACACATTTCCAAATCTCTGTTTTCCACAACACAAACCCTTGAAATCAATACTCTCACAGTGTGTGATGCATGTTAGTATAAAGGTCTTCATGCCTTAAAGTTAAAGTAACTTCTACATGCAAAAAAGCATAAAGTAAATTTAAATTCCAAGTAAAAATTTGCATCAGCCATCTTGGTACACTCCCTGCCATGCACGATGGAGCAAGGGTACACAAAGCATCACTTAAAAGAAAAATACAACTGATAATTATACCACAGGGAAGAAGTGGTGGGCACCAAAACAAGGTTTTAAGTCACCAGAAACCTTCATTTTAAGATGGAATAGTGTCCTTTTTTCCAATTGAATTAATATCACTGTAATTTAAAACACAGTATATTTGAACTTTCTTAGTGCACAGTTTAAATGTACTGTAACATAATGTTAACAGATCACACAATACACTTCAGAGAACATCATAGCTGTACTTGTGAAAATTGCACACTCTTCAGCATTAAACAAGTGTTAAAACCACAAAAATATTTACAGCAATACCACTGCTTAGATTAGACTAGATATAAAATCTCATGATGATGTTGGACGAGCAAAACAATTATAAAGTATTGTTTGTTATACACTTCCTCCATTCTAGAGTCAGAATAGTTTCATTAGAATCAGAATTAGCTTTATTGGCCAATTGGCCAATATTTTGTGCACCCAACCGCCGAAAAAACAAACAAACAAGGTATATGACTTCAGTTTTACATGCTCACAGTGAGCAGACATTAGGTACAAACATATGAACTTTGGAGTGAGTAAATAAATAATACAAACGAAGAAAAAAAATCATATCTGTGTGTGCATACCAAGTATTTCTTTGTTTCTTTTTTAAATGCAAGTTTTAATTGTGAAAATGTGAAAAAATTGTTTCCCAGGAGAGGAGCTGACAAGTCAGGGTGTCCATTCATGTGTTTATTAGTGACAGTCTAGGGAAATAAACTGTGGCTACAGAAACAATCTGGTTCTCACTTATTAGAATGAGAACCAAACCGAGTTTGCATGTTAAGAAACGTACAACAGAGGTAAAGCCATCTCCTAGCTGCAGAGGGAGAAAGCGCAGCTCGTTGCTGCACGTAGGAAACGTGAACCCTTTGTGTCCCTCTGGCGCCCCCTGTGGCCAGCTGCTGACATCACACCCCATTGACCGAACGTGTCGCTGTTGTCTCCTTTCCTGCACCGTGGGGTTGAAAACATCCGAAAAACAGGAGTAAAAATGGCATTCACCTCCCAAGGCACAAAGAAAAAAGTTTGCTACTACTATGATGGTGAGTACAGCCACAGTTGCACTTTAGCAAGTCGACTCGTTAATGGTTGAAACCCGACAGTTTACATCTGCCAATTTCACCTCTTGCTAACCTAAGCTAACGCCGCTAGCTTGAGACGCCGCCTGCTCTCCTCGCCTCACCCAACAACAATATGTTGGCGTGATAAAACCCCAAATAAGTTGTAAGTTCGCCCATAACGAAAGATTGCTCCCAGAAATGCAGTTCTTTGTGTTTTTTTCGAGCGCTGTTTGTACTTTGATACGATCAGCCAATCAGCTAGCGCGCTAACATATTTATGTTGGTTCATTGTCGGTAAAATGGGTTATTGCTGGGGAAATATCCTCCTTTCTACCTTCAAAAGTTGGTGCAAATGATCAAATCAACATTAACTTATTGTAAAGAGCCAGCGGGTCGATCTGGTTCATTTTGTTCCTCTTTCTTTGGTGTCGCTGATAAGATAGTGGGCAGACCCCAGTAGATGTGTTTAGTGATTGATAGATGACGTCACTGCATTCATGTACATTGAGTGTAATGTTTGCTTTATAAGTCTTAATTTGACTGTATGATTTTGTTTAAAGCAAAAAATAATCACCCAGTGTGCTAATTTGCTGCATTTGTTCCCACTTCAGGTGATGTTGGGAATTACTACTACGGTCAGGGCCATCCCATGAAGCCTCACCGCATCCGCATGACACACAACCTGCTGCTCAACTATGGCCTCTACAGAAAGATGGAGATATATGTATGTGGAATGATGAAAGCAGGGTTTGTACTACCTTGTTGCAAAGACGGAATATAATCCATGGTTCTAATTTGTTCCAGCGTCCACACAAAGCCAGCGGAGAGGAGATGACCAAGTACCACAGCGACGATTACATCAGGTTCTTGCGCTCCATCAGGCCGGACAACATGTCGGAGTACAGCAAACAGATGCAGAGATGTAAGTTTCGTCTGAAAGGTTGATAAAATCTTCCCGTTACGTTGTTGTATTTACATCCACCTTGGTTGATTCAGATAACATTGACCTGACTAAGTCATTCGTGCATGCCGTATGTAACGCCTCCTGAGCAATCAGGTGACAGACACCAGCTTTACATGGAAACAAATGTTTAGTCACAGGGCAGGATGTCTGCTGCGAAACCAATAAAAGATTGTGTTGCAGTCAACTATTTGAAACTATTTTTAAGTCCCTAAATCAGAAAATCTTCATTTATCAGTAGTTAGTTTGAAAGAATTAGTCATTTTATCTTACAAGGAAACTATGGATTACTGTTTTAAAAGAATATAAGATTTCTAGGTTTCCCCGAAATGCATAAAATAATCATGAAAATCACAACATTTTTGGGATCATGGTAAAACGGACTAGCAGCAACTCTAAATCAATGATAAAAACATCTACTACGTACCGATTAGCTAAAGCATAGATGTAGGGGAAGATTTCCACAATCTCTAGGGCAGTGGTCTGAAACTCAAATCCTAAGGAGCTGGTGTCCTGTGTGTCCCTTGTCCTACACTGGGATGCAGTTAAGCTCTACAGAGCCCTGCTAATGATCTAATATTTTACTCAGGCATGTTGAAGTAGAATCAGAATCAGATATACTTTAATAATCCCAGAGGGAAATTGCTGTTTCAGTACAACCGCCATGGGAGCCGATTTACTGAGGCCTTGCTGCCAAGGACAACCGCCTTACACGGTGCCCACAGGGCGCTGCCATTAGAGGCATCTAAAAGTTGCAGGACATGGCCCTCTAGAACTATCAACTTCAGCACAACAGGAAAACTGTGCCTTGCTCGGTCAAATCTGCTTGTTTCTCTTGACTCTGAGCGAGGGGGCAAGGTGGTTTCTGCTTCAACAGTGAGGCGGTTTGCCATAGGTTACGTTGAGGCTGTCAGGCCGCTCTCCTGCAACCAGAGGCTTAGAGGTTTCCAACATATGAATTATGTTGGCATGTTGAATTAAATTAGGCAAAGATCTGTTTTGCAGCATGTGGAGGAGGGGAAAAAATCCTGGAATCCTTCCTGAAACTTTGCATATAAAATATGGAAATGTGGTCCACAGTGAAGAGACAAAAACGTTTAACACAACTGAATCAAGGGGGATCAAGCCTGTTGAATTTTGGAAGGGACAAGTTTATCTTGATGGTCAAAAGATTGAACTTTACTGATTCACAGCCTCTCTTTCCTAAGACAGAAAAAAAGGAGAGATTACTGCATCTACTGCATACCAACAATGACCTTTTTCCAAAATAATGGTGTTTTTTATATAAGATAAGATAGTCTTTATTGATCTCACAATGGAGAAATTCACTCGTCACATCGGCTCATACAATGAGCATACATATGAGCAAAAATATACATCAACTGTTTAAAATTTCAGAAAAACACCAGTCTTTAGAGGAATATCATTTAGGGATGTTGAGAAGGTCACCCCAACAATTACACTAAATGACCTGATGAACTGGGCAGGAGCGCAAAGAGTTTTTGTGTGTGAAAAGTCAAAAGTTTACAATGTTTGTTCATGTTGCAATCAACAGGTCTGCTGATGTTTGTGTAACAGCTAGGATACATTCAATTACTTTACATAATTTGTTATTAAGCGCAGTTGAGACATATCTGGGACACCTTTTTCTGGTATCATTGAGGCTAGAGATTTCCAATTATGTGATTTTGTAACTTAACAGAAACACTGTGGGACGAATAAAGAAGAATGAATCATGTGGAATTACAGAGCTCAGCATCAGCGCACAGACACTAAAGATTTTAACCCATAAAAGCTCCACTGCGGCACACAGCCAGTACTGTAGATATATTCATATGTGAATGAGACAGGACGTCTTAATGTGCAGGTACATCAGCAGTATCAGCAGCTCCAAAACAATCAGAATACATTAGTACTGTCATACTGCAGAGAAAACATACTCTGTCCTGTGATCAGTGTAATCCAAGACCCGTCCTTTATATTGAAGACGACTCCAAACAGCAAATTCACAAACTTTTTCAGGCAAAGGGTTATTTTTTGTAATAGAGATGGTTATGAAATTCAGGTCAGTCAGTATAAAATAAGCAGATTTTCTTTGTAATTGAAAGATAATGACAGATCTGCTGCCTCCAGGTCATGGAGGCGAATCTTCAGTGTGTCTCAGGATGAATTGTGATACAAGTATCTCAGATCACCTCTGAAGCCGTCTGATGGAAACTGTCCTCAAAACGTTTTGCTTGCTTTCGAGCAGCATATTTAGTCCTGTCCAGATGTGCTTGGGTCGCTCAGGGCAGATGTTTGTGGCAGGTCTGAAGGGTGTTTATGGGCAGCCTGAACATTACGGATGTCTCTGATGTTGTTTTGCAGTTAATGTGGGAGAGGACTGTCCAGTCTTTGACGGCTTGTTTGAGTTCTGCCAGCTCTCTGCAGGGGGATCTGTTGGTGAGCTATCCTCTTTGAGAAAAGTCCGGTGAATTGTGTGTGTTGGAAAAACTTTAAATTCTCACTCTTCTCCCCGTGTTCCAGCGGGCGCCGTGAAGTTGAACAAACAGCAGACAGACATCGCGATCAACTGGGCCGGGGGGCTTCACCACGCCAAGAAGTCGGAAGCCTCTGGGTTTTGCTACGTCAACGACATCGTACTGGCTATCCTGGAGTTACTGAAGTGAGTGTGACGGGAAGGAGGATACTCTGTATGCGTGGTGACCACTGAGCTATATAATACACTGGAGTGCTGATTTTGCCGAAAAACTGAAGTCACTGGCCGCCATCTTGCTACTCCCTACTCTCACAGAATCCCATAGGATTTGGTTGCAACAACAAGCAGTTTTCTGGCTGTGTGAAAATGTTTCACAGGTAATTCTACAGTCAGTGGATGTACTAACACTATCAACTACTAGGAAATTAGGTGCTGAAATATTTTACATGTTATTCATATTAAATATATATATATATATATACTTATATAGTATATGTATATATATATATATATGTGTATGTGTATATATATATATATATATATATGTATATATATATATATATATATGTGTATATATAAGTATGTGTATATATATGTATACACGTATGTAAATTTATGTTTTTGTATATTGTTATTTATATATTTATAAATGTTAAACATAAATATTTAAATTAATAAAATGCAAAATATTTCAGCACATATAAAAGTATATGGCATTTGACATTTCAAAAGTCTTAATCCCCCCCTGAACATGAGAAATCCTCGTTATTCGATGCTGTAGCGCACATATTCCCTAGTTACTGGGGAGAAATAGGGAGTACCAATATGGCGGCTGGTGGCTTCAAAGCGACTCGTTCAAACAGACGGTGATTAGCACTCCAGTGTATTATATAGCTCAGTGGTGGTGACGGCATTTCACGCTTATAATGGTTATAATCGTAATATTCAACATAACATGCATTAAAACAGCTGGAATAAAAGAAAACTTTTCTAATTTGTAGATACCATCAGAGAGTTTTGTATATAGATATTGACATCCATCATGGAGACGGTGTGGAGGAGGCCTTCTACACCACGGACCGTGTCATGACTGTGTCCTTCCACAAGTATGGAGAGTACTTCCCAGGCACTGGTGACCTCAGGGTATGTCCCTAATGACCACATTTACACATGTCACAGTGCTGTAATAATAAGAATAACAATTATCATTTTTATTGTTCTTTTAAGGACATCGGTGCTGGAAAGGGTAAATATTATGCTGTGAATTATCCACTGAGAGATGGGATTGATGACGAGTCCTATGAAGCCATTTTCAAACCTGTGAGTTAGTAAAATCCAGTGTTTTGAATGTTATTTGATGCATAAATAAAAATCATTGAGTTGTTTTTTTCTTCTTCTGTAGATCATGGCAAAGGTGATGGAGATGTACCAGCCCAGTGCAGTGGTCCTCCAGTGCGGCGCTGACTCTCTGTCAGGGGACAGACTCGGCTGCTTCAACCTCACAATTAAAGGCAAGATAATCAAAGGCAGATGGGACTTATAGTATCTCAGTTTTTAATGTTTCCTTTATTGAATATTTTTCGTTATGTCTGCTTAGGCCATGCCAAGTGTGTGGAGTACATAAAGAGCTTCAACCTGCCGCTGCTGATGCTGGGAGGAGGCGGCTATACCATCCGTAACGTGGCACGCTGCTGGACATTCGAGACTGCTGTGGCCCTTGATAGCTCCATCCCCAACGGTAGGATTTTATTCCCGTCTGCTCCCAAGTTTATTCCTTGATTTTCTTTTTTTATTATTATTATTTATTTATTCCCCCCAATGTCAGACAAGGAAGCAGCATGTTTTAACTTGCCTTTATAATATATCCAAAGGTATGCCTCCATTTAGCTCAGATGTGAATGAACCAATCAGAAGCCTAAAAAGTCATGACATGATCATCTAGCTTTGACAAGTTGTTTAAAGGCATATTTATCTTGGTGTATGTGACTTTCTGAATTTGAATAAAGCAATAAATAAATCCCCATTATTTTGATATTTAGAAAATTTATTTTAATTTAGTTTATCCTAAATGGCACACGACAGGAAAAGTCAAATCTGATTCATTGTCAGTGTGGAGAGGAAAAAAATGGTCTTTTGATACATAAATATCTGGCTTCATCTATAGGTATGTGTTCACTGATTGGAAAAAGAGGATTTTTCAGTTTCTGACTGGCTAGTCATGAGTCAAGGGTGATCGGATAAGTTCCCTTTACATATTTACATTTAGTTGGTGGTGCAGTATGAGCACAGGCTGCCATCTGATGAATAATCAAGTCTGTTTTGAATCAGGACTTGAGATTTGAAATGTCAAATTGGAATAATTAAGGAAATCAATCATGTATTTTACCAATTTCATCAGTACACTGCAAAAATAGAACTAAAAGTAAGTGAAATTTTCTTGAAATCATTGTAATTTTCCTTAATTAGAGCAGGTTAATAAGACTATTTGCCAATGGAATAAGATTTTTGCACTTAAAATAGGAACAATTCATCTCCATCGTCTTATTTCATGTGCAAGATGTCTAATTATGTTATTTTAGAGATGAATTGTTCCTATTTTAAGTGCAGAAATCTCATTCTATTGGCAAATAGTCTTATCTACCTGCTCAAATCAAGGAAAAATACACTAATTTCAAGAAATTTTTACTTATTTTTAGTTCCCTTTTTGCAGTGTATATAAGTGATATATTAGACAGATAAAGGTGTCTACCTATAAAATTGGATGTTGGATTCCGATACGTAAATCTTTAGCACTTTTTTAAGAATACAGATAGACATGATAGCAAATTAGTAATTTCAATAGTAGGTTTTACACCTTAGTGTTTAAGTTTCAGATTTTGATTGACACTCGATTTATAAGACTTTGAAAAAAACCTTTATGTCAAAGAATTATTCAAGTTAAATGTAGCCAAATTTGTTGAAAATTAGTGTTAAAATTGAAATATTAACTTAAAAAAAAACTTATCTTGACTGCCAGCTGTGCTGTTGTTGGAGTTGGCTCTTTAACACTGCAGGTAAAGATGGAGGACATCCTAAATTAAATATTAAAATTACACCTTTTTAAATGGTAGATAACTAAAATACACAAAGAACTTTCTGTATTTAGGTAGAAATTCTATATTTACTGTAAATTGTTTCTCTCAAATCGACAGAGCTCCCATACAACGACTACTTTGAGTACTTTGGACCAGACTTCAAGCTGCACATCAGCCCGTCCAACATGACCAATCAGAACACGAACGACTACCTGGAGAAGATCAAGTGAGCCACAGCAACATGTTTCACATTCAGACTATTCACTGGTAGCTTTAGATTACAGGATAAAAGTAGCGTTTCTTAACCTCATGTTTTAGCTGAAGACTTAAAGTATTCCTGCATCGCACCCTTTAGGCAGCGCTTGTTTGAGAACCTGCGAATGTTGCCTCACGCCCCTGGAGTCCAGATGCAAGCCATCCCCGAAGACGCCGTGCACGAGGACAGCGGCGATGAAGACGAAGATCAGAACAAGCGCATATCGAGTAAAGACGTTTCTCACGAGCAGTTTACGACCCTTTTTCATACAGTAGTTGCTCTGATGAGGAAAAGCAGCATCTTCTAATGTGCTTCTTCCATTCTCATTACATTCAGTCCGGGCTCACGACAAAAGGATAGCGTGTGAAGAAGAGTTCTCTGACTCTGAGGACGAAGGCGAAGGAGGCCGCAGGAATACCGCCAGCTACAAGAAAGCCAAGAGGACCAAAACCGAAGGAGAGAAGGAGGCGGAAGAGAAGAAGAAAGGTGCAGAGGAAACGAAAGGTATTCAGCCTTTTCCGTCCTCATCCTCTTAAGATCCTGTTACTTAATGATCTGAGTCGTTCAATTTGTTTTTACAGAAGTTAAAGAAGAGGAGAAAGTACCAGAGGAGGAAAAAATGGACACGTCAAAGTGAGAAAACACTGCACATACACATTGACCATGATGCCGAGGAGGTGGTTAACAGGAGGCGGTAATCATTTCCTTCCTCTGGCTCCTTTAGGCCAAATGAGGAGCCCAAGACACCTTGAGGTCCTGAGCTCCCAGTGATGCCAGCACATCAGATCAGAGCTGGTCTTAAAGTGACGTTGTTTTTGGTTTGAATAAACAATCCTATTGGACTGTTGCAGTGAAAGCTGGTAAAGGACTGTATATTTTGAGACCAATGGAGAGTAATTATTTGCTCTTTTTAAGAAAAATCTTTGCAACTTTGCTGTTTTTGGACAAATTGTTTTGAGTATTTTTTTTTGTATGGGTTTTCATCTTTTTTTATTTACTATATTTGCTTTGTGGGTTGTGGAGACATCTGTTAAAAACAGCTTGGCATGTGTCCAGTTTATATACATGGATCTAATTTAACTCTTACATCGTATCTTTTGACCCCACTTGTGTTATATGCCTTTGGAGTCGTAGCAGAATAATGTAGACATGTTTGATCCTTTTCTAGAAAACGTGTGACTGGTCTTGTCTGCCAAAATCTGTAAGATTTGTATATTTTTGGTTTGTTCTTTTTAAGAAAATCTCATTTGAATATTTTTAAGTTAGCTGGATATAAATCAACTTGTGTGTACTTCTCAGTTGCAGAATCACTTTTGGGATTTTTCAGAGACTTTAACAAAAGCTGTCGAGGTTACAACTGTATTAAAGTTTTTTTTAATAACTATAGAAAGTACAAGTTTTATTTCCACACTGGAAAAAAAATACACAAAAATGAAGGCATTTCAAGCAGATTCTTAAAAACAATACAAACATGGTAAAAGCATTTGGACCATAATATCATCCCATCTTAAAAAATAAAAACGAGCATAAATACTAAAATGCAACTGATTTAGCCAATTTTAAAGTCCAAATATTTCCAAATATTTGATTTGTAACAGATTTTCTCCAGTCTGTTCAGACAGTTTTCCATCCTGTTGAGTTGCATGAAACCAGTATTTCTGCTGGTTTAGACCCAATCACTCTGCGTCTCTGCGCTTTGCAGCAGCTCATCCTCCTCTGCAGGCTCGTCTTTGGGTTCTGGTTCTGGAAGCGGCTTTGGGGTTTCGGCTCTTCTCTGGAGTCTAACCTGAAAGTAGAAAACAAAACATGATTCAGCCAGTCCTCACTTAAAAAACATAACCTGACAACTTCATGTCATTTACTGATTAGTTAAAAAAAAATGTGATTCCTACTTCTGTTTGAAATTATGTTTCTATATGTTGTGGGAAAAAAACCGAATACCTGAATTTAGTAGGTCTGGTAAAATAATAGAAAACCAAAAGGACCGTAAACAGTTGAGGCATTGCATTTTTCTTGAACTCAATTTTTAGTATAGACTGAATTAAAAGCTCCAGGGTTTGCTTTCCTGTGAATTACTGGACCAATATTTAGTTGTATAACCACCGTTCCTGGGAACTGTTTTACATCTCTACATGGAGTTAATCAACCTTTGGCACCTGTAGAGTATTCCCCAGGATAAATGGACTAGATCGCCCTACTCCTCTGCAAATTTCTGAATTCTCTCAAACTGTGTGCTTGTCTCAACAACTTGAATCTTGTTGGTTTGGAATCAGGCTGGTGCTTACCAACTGGTATTTGGGGTCATTGACTTGTTGCAACAGCCATATTTCCTATTTACCATAAGGCAAGATGACCTCTTCAAGTGTTTTGATGTATAAAAACAGTTTAAATAGGCCCTACATCACAATATAAGAACCATCCCCATACCATGAAACCTGCCCCTCCCTGCTTCACTGGTGCAAACACTGGGGATAGTAAACAATGTTGTTGCCCAGTCTCCATCTCTAAACAGCATTTCATTCCTTCTCACTCAGCCATGCTGACACTTTTTGAGGTCAGCCACAGACCTGCACCTCCATAAATCATCGAACTCCATCTTTATTTCCTTGAAAACTGAACACCACCACTCAGCGCATGGACCTAAACGTTAAATGTTTTTCCTGGAGTAAGAAAGGCCACTGCGAAAATACAGGTGACATTTCTGAAACCCTGAACAGGGTAGAGAAATTACCAACAAAAAAAAAAAAAAAAACGTGCCAAATGTTGGTGTACTCCTAGAGTGTCTCTACAACAAGACAAAACCCTTAAAACTTTATTTGTGATGATCCTATTAACTCAGATTACTGTGCAAATAACAGTTTATTTGAAGATTTCTATATTTGACCATGTTTGTTTTCTTTAATTTAATGAAATTTAACAAATATCTGCATGAAGGGCGTGGCAGTGGCACAGGGGTAGAGGATGTGGACTTTTACTGTCTGTCTTCCTTTTCTCTCTCTGCCTTATTTCCTGTCAGCTCACTTTCAAATAATGGCTAAAAGTGCACCTCAAAAAAAATATATATCTTCCTCATTACGATCTTTAAATGTTTCTTTAGACATAATACCATGAAATTCTGAACATAAAACTACATCAAAAAGCTGGAAAGGTCCAATCCACCAGGATTCCTGCAGGACTTGGATTTCACAAATGTCCTTATTCAAGGACCCAATCTTTACTTTTTATTTATTTTTATGTAAAATTTTGGTGAATATGTCTTAATTTGCTTTAATCCAGTTGTCTCAACCTGAAACACCCATGGGGGCTGGTGTCCAGCAACTTTTAGATGTTTCCCTTGCCGGACATACCTGAATGAAACGACTAAAATGCCTCACTAGCATGCAGGTCAAGCTCTACGGAGCTCTGCTAAAAGCCCGAATTTGAGTCAGGAGCATTAAAGCAGATGCAAACCTAAAGGTTGAAGGACGACGGCCCTCAACGACTAGAGTTTGGCGACCACTGATTTAATGCATCAAAAATAACAGCAATAAATGCAGCAAGCCATGAGTCCAACATGACAGGAGCTTACCCTCTTTGCCTGGAGGGGCTCCTTCCTGCACGGACAAAGGTACAGGAAGGAAGTGCAGGCAGCAAAACAGCGGAAGGTGAACACTGTTTCTAAGACGCACATCAAGACGAGAGGAATCCAAAGAATGATGCTGGTCGCCTTAATTTGCACACACACACACAAAAAAAAATCTTAATTATCTCATTGTAATATTAAAAGTTGCTGATCAAAGGCATGGATGAATACTGAACGTACATAGATACGAGTTGGATCGAAGGGACACTCTTTTGTAACGGTCGCTGCGCCAAAGTCCTCATCAAAGAAATTGCAGTATCTTTTTAGAATGCTCTTTTCTTTATGGGTAAAAGCTTTAACCAAAGACCATGACACACCCACGGCAGAGGCAACTCCTAAGAAAGCTGCCAGGATGCTGAAGACCAGCAGAACCCACATCTGCAAGAGAAACAAAGACATATGGGCATTTGTCAGACATAAACTCAATGTAAAACAGAAGATATCACAAACTAGTTCCTGTTCTGTACACGGTTATGCTATGTTGTGCTGGCACTTCTTTAAACAGCTTTTATATCTCCAAACACAGATGGCTTCTGACTGGAGCCGGCACATAACATTTGTGATCTGAACTGGAGGAGGTGGGAGAAGCTGATATTTACCAGGGTCTTGTTTTTCTTGTTCTTGGACAGGACAATAGCAATTATCCCGCTGATAATGCCCTAACGCAAAACAAGCAGAAACACCGTTCTTAACATATGAATTCCACATATTTACATTCAGCTGCAACATATTTAATGATTAAAAAAAAACTTGCATCTATTTACCATCAAGCCTGCCACAATGGCGATGATGTTAGAGATGGCGTACACAAGAATACGGCCACGGATCTTTACTATGATGTGCCTCAGCACAGCGCCGTGCACCAGTGCTCCCAGAAGAAAGTTGACATGGCCCACCAGCACCAGGGTCAGCCCCATCTTCATCAAGGCTTTGTTTTCTTTGAGGTTGGAACAGCATACTCCTAGGGGAAGCAGAAAGAGCTTATAGAGACGTAGCGTATACTTGACCTCGGTGAATGGAGGACCAAAAGCTAAACATGGTCAAAGTAAGCTGCAACGTTATGAGACACCTGTTGTTAAAATGCGTTTTAGTCTTCAAAGCTCTTTACACTAGAGCCAATTTCATCCAATCGCTCTCACATTCAAACACGATACACAGATCGGTGGGCAAATTCAGATTAAATGCTTTGCCAGAGGGCACATGGGCATGTGACAGGAAGAAGCTGGAATCAAAACTACAACTTTCGGTTGCAAGACAACTACTCTTCCCACTTCTACAGTCATGCCACCTTAAAAATAAATAAAGAAAAAAAGAACAATCAACCCCACTGGCACCACACTTAATGCCCCCCCACCAACATTTGTTTGATTTATAATCTACGCGTATCAAAGATACTTTCATTTACCCATGACTACCCATTTTCTGCGGTTGAGATATATATATATCACTTGGAAAGACAAGAGAATATGCCATCCAGGAAAGGAATGTGTCTTTACTCACTTTTTGTTAAACAACCTGCCATTATTTAAACCAAAGCTGCATGCTGAAAATATACAGTGGCTTTATTGCCATTTCTTGTCTCTAGAGTACATTGATGAGGTAGATTTGTATCCTCAGATGTAAGATATCAAATGATTGCAAGTCAGTAAATTGCTGAGATCAGAGCAAAAAAGTTTAAAACGTCTGGTAGCATGACAAAAAACAAACAAAAAAAAAAAAAACATCAACATGGTTGAGGACCGATATTTATCTTGCAACAAGCACAGCGAGGAATGTGGGAAAAGAGGTTAAATTAAAAATATCACTGTTGGAGATCTGCGACAAAGAGTGTCATTCTGTCACCAAGTCTTCAACTATCAACATGTCGACTGGTTGTTTGGGGGCAGATATAAACATATGGAGTTTGTTCAATGCTGTTGGGACTTTAACTGGTACAGTGTGCTTTGGTCAGACAAGCAACAACAAACGACACAGGTGGATCAAGGTCAAAACAGGATGAAATATGGATGCTGAGAACTTTGTCGGATTGCATTGCATCATGGGCTCTTTGAAATAGCAAATTTTGAGAGAAAATCTACTCGACTCTATACCAAACAGTCGCCAAGTCTTCCAACAAGATAATGTTACACATACTTCTTAAACAGCCATCGCCATCTCAGAAACCCTAAATCCTATGGAAAACCAGAAGAATGAGCTGAAGAGGAGACAGAAAGGGAAGATCTGGGAGTCATCTAGAAAGAAAGTGCGAAGAAGAATGATCAAAGATCTCTCTCTGCATGTGCCTTATGAAATGAAATGTTGAAGAAGACCAGGAGGGTTGGCAAAATGTGTATCCCAGGTACATTTCTTAATCTTTACCAGGCAGACCTATAATAGTGCAGGGTGTTGTATGCGAAGAAAAAAAAAAAAGGTTACATTATCAGAATTTTATAGAAAAGTTTGTCCCCTCCCCCGCAAAAAAAGAATGCAACTTTATTATGCACACATTTTAGTTTAAAAACCAGCAAAACAAAAAGAAATAGTGGCTTTACAGCATACTAACGACCAAAAGCTATGCAAAACGATCCCTATTCCATGCTTGGATTGCTAAGCATCCACACAACAGAAAGTCCATGCCAACAGTCCTGCTCAGAGTCTCTGTTCAGAGGGAAAGCCAAAACAACTGCAGATGGGAGGCTTGTAACCAGATCCTGAGCATGAACAAGACAATGCCTTGGGTGTGGGGTGTTCAAACACCCACCACCACATTTACATGACCTGAAGGGTCAGTCGGTGTCAAATACTCAGGTTCTCAAATGCTGTGGAAATATAAGCAATGTTTTTGGTCATAATATTGTCAGCCATCTCACCAAAAAAAACACCAAATACTCATAGTTTTTACTTTAAAACTGATGTTTTACTATTTAGCTAGGATGATAATTAAAGGAATAAAAATATTCTGTGAAAAGCTGCAGGAGTATGGTAATTGGGTGACACTAAAGTTGTCTTTCCAGTGGTTTGATATAAAATCTATCCACACCTGATTTTAACTTGTGAATAGTTTCAGAATCACGAACAGTTAAGTCTTGGAACCACTTCACTTTTCTCTATTATTTTATTCAATGTTCTTTTTGATTGACAGGTCAGACTTTCTTAAAGTATTTAAACATTTTTATCTGGACTTTGGCTACTTTACCACTCATTACCGGACAATTTTGGGAGCTGGATTTCACGAAAATGGGAAAGATCTGAAGACTCTGTAAAAGGCTCCTATAAAGAAAGCTGCTCTATCATGGCATCACACACAGCATAGCAAAAAAAATTATGAAAACCTTATGCTACTAAATAATCTTGAGAAAAAAAATAGAAAAACGTATCAATGATTAATTTAAACAAATAGTCACTTGAATGACGTAGTTGTAGCGCATTGACGCCTGAAAAAAGCAAACTTCACAGAGGGACCAAATGTTTGTTGCACAGGCCCCAGACGGAAGCTGACAGCGGTCAAATGGATTCTGTTTCACCCTCACTCATACAGGTGGCTCTTAAAAGGGAAACGCGTTTAGGGTGACTGAAACTGCACAGATCTCCATCAACCAAAGGAGGGAAAATAAGCAGGATTTGGATTTAAGCGTCTAGAAAAGGAATCCTCTCTAAAAACGTTTCCAAGTGCACAGACCACGCCTAAACATTCCACAACAAACCAAACAAACCCTCTCGGTTTCACTGAGGAACGCACTCCTCAGCGTCGTTTACGTACCTGAATTAACCATGATGGATTCTACGTCCCTTCAGATCACAGCTACTATTAGGAAAGTCAAGATAAAATCATTTCTGACGCTCTTTTCACAGCGAGCACTTGGCGGATCCCTGACTTCCGTGACTGACACTCACCTGAGGACAAACAGGCGCTGTCTACCTGAGCAGAAGCTCCGCCCACACAATGCTGGAGCGGCAGGTGTGTGTGTGTGTGTGTGTGTGTGGTGGGGTGGGGGACGACGACGACATTTAACTAGATCAGTAGCTGCAAGGTTCAAACTAAGAAAAAAACTGTTCAAATGAACCCCCATATTCACAGACCCTGTTAAAGCAGTCGAAAAAAAACTTCAATTCAATTTCAATTCAATTTTATTTATATAGCGCCAAATCATGAAACATGTCATCTCAAGGCACTTTACAAAGTCAAATTCAATCATATTATACAGATTGGGTCAGATTATACAGATTGGTCAAAAATGTCCTATATAAGGAAACCAGTTGATTGCATCAAAGTCCCGACAAGCAGCATTCACTCCTGGGGAACCGTAGAGCCACAGGAAGAGTCATCTGCATTGTACATGGCTTTGCTGCAATCCCTCATACTGAGCAAGCATGAAGCGACAGTGGGAAGAAAAACCACCCATTAACGGGAAAAAAAAACCTCCGGCAGAACCGGGCTCAGTATGAACGGTCATCTGCCTCGACCGACTGGGGTTACAGAAGACAGAACAGAGACACAACAAGAGAAACAAAAAAGCACAGAAGCACACATTGATCTAGTAATCTGTTCTACATTAGATGGTAGTAGCGGGTGAGCCGTCTTCTCTGGATGATGTCACAGTTAACAGAACGCCAGACCAGGTGTACCTACTATGAAGAGAAAAGAGAGAACAGAAAGTTAAAGCAGAAATGACAACACATAATGCATAATTGAAGAACAGTAGAACTCAATGTAGTGAGAAAATTAGATCCTGATATACTCCAGTAACCTAAGCCTATAGCAGTAAAACTATAAAGGTAGCTGAGAGTAACATGAGTCACTAGTTATAATTTTTGTCAAAAAGAAAAGTTTTAAGCCTAGTCTTAAAAGTAGACAGGGTGTCTGCCTCACGGACCAAAACCTAATGCTTTTTCATTTAGTTATATCATCTCATTATGGAAGACTATTTCAGCCACCGTCACAAACAAATAGAGAAATTTATCACATAATCGGGAATATGTCATGGCAGGAGATCTTATAATTAGTAGCATTACAAAATAGTTTGTTATATACAGCAGGAACTAGAGATTAAACACAACTAGACACATAACTATGTGTGGCATTCTACCGAATCGGTGCAAACTGCTGTCCCCAAGGGAAAAAAATAAATAAAATATGTGTATATATATATATATATATATATATATATATATATATATATATATATATATATATATATATATGTGTGTGTGTGTGTGTGTGTGTGTGTGTGTGTGTGTGTGTGTGTGTGTATTCAAAAATCATTTGAGTATGCACATTTTAAATGTTTACTATCCTTACTAAAGGTGGATTACACTTGAAGACCACACCTTTATGCCAGCGTGTGCCATTAACTCCACTGGTCAGGCTCAGATTGACACTGCTTTCTAATTACTGACTTCTTAAAATGTGTCTGTAATGTTACTTTCTATGGTTAGTTTATACAGGTATACAAACTGTATGCCAAATAACCGCAGCAGAGCAAAATCAGGAGCAGAGAGACTGAGTACAGAAAAGGTTGAGGGATGACTCTGTGAAGTATGAAGGGTACTTAATAAAGGAAAGAGAAAGAAATAACAAACGAAGGGACGAGGGAAAGTTGAAGAGTCTCACTGAGTTATCTGCAGGGGAGCAAATAAAGGAATGGAGGACAAGACAGAAAAAAACACCACATGATGAAAAGACAGAAAGAAGTGGCTGTTTCAGGGACAGTGAAGGAAAAAAGGGACCAAAACAATAAGCAAATACAGAAAATTAAAGAAATTGGAAGAAAAGACAGCAGAGATGCAGAGGAAGGGGAAAAGAGCAATGTCAAAGATTAAGGTAGCCTCAGAAATGTCTAAATCTTCCAGATCAAAAACACAGATGCACATATTTCCTGAACATGTGGCAAAGACCCTACTTTTTCACAACATACTCGTGCATCAAATTAAATAAAAAATACAAGTCTGTGAACTACAAAGAAAAAGATTCATTCAAAAGATCTCTCCCAACTGAGCTGCTGAAGTACAAGCTTGTCTCTACAATGAGAAAATGTGTTTGTGTCAAACTCACAAAGTGTTCAACAAGACTGAAAACCACCCATTTCTTACCTTCACCTATCAGAAAAATCACAAGCAGAAAAAAAAAAAAATACATGGACTTGGTCAAAACATTTCTGAGTCGAGATGACGATAGTCGGATATCAGCAGAAAAGGAGGAAACAATCACAAGATTTAAAGCAAAGAAACAAACGAGGTTTCTGTCTGATGCAATGCTGAATTTGTATCAGAAACTGCTGCTACAGATGCCTCATCTGAAGCTATCCTAGAATAAACCCATTTTGGATTGTTGGTCCAAACATCAGTGACAGGGAGACATGTCTCTGCAAAGTATGCAAGAACAAGTGGCTCACTCAAGGCGAAGAGACTTCAGGAGTAGGGGTCACATGGTGGTATAGTGGCTCACAAAGAAGAAGACTATGAAACAGAAAAGGATGGTAAAAGAGAAACAATCTCTGTGACAAAAACAGAGATGTGAGGGTAGTACCTACTGGAAGATTTTGAAAAAGAAATGAAAGGCAAGGTGTGCAAGCACCTCTTCAGCATCCAATATCAATACGAACACTTTGACTTTTTGTTAAAAAAAACTTGCATTCATTTATTTTTGACAAATGACATATACATGACATATACTCTGCATGAGATGGCACGTGGAAGGCGCTGCTTGTAGTGATGAGCATACAGAAATTTATTATCACTCTGCCTTTCTTTTCAGCTCTGCAAAGCTTTTCAGTGTCTATATTGGTGTTCATGATAAAATAATGTGATTTTTAACAGTTTATATTTTGAGATGTTTTCTTTTTTGGGTAGAAAAATCATCTTGTTATGATTTCTCACTTGCAGTCTCGTCAAGACCGAAACTATCCGATACCTCCTCTGTGAGGTATAATCTGAAATTCAGATATTTAATGTCAGGTGTGTGTCTGCTATATGTGCTCAACATTTATGGGTTATTAGTTACTTGTATTGATATAAAATGTTGAGAGTCTTATTCAGCTGGGTCAAACAAGATAATTTGGTCGCAACCAAAACATGGGATGTTTCATCAAAAATAAAGTATATTGAGTTATCAACTAAGATATTGTGATGGTATTTGGTTCAATGTGTTTTAAAAGTAATGAATCCTTAAGTTTGTAATGATTATGAACAACTTTATGCCCTTTCCAAAGAAAATTTGCATTCAAAATAAAAAATGTGTTAAAATTATATACTTTTTAAATTACCTGTGAATTTTGAAAAATACATTTTCAAAAACCAAATTACAAGGTAGATATAAACAAAATGTTAATAGATCAATTTAACCTTTTATTTCTTGTAATATTTCATTGTGTGGTCAGCAGTGACAAATTTTGGGAGACGGAAAAATATTCCAAAATTGCATGAAAATACAAAATGAGAATTATCTGTACAATTATACAACAGCACCCCCTAGAGTGACAGAATCTGATTGGCCGTGCAAAATGGTATAATACCTGATTTTATTAAAAACCTCTTTGCTCCTTTATCAGCTATTTCTCTAATCCACTCATCACACGTAATAGTCTATTAAAGGCCTTTCTGTCAAACTTAGAACATCAGAAGTCTTCCAAAACATAACTGAACAGTAACGATACCCACGGGGATAATAATAATAAAGTTAATAATAGTACAGGCGACCATCAAAATTTTAAAATAATAGTACTTGAATGAATACCGATATATATCAGTGGTATTTTAATGCAGACTGTTTAAAAAAATAGATAGGAAAACAGAATATAATAAATATGATAAAACCCATTGGTTTCTGATCAGTGTGACCACTGACTGAACAGAGAAGGCAGCAGGATTAACTAAACCTGGCTGTTAGCCTGATCTGATGTGCCACTGCTTCTGTGTAGCCAAGCCAAGGCTTAATTCAGCCAGGATATCTGAAAAATCCCTGCTTAATTCCTCTATCTTGGTTTTGTGAAGCAGCCCTCTAGACTGTGGATGTTAACTTGTCACTACATTAAAAGTTTGAAACCTTGAATGTGAAAACAGTTTCATTCATGGGACAAAATTTTATCTATAGTTGTGATTTGTTTACATTTACAGTCCTTTTCTGGTACCATTACATAGTCATGTGTTTCTGTTTTATGTGAAGTATTTTTTATTTTATTTCCACTGCTCCTTAGATATGTTTGTCTGTTCGTGACTTTGTTAAGAAACCGAGCCAGCCTATTGGTCTGAGTCGGCTGCTTGCCAGAACAACAGCTTCATGTGTGGAGATTTCCCCATCAGCTGAGCTGAGAGACAGGACTGTGCGAGTCAGACACTTGGAATGACACAAACAGTCCTCATGAGTGTGGCAATTAAAAATCTTCTTCTTTAGTGCTGATATTAGTGTTGAAAGCTGATATTTCCCTGGTAATTCAGAAATGTTGTATCTGCTGGTTATCAGGCTCAAACTTTCCTCTATCAGGTTGGGTTTCACGGTCCTTTCTTTCCACTCCGGAGACACCGAAAAGCTTTTGATAAAAGTTAGATTTTGAATGAGTTTAAATAATATTTTGAACGTTTGGTTTCTTATACATAAAACATTTGATAATGAGTTTGTAGATTAGTGTTAGTAGGCCTACCTTTAATTCTATTTTGGCATCAGCCTTTTTTTAATTCATTCATGAGTAAATATACCTCGGTATGAATAAAAATAAGTGTAATCCTTAATTGTATTAATTATCAGTTCCTCCCATCCAAGCTGACTGAGACAGATATGTGCCCTTTTTAACTCTTGTTTTAAAATAAGTTTAACAGCCAACCTGGGCATGATTAGAATGAGGAAATGAACCCAAAATAAGGTTTAATGAAATCAGTTTATTTCCTTTATTAAGCTTTCTGTTTCAGATATACACTTTACAAATGCCCAAATCCTGAATCAAACTTTTTCCTCATTTTTATTGGAACTGAATTCAAATTGCTGTAACTGCATAACATGAGAAGACCTTATTTGAATTTCCTGATTTAAACTACTCTTAATGGAAAACAAATGAATAAAATGCAAAGTCACTGGATGCAGGAGAGTCATGCAAGAAAAAGAAAATCTCGTCTCAAGCAGAATCTCATTGACTTGATTGCTAACACCTGCCTCTGCTGCCTCATCACTCTATTAATGTCACACTGGCGTTGGGACACAACCAGAGTTGTTGGCCCAGTTTGAGGCTCACAATGGGTACAGTACAGCAAGTTCTTTGGAGCGTCCTTTGGGGCGTTATTGCTGTTCAGTCTTTTCAGAGGCCTGAAGATGCCATGTTTCCTCAGGATTTTCCTGGCCCGTTTGATAATAATTGGCTCTTTCCATTTGAAGGAAACCTGGACTTTCCACCGTTGGACACCATCTTCAGCTCGTGGCAGAAATGGAGCCCTGACTTCCACATGCTGGCCGAATTTCCTCCCACTATGAACCTTCCAAGGGTCCAGGTGTCTTGTGATGAAACCAAACTGACTCTGCTGGTCGACAAGAAAGCGTTCGGCCTCACGTTGACCGCAGAGGACATCCAGCTGGGCAACGGCTGCTACAGCAACAAAGAGGAACCGAGTCATCTTGTGTTTGATTATAACTTGGATCAATGTGGAACAACCCCTGTGGTCAGTTGTGCACATCTCTGATCTATTGGTACTACTAGTAAATTATTCTAAAGCTATGGTATCTTGCAGCTCCAGAACGGCTTGCAGGCGTTCACTAACTCGCTCCACTTGAATCTCAGAACTCCAGCCACTCCTTGGCAAACGCTCCCAACAATTCACATTTCCTGCATACCAAAGAGGTGGGTTGTGTGCACAAACCAAGCAGCTTTATCTGCTCAAGAGACAAACCTAAACATTGTCTTTCCAGGTTTCACACAGAACCAAACTTTATCTCCCAACCGTCTTGGACTGCGAAGAGATTTGACCTCCAAGCCATGAATCGTGAGTAGAGCTAACGATACAATCCTGCTTGGGGGGGGGGGTGAAGGGTTGTGGAAGATGCAAATATTTGTCTCCTGCAGCATCCTGGACACATACGGCAGAATCGAATGTCTACAAAAGAGGCCTGTTGGTCAGACTGCAAGTTTCTGCTGAAACTAGACCTGGTCAGCAGCTTTTCATCCATTCCTGCTTTGTCTCGTCGTCTCCCGAGCCCCAGACTAGACCGAGACACGCAGTCATACTAAATAAAGGGTGAGTAGGGCTCTACTTGACATGCAATCGTAATGGTGTGCGTGTGTTTAAAATCTGTAAAAGTGAAGCCAAACACTTTTCTACTATATACACCATGTAGAACCCAGAAACAGTCTAGGTTAGCTTTTTGTCTTAATAATCTGTTCATAGTGACTTGGAGTTTTTAAAAAATAAATAAAATAAAAAATCCCCAGGCATTCAAAGCCTGTACCAGTACTGATGGCCTGGCAGTTTAAGTGACCCTCTCCCTGCCATCCAGTGGGTCAAACGAGTGACAGTGCAGCTCATGTGGGATTAAAATGACATTCAGTTCTGTTGTGATTTATGAAAGTTGGTTCAGAGGAGACTGGAATCTCCTCCCTAATTATTGTATAAGTTGCCATAAACTTTGAGCCACATTAGTTTGACAATGGTTCTCTTTGGGTCCAAGTCTGGATGTGTTTTCTAAAACCTAAAGCTTAAATTTCTGCTCTTGAAAGAAAACGTTTACATAGTCTATGCATCTTAATAAAAAATTTGTTTCCTTGCAGGTGTGCATCCTCTCTGGGTTCTCCACATACTGTTGCTCGGTTTGCAGCCACCAACCGAGCTGATGTGGTGAAGTTCATGCTCAATACATCTTATCTCATTGCTGAGGTAAGGTTTGGGAAAACTGAAAGCACTAATGATATTCAGTTTATCTGTAGGTTTTTCTTTTTTTTTTTTTCTCCCCTCCAGCTGTATATCCATTGTAGTGTGGTCCTGTCAGATCAGGGAGTCAACGTTGCATCCAAATCCTGCAACTACAACATGACCAGCTCAAGGCAAGTGCAGATGCAACGTCATGGATCATATTTAAACTGAAAGATGTCAAGTAATGGTTTGCTTTCAGATGGGAGGAACTAAGCGGTGATGCGGACGTCTGTGCCTGCTGTAGGTCAAAGTGTAAAGGCCCATCAATCAAGAACCTTCCTGATGGTGAATTTAATTATTTATTTTTTTCAGAATGTTACCTTCCCTGCCTTCTTGCCCTAACTTCATCCATATCATTGCAGAGGCCAAGGCAGTCGTCAGCGTTGGCCCCTTGATGATTGTAGATGAATGGGAGTTGATTCCCACGCTTCCAGACACCAAGCCACTTGCTGCCTCTGGCTCATCCTTACCCACCACCATGAGGGCCAGCGCTCCTGCAGAAGACGACATCATTTCTGCTGCTTTTCCAGCACAAGCTGAGCTTCAGTCCTCCTCACAAGGTGTTTTAGTGGTGCGCCAGGAGCCAACAGCCAGGCTGACTATGTGGTTACCAGGACAAGATCTCACCTCTCAGCCTGATGGGTTACTGGTTCAAGATGGCTATTCTGTTCAGGAAGTTTCAACCGCATATGGAAATTCTCTGACTCGACCCACAAACGAAACGGATGAATCTCCTAGTGGATCTTCACAGTGGGACATGAAGCTGGTAACGCCAGCTGATGGCTTGCAGATCCCTCAACAAGAAAACGAGGTTGAGGAATTTCAAAGCAAAAGCAGAAATGGAAGATCTGGGAACTCTGACACAGAAGCGGCACAGCCTGACTTCTCGCTTCCCACTGAAATAAATGTGAACCTCATGCTGGTTGAAAAGCCAAAAGTTGCCATGCCAGATGCCACAGCAGAGAAGATACAAATGAAATGGCCATCAGATGATCCAGCTGTATCTTCTGAGATGCAGATGGATGCAGAGGCGGGGCCTGATGAAGAGGTCCAGCCAGTAATTCGCACAAAACTAGAATTTTCAAAGGGGGCAGATGGGTCAAAGAGGCTGAGTTACGAGGAAGAATTGAAACAGGAGAAAAGGCATGCAAAGGATAACTTGAAGAGGAAGCCCAGACTCAAGGGGCTGCGCTCAACATTTCTGGATTTGTTGAGGTATAAAGTTGACTTAAATGTTTAAACCTCCTATACAATTGGTGTTAAATAATCTATTTTTGTTTTTCAGGAAAATGGACAAGGAAGAATGATACAAATGAGTATCTTGCAACAAAATAAAGCGTCTCTTTAATAACTTTTGGTTTTTCTGTGTAATTTTGGTGATCCTGAGCACGGAAATTTATCCTAATTTTAGCAGTACCATCTCTGAACTTGTCACTAATTAATAAATATTTTTAACGCAGGGCTATACAAAGTGGCCTGCAAGCAACTTGTGGCCCCCAACCAGGGTTCAAGAATGGTACGAAATTTAGCCCACCAGCACAGACTGCTGGTTACTTAACCATATAACCAATACTCTGCACAACAAACGCAAAAGTGGCCAATTCCAAACATAGAAAGATGTATGCCTTTAAAAGTAAACGTGTGTATTTCATGTTCTAGAATGATTACAAGATCTCTGACAAGCTAAAATTTTAGTTTCATAAGACTATAGCTGTTCACAGGGGCTGACATTTGTTCACACCCCTATAAAAGGTAAGCCAAAGCATTTCAATGCCTTCCAGGAAATATAAAGTAGATTGGGGAGGGGTTTCATAACCTTGTTTTAAAATGGAGCCCATTGGCACACATTTCTCTTCATGGTGCAAATGAGCTTGGGTAAATGGTCTACGTATTGGTTCGTCACACTTGACTGGCCAGCAAAATCATTTGATCTAAACTCACAGAACCTGTGGGGTTTTAGTTTTATGACTCCAGACACTAAAATGAAGATGAGCTGCAAGTTCCTAATAAAACCTCAGCAATGCCCCATGGTGCTCCCCTCTCATGATGCCTCCTTTTGCAAAAGGAGCAAATACTAGGGTGGTTGCATATGCTACAAACATGTAATCTGCACCTAGAATATATGTACATTTTGTGTATATATAAAAGCCATAATCATGGAAATGAAACTTTTGAAATGCAAAAAAGAAAATTGACTTCAGTGTAAACATAGTGGAAATGGGGTTTCCTATGTAAATTTGTTCATATACAGTGGATTTCTGAAACTTTTAGATATTTAAATGTATACAGTTGTCGACCTGTAATTCTGCATTTTATTTAAACGTCTGCTGGGATTTTGTTTGTATTCCAACCCAGGCGTCGCTGTGGGGAGCTGGGCTTTGTTGGGACAGCAACACTGTGCACTCGCCCTTTTACTACGCATGCTCTGTGTGTTTTTCCTGCCCCAGGTCTGACCCTGACCACTATTTCCTCCGCACCGCTGCGCTCTATAAAGAGTCCATGCTTTCCTCACGCAGTCTCTTTCCCCGGCCGCAAAACGACCGTGAGTGTTCAACTCACCGTTATAGGAAAAAAAAAACTTAAAATAAAAACGCATAAAAAATATAAAATCGACAAAATCTATATAAAAACAAACGCAGCAATACTTAAAGGAAACATAAACCTAAAAAAAAAATAGCAAAATAAAAAAAAAAATACACAAACAGAAGTGGGATTTTTGAAGAAGTTTTCAAGGTTAATTTTAAGATTTGCGGAAGCTCCTATAATAATCGGGGAAGACTGAGGCGCGAGTCAGAGCCGGTTTCTCTGCGGTTTCAGGACAGAATTCACCAATAGCGCAAATATAATAAGGCCTATATTCGGGGAAGCTCTTTAAGAAATGAACACGGCGACGGGGAGTTATCCGATGGCTTCTCTCTACGTTGGCGACCTGCACCCCGACATAACGGAGGCTATGCTGTATGAGAAGTTCAGCCCCGCCGGACCGGTGCTCTCCATTCGGGTCTGCAGAGACATGATCACCCGGCGCTCCCTCGGATACGCTTATGTCAACTTCTCGCAGCCCGCCGACGGTAAGCAGCGACTCTGTGCAGTTTGAGCATGGCTTGAAAAAGACCACTGCAGCATGTTTTCACTGGTGCTTTTAGTGCATGCAAAGAATTTTTGAATTTTAAGGCAGTTTGTTGCACTCTTAATTTAGGCTTTCACTTCACATATAGGCTTTATGGACACTTGATTTCTTATCGACTCAAGTTTATTTAAAAACATGATATGGTATATGATTTACAGTAAAAAAACTTTTTTTCCTCACATTTGTAGAATGGTTCCTTTAAAAATCTTTAAAAAATCTCAAAGAGGGCATTTACCCTTACACAAACCCATTAGTCGTTTAAAGGGACATCTTCACTAAGCAGGCAGAAAAAGCTGCAAGCACAGCAGAACCTCCCTCTGTCTTTTGGACCTGCCAGTTTTATCTTATTCAGTAATATACAGGAGGTTGGTTTCTGATACTTTCCCAGAACCTTCCTTCTGGTACTTTAACAGAAGTCACCAGGGGCTTCTCCGATCCGAGAGGTTATTTGTCAGGTACTTTTATTTATTTTTTACTGTTACTTTCTGGAACTCACACGGTATTTTCATCCAACTTGCTGGTTACTTCCTCTAGACTTACCAGACAAGTTCCCAGAACTTCGAGGTTCCTGTTTGGGAGGACTAGAAAGTCCCTGTTAACTTTCAGAAGTTCTAGGTTTGTAGGTAAAGTGCCTGGTAAGTTCTGTAAAGTAGCCTCCAAGTTTTAGGAAGTACAGCCTGTGTTATGTCATGATAATTAAAGCTGATCCACTGAGGACTATTTAGGAGATGAAGTTCATTATACACCATCAATGGATTGAAATTGAAGCAAAATCTCAATAAGGGATTGGACAATTGTTTGTTTTATGCAAATTGTAAAATTGTTTGTTTTAGTAATGCACAACAAAACCAAAAATTAGAGAAGGCATGTCATAATGATTTGTATATTTTTAAGGGAATTTAGGGGTGTCATGATTGGGAGTAATCACAGCTGTCACACTATGAGAAGCCAATGAATACATAAGCTCTAACCCATTGAAACATTTACTCTGCTATCTTGAATGAAATATCCCCTCGTGGCATCACCAGAGTAACGATTTAGTTGTTTAGAAATACCTTTGTAAAAAAAAAAAAAAAGAAAAGAAAAAAGTTTGTGTTTCGCCTACGGTTTTCAGTTCAAGGTAAATAAAAGTGTCTGTATAAACGACTGTATCAGCAATTTCTTTGTAAGAAATAAGATTATATTGTAGACATTGAGAGAAAATTTAGCAGCTGTTGCGGCTGCCGTTGGGAGTCTTGGTGACACTGTCCACTTTGTGTGAACTTTCCTCCTGTTGTATCAACACGAAACACCTGTGACAGCTTATCTGCGCTGGAGTTTGTTACCAAAAGCCCGAGCAACAGCGGGTTGCGACAGGCCCGTTTTCTGGAGGCTCCTCGGCATTTAGCGTGGGACGAGCCGCAGAGGAGTGCTGGACGTGTAATTGGCTTTCAACATTTGTTTGAGGGAATGATGATAATAGTAAAACAATATTCCGTAGCAGAAAAGGATTAATTTAGGGGGAATACTGGCAATCAAAGAAGTGGTAGACAAGATCTCTGGAGTTTCTCGCTTGTGGAGCCGTGTTGCTGAATGTTTCTGTTCCCCATCAATGGTGGCTCTACTCCCTCTCCGTGCCAGCACACATGCCTCTCGGGACCCCTGTCTAAATATAGCGCTTACATCTGAGCAGCCCAAGTGTGCCTGCTGCGCAACGCTCGAGACAAACGTTTGCAGGTTATTAAAGACGACACTGGGCAATTACACATCATGACCGGCTTCATTGACACACGATTGGCCATTTCAGCTCTTGATCTGTGAATCTTCCAGAAGTCCATGTGATGCCGCCTTCTGTGAGCACGCTGGCTGGGAAGTACAATTGCGAGCCAAACTGCTGATGCCGGCAGACACAAGGGAGCTCCGTTTTGTTTACCAGACACTTTCAGCTGGAGAGCCGCTGTGTGTGTGTGTTTATGTGTGCGGGGAGCGGCTGAACAAAAGGGGATGTTTTGCACATGGTCCCACACTGACAGGGGAGGCGAAGAAAAAGATGGCTTACAGACTGGTGTCACCGGGTGTCCGGAGCAAAGCACAACTTCAGAGAAATGTAATAAGGACTCGTCGGTTCTCAACCCCTACATGCTGCGATTATTGTTTGGGCTTCGAGGCATGTGGTTTGTCCAAAGAGAAAGACATGTGCTGCGAGCTTTGCCTCTGCAGCTGCCCCTCACTCGTCCACGCTGCTGGCAGATAAGTCATCACCCACATGCTTCACTGCCGGATCTTCACCATGTGCTTTTTTTTTTCTGCAGGCCTGCAGCAGGGACTCTCCACTGTGGGACTTACCACAAAATTAAATAAAATGTTTTCAATCTGTAGCTTTGTGACTACTGTTGTGCCAAATCACAATCATCATCCTTTCACAAGTACTCATCCCCCACTGAACTTATGGAGGTTTTTTGTCAGGTTGTAGCCTCAAGCTACAGTGTGTTTTATTCAGATTTAATATGATAGATTGTGTAATTCAATTCAGTGTTATTTATATAGCGACAATTCACAGCACACGTCATCTCAAGGCACAAAGTCAATTTAATCAAATCATACGGACAGATTGGTCAAAAAGTTTTCTATTTAAAGGAAACTGACTGGATTGTGTTGAGTCACTGACAAGCAGCATTCACTCTTCCTGGAAGAAAAGCGTGTAGCGAGAGTGGACAGTCGTCTGCATTGTGTTTGGCTTTGCAGCAATCCCTCATAGCGAGCCTGCGTGTGGCGACGGTGGAGAGGAAAACCCCCCTTTATCAGGAAGAAACCTCCAGCAGAACCAGCCTCGGTGTGAACGACCATCTGCCGTGACTGACGGGAGGTTTGGGAAGACGGGACAGGGACACAAAAAGAGAACACAGAAGCACACAGTGATCCAGAAATACTTTCTATGTTATAGAGGGTAATCAGATGATTTTGAAAATATGAAATGTGAGGAATGTATTTCTCTTCACCTCACTTTGATCTGATGCCGTTTAATTAAATCCATAGCTACCGATTGTCTTTCGAAGTCACCTAATTACCACTTGTGATTTGTGGAATCATCTTGATTAAATCCCTCTATAAATGCATTTGTTCTGTTAAGGAAGTCTGACATCAGAGAACATTAGTGAACAAGCAGCATCATGAAGACCAAAGAAGAGATCGGACAGATTAAGGAGAAAGTTGTACAGATATTAAGAGTAGAGTTAAACCGTAGAACACGGTGCTAAGCTTTACACAACTAATAAAAAACTGTTCCTGAAAATGGAAAGCATATGGCACAACAACAAACCTACCAAGAAATGGCTCTTCACCTACACTCAGCAATAATCATAAAAGCATCAAAGAGACCAGTGATAACTATGAAGGAGCTGTAGAGATCCACATCTCAGCTATTAGAATATCCTCAGGTTAGATTTGAACAAAACTGATCTTTTTTTTATTACATGCATGTAATGAAGTATTTCTAGAGGTGTAAAACTCACATTGCACATCACCGTGGACAAGCCATCCCGACTGTGAAACATGTTGGTGGTAGTACAACGCTGTGGGGATTATTCTTCTGCGTGGAGAGGAAAGTTAGTCAGAGTTGATAGGATGATTGTTGGAGGTAAACATAGATAAATGTTGGAGGAAAACCTGTTAGCAGCTGTGAATGGTTTGAAGCTGGGACAGAGGCTCACTTCCAACAGGGCGACACTTAATGTAGAGCTGAAGCTACTATGGTATGGTTTAGATCAAAGCCTACTGATCTGTTAGAATGAACAAATCAAAATCTGGACTTAAATCCAGCCAAGAATGTGGACCGTGACTTGAAAGGTGGTGTTCACAGACGCTCTCTGTTCAATCTGACGGAGCCTGAGCTAGTCGGCAAAGAGAAAAGTGCAAAAACTTCAGTGTTTGGATCTGCAAAGGTGGTAGAGACATATACTCCAAAAGGCTGGCGGCTGTAACTGCAGTGAAAGTGGGATCTACAAAGCACTGACAGAGAGGGTCTGAACTCAAAAAATAACAATAAAGAAGCTTTAATTCATTTTCCTTTCACTTCACAGCTGTGAACTACTTTGTGCTGATCTGTCACAGTAATTGAGACTTAATAAATTTCCCTGTACTTCTTTCTAGCTGAGAGAGCCCTGGACACCATGAACTTTGACGTGGTGAAAGGGAAGCCAATCAGGATCATGTGGTCGCAGAGAGATCCCTCCCTCAGGAAGTCAGGCGTGGGCAACGTTTTCATCAAGAACCTCGACAAGTCCATAGACAACAAAGCGCTGTATGACACCTTCTCTGCCTTTGGCAACATTCTCTCCTGCAAGGTAGAGTCTTTATAGAAATTCATTTTTATGAGGCCTTGATATCTTGGTTACATCAAGCGGTGTTGGGGCTAAACAGTGTTTTTTTTGGTCATATATAACATGAAGGTTCCTTGTTTTTAGATAACTCTGTATGTGACGGTATCATGAGTTGCAGATGTCTAAAAGCCAAAAAATGTTTTTGTTTTTGTTCCTTAAAGGCAACAACCAGACATGCTGAGGACACATGAGGTCTCTGCTCCCTAGGAGTCAAATTTTAATCTGGTCTTTATGAACAGTTCTCCATAATTTCTCGTGGTCTTTCAACGTTTTTCTTTGGAATTTGGCTGCTATTTCACACATTTTCAATTCTTATACGTAAAAATTACAGTATACCGTGTAGCGTTAAAAAAATCAATAAAGTGAAGAACAAAAGACCTACAACAACTTGAGAAATTCATTATCTTTCACTTGATCTTCTAACCATGTTCTAATTCACATCTATTAGCTATTTAGCTCTCTGGTTATCTGTGGTAAAATAATATCTTATATTTTTCTTAGCTTCAACTAGAGCCGTTAGAACAAACTACCATACATCTTTCCAAAAATGCTGCTTGAAACAAAACATGAAGATCCAATTCAAAACTGTTTTTTCAGTAAATTCATTGACAAAGCAGCAATATCCAAAGAAAAAACTTTCCAGAAGAACTTTTCAGAAGATCTGTATAAAGATTAAAAGAACACCTTACTGAGGGATGGAAAATATAATAAGCACAAGGGTTTATTTAGGATTTTTGCAATGATTGCGACATGACTGAGCATGCTTGCTTTTGAATTGAAGTGCACCTTTGATAATAAAGTAACATTTTAGATATTGCTGCATCATCGTGGATGGCTTTCAGCTCAGTTGGGTTACAATGTAATTCAAGTTTATTATTGCTGGTTGTTTGCCTTTTTTCTTACATAACTATAAAAATGGGATGTTGGTTTGCTAGATGCCATATGGTACCAAAACTACGCCCAAAGTACTCCAGCAGGTCATATGGGTAGAGTCACACAATGGATAAAGAGGGTCACATGGAGAAGCAAAAATAAGTGCCACAGGGACCGGTTGCAGCAAAAAAAAGAGTGCAGAAAAGAACGACTTACAGAGGGTCTTTAAAATAAAGACTGAAAGGGAGATTAATCATAAAACTTTCAAGCCTGCACATTAAGATAAATACAAAAAAGTAGATAAATTGTTAAGAGCCATAGTTATTGTTTCCTAGCACTCATTTTAACTGGACGTAATTTCTAAAAGTAGTTATAAAGTCTCCTATCAAGTCATCTTTCCAAGCTGTTCAGTTTTTGCTTTTAATTTCAAGAGCTGTCTGCATTCCTAAATTCCTGGACGTATTTATTCCCCAAGGTGGTGTGTGATGAAAATGGCTCAAAGGGCTACGCGTTTGTCCACTTCGAGACGCAGGACGCGGCGGATCGTGCCATTGAGAAGATGAACGGCATGCTTCTGAATGACCGCAAGGTGTGAGTGTTTTATCATTCCCTTTCAGATTTCAAATTTTCTTGAAAAAACGTTTTGAACATTTCCATCTGAATTACACACATTGTCAAGACTAATTAGCGGTCCAGATGTGAAGGTTTCCATATGCATTGACGTTGCCTAGGGATTGATTGACTGGACTTTGCAGGCCCGTTTAAACTTCATCACTGTTTGTCATGTTGCAGTAATTTCAAACTTCATTGTATGTTATTTGGGATTTTTTTTTTTTATTGTGATAGACACGCATAAAACTTGTGAAGTGGAAAAAATGGACAGAGAAGGATACATAGTTTCATTTTTTTTTTTTAACAAATAAAGGTGCATTTTGGTCTCCTGTGCTGTAGAGCTGCAGGTCTATGCAGATATGTCTCTGCTTTGTAAATAAACATGCCTTGCCATGGCAGGTTCAGACATCTGGGGAGAGAATGTTTTACTCATTCTTAACTGCAAAAATAGCTTCAGCTCAGTCATGTTGGAGGGATAGTCCCTGGAAAAAAAAAACATTTTTTTTATTCTAAATTAGGTGTAAATCTTGACCTTGACTTGTCCTGTCAAACAAAATAACAAACTTCACATCGTGCTACGGACGATGTGAAGTGTTAGTTTCTCCTTGATGCCTTTTTTCACATGTCCTGCAGCGTTTCAATCGGCCTCTTGGCTGCTTCTCGTATCAAACCTGGTTGTTTAGGCGATCTGAAGAAGCTATTTCGGTCGTTTGAAATGCATGCTGTGGATTCTCCACTATGTTCTTTATTTTACAAAGCCTACTTATGATTGCAAACCTTTCTAGAGGCTCCAGGGCAATCCCCAGAAACTAGCCAGCCTTCTTCATCAGTCTACTAAGCTTCAATGCTATTACCTCAGCAGCTGATGTAAGAAAAGATTTTACTCTCCACATCAGGCTTTAAGAAGATCTGCACCATTTTGCAGCAAACATTAAAGGGCGTGAGCTTCCTCAACAATTACACTCGGCTCGTTCCCGTCCTGTCTAGGTAACCTTTTCCACAACTTCCCCTTCTCCTCCTGTGATGAAAATAAATGCAAACCATTTTATTTACATTACAGTATTTATAAAAAACAAATGAGAAAAACACATAATTTAGGCAAGGTCATTTTCTTTTCACAATTATCCACTTCTTTGTGTATACCCCTTTAAGATACATTGAAGTTTGTGGTTGTAATGTAACATAATATGGAAATGTTCAGTGGGCATGAATGCATTTGCAAGGCACTGTATGTTAGAGCAGAATTTCTGAACATGAGTAAACTGACCTGTTATGCTTTTTTTGTTTCAGCTGGCGAGTTTGTGTGAGAATAAAATGACTAATACTCATCTTTTACACATCGCCCATCTTAGAAATAACCAACTAAAACCTCTTTCCCAGCAGAGACAATCTCTGCTCCCTCATTGTCCACTTGCTGGTCCTTCATCGTGGAGTGTATGGGTGTGTGTGTCTGTATGACCATGCTTGTGTGTTTTAGTGATGGATCGAATGCAGAAATGCAATACAGGAAGGCGGAAGGGGAGAGGTCTTCATAACCAGGTATATAAGATCGTTTAGTCCTCCTCTGATTACCCTTCAAACTTGGGAGAGTTTTCCTCGATCTCTCTCCATCCACCTCCTATTCGCGTTTCAGACCAAGACTGACAAGGTCTAGCATGCCAGCATTTACGGTTGCCTTTGGATGCGGGATATGTTTTATTTTCTTAACTTTTTTTGTCACAGTCAACCTCGGGCATGACGAGTCACACAATAAAATCTTGGTGTCAGGTTGTCTTACGGATGTTGTCCTTGTTTGTGAAGAAATGGTGGAGCCTGGTTTATATCTCAGTGTTGTTAAGGCTGTTTTACAAAGGTATGTTTCGCTTCCCTTCTTGTTTTTTTTTTTTTTTACAGGTTTGTCGGTCGTTTCAAATCTCGAAAAGAACGGGAGGCGGAACTCGGTGCCAAAGCCAAGGAGTTTACCAACGTTTACATCAAGAACTTCGGTGATGACATGGATGACGAACGCCTGAAGGAACTTTTTGAAAAATATGGTACGTTGAAGAATGCAGTGCTTTGCAAATGTAACTTTTTTCACATGTTGTAACATTACACCCAAACATTTCAATGTATTTTACTGGGATTGTATTTGTTAGACCAACACAAAGTAGTGGATGACTATTAAATTGAAGGAAGATGTGACATGATTTAGATTTATTTTCCCTGTTTCAAATGAAATAACAGCCTAAAAAGTGTCACATGTGTTTGTATTCAGCTCCTTTTACTCTGATACTCCTAAATAAAATGCAGTACAATCAATTGCCATCTTTTAATTGATGGTCTACCGCTGCATAATTTAATATTAGTATGCAAACTATTAGAAAATTACATCCCAACCTCTCAGTACATGGTTGTCCAATATGACAGACAGGCTGTGCAAAAAGTGCATTAATTAGAGAGGTAGCAAAGGTAACTCTGGAGGAGCTGCAGATATTCACAGCTCAGGTGGGAGAACCTGTTGACAGAACACCCATTAGGCGTACACTGAACGAATATGGTCTTTATGGAAGAGTGGCAATAAGAAAGGCACTTTGTGAGTCATGTTAACTACTATCTGCAGCAGTTTGCCAGCTGCAGTTTAGGGGACGGATGTTAAAGAAGATGCACTGAGCAGATGCATATAGGGCAGTTTCTGGCCTAGCACCTAACCCTGAAACCAGTATATTCACAGTGAAACATATTGGCATCATAATGCTGCGAGGATGCTGAGGAGACACTGGGTAGAGTTGATGGGAAGACTGGTAGAGCTAAATGTAGGGCTACCGGGTGAAGAGACGCTGTTAGAGGCTGCAAAAAATTGAGACTTAGAGAGACGTTAAGAATTCAGAGACAAATCCCTTTTTCTACGAAATAAAAAATAATTGATCTACAAAGTTTTGGCACAGGGGGGCCATGAACAAAAGCAACCCTCATTTTCAGATTTTTATTTCCAAAAAACATAAGAAAGCCATGCATGATTTTTATTCACAATCAAGTGCTACTTTATGTTGCATATCGTAGAAAGTACATTAAAATGAGTGCTTGTAGCATGAGACAATATACCAAGTTCTGTTTCACCTCCTCTTTTTGCTATCTGCAGGTAAAACCCTGAGTGTGAAGGTGATGTCAGACTCCTCCGGCAAATCCAGGGGGTTCGGGTTTGTCAGCTTCGAGAAGCACGAGGATGCTAACAAGGTACCTCGACCTACCAGGGACACTCAAAGGATATGTCTTATTTTGGAAATGTTCTCAAAGGAATATCTGTTGATCCAAAGGCTGTGGAGGAAATGAACGGCACCGAGCTGAATGGTAAGACCGTTTTTGTGGGCCGGGCTCAGAAGAAGATGGAGCGGCAGGCGGAGCTGAAGAGAAAGTTTGAGCAGCTGAAACAAGAAAGAATCAGTCGGTATCAGGTGAGCTCCTCGTGAAAGCAATCCAGTTTCAGTTCATTCATCACATATATTTGTGGTAAAAAGAAGCTCTTTTGATTCTTTATTGGGTTCTAAGATTAATTTAGAGTACAAAAGCACACAACAGATTGTGCAACAAAAATGGAATCTCAGAGGGAAGGTTTCAGCCACATGTTGCTTATCATATTCACTTAAATAATTCTGTATTGGCAGGTTTGACCGGCCCTTTAAAGAAAGGGGTTTTGCAGGTTTGCTGGACTGCAGCCTAAAGCAGAAAACATACCAGTGATACGTTTTAAGAAGTAATTAAAAAACTCCCCCCTAGATTAAACCCTGCAAAGATCAGAGAAACTCAAGAGCTCCATTTCAGACTCTACAGGCCTGGCTTAAGATTTGTAATTCGACTATTAGAAAAAACATTAAACAATTGTTGCTTGTTTGGGAGGGTTACTTGAAAAAGGACTCCCCCCCCCCCCCTAAAACATATATGGCAGCTCCACTTCTGTCAGGAAAGTTGCATGTGAACAGACCACAGGACTTCTGAAACAATGTCCAATATACAAATGATACTAAAGTAGAGCAGTTCAAAGATACTTTATTAATTCCAAAGGGGAAATAAATAAATGCAAGCAGTGAAACATTTTTGCAAAAAGAATTGACCAAAAATAGTTTTACAACGTGACAGACTTATTATGTTGTAAGGAGAATAATTGCTGCAGGTTATTATTACCATTAAAGATGGATCTGCAGGCTTTTGGACTATATGGTAAACTTAGTGTTTCACACAGTTTTTCCATTTTTTAAGCTTCTCTGTAATAAATATGATAAAGTTGAATCTGTTGTGTATTTTTGTACACTTGAGGTTAGAATTCAAATAATTTGAAAGCCAGATCAGATCAGTTTTTATTATGTCCAGATATGTTAACCCCTAGAATTGAAAGAGGGCCTTACAGACTTTAAATTCTTATTTGAAACTGAAGTTTTGTTCCTTTTTTGGTCAGGGAGTTAATCTTTACATCAAGAACCTTGACGATACGATCGATGATGAAAAATTGCGCAAGGAGTTTTCTCCATTTGGCTCCATTACAAGTGCTAAGGTGAGAAAAGATTAATACAAAATGAAACTTCACTGTACTGGTGCCTGCCTTTGCATATTCATAGCCTCTGTTTATCCATTAGGTGATGTTAGAAGAAGGCCGTTCAAAGGGCTTCGGCTTCGTCTGCTTCTCTTCCCCTGAGGAGGCCACCAAGGCAGTGACGGAGATGAACGGACGTATCGTTGGCTCTAAACCTCTGTATGTCGCTCTCGCTCAGCGCAAAGAGGAGCGCAAAGCCCACCTCACCAACCAGTACATGCAGCGTATAGCTGGCATGAGGGCCATGCCGGCTAACGCCATCATCAATCAGTTCCAGCCCACAAGTGGCTACTTCATGCCTGCTGTGCCGCAGGTGAGGGAATCACGTTCTGAACTGAAGGACTGACTTTATAACATTACTTTTCATTAATAACTCTGAGGGGCAACGGACATGTCGCAAGTTTAAATAAAGGTGCATTGTGCGAGTTTTGAAGTTAAATATTATTTATTTTCTTTCCCATATATGCCCTTACAATTATCTGACGTGTAAAATGAGTAATCTTCTATTTACCGCAGTTCACTTTATAGGCTCCGTTAGTCAGTTTATGAGAGAATGATTCGGGCCGAATCCGTTGGGTGTGCCGTTAGTTGCGCGCTCAACTAACGGCACACCCGTTAGTTAGAGCGACCCAGTCAAATGCACCTTAATCCAATTGAAAATTGACTCGAAAATGTATCTTCGCACGCACTCTCCGTCCAATCTGACTATGACTAAGCTGTTTCGCTTAACAAATTGGCAAACATTTCAGTCTCTAGACGAGCAAAGCTGGTTGAGACACACCCCAAAACACTCGCCGCCATAAATCCTTTCTCGTCCCTATTAGGCCCAAAATAGGACCACATACTATGCACCCAACCAGCTGGCTCAGATGCGACCCAACCCACGGTGGCAGCAGCAAGGTGGTAGAGGTCAAGGTGAGCACATGGTGCTTCTGGAACGCTCGCGTAAACGTTTGCCATGGTCGAAAACACGTTTTGGTTCCTCCATCTGTGCTTGTGTCGATCCCAGGCGGTTTCCAAGGCATGCCCGGCTCGCTGCGTCAGCCTGGACCCCGTGCCAACCTGAGACACATGACTCCTAGCAGCGGTGCACAAGGCCCGCGAGGTCTGTTTGCCTATAAAAAGTGATCTTTGTCAATGTGTCTGCTGTTTAAAGATTTTTTTTCTGTCTCCTAACAAGTTCACGTCTGTTTAATTTTTATCTCTTTCCTGTTAGGCGCCGGTCAGACCATGGGTCCTCGTCAGTCAATGGGTGTCCCTGGCCCCAGGGCCATGCCTCCTTATAAATATGCCACAAGTGTTCGTAACCCCAACCCCCAAGTGGTGCAGCCTATTGCCTTACAGCAGGTAGTATTTTTATCTTCCTGTCATAATAAGCTTGCAGATCTATAAATACCCTTTCCTAAAATACCTCACCCATGGCGTTTAGGCTCAGCCAGCTGTGCACGTTCAGGGCCAGGAGCCCCTCACGGCCTCCATGCTGGCTGCTGCGCCGCCTCAGGAGCAGAAACAGATGTTAGGTGGGACCCTTTTCCACTGTGATGAATGAACTGTACCGACTTTGGATTTTCTTTAGACTAATTTGTGATCCTTTTAATACAGGAGAGCGTCTGTTCCCGCTGATTCAGGCCATGCATGCCAACCTGGCGGGAAAGATTACCGGCATGCTGCTGGAAATCGACAACTCTGAGCTGCTGCACATGCTTGAGTCACATGAATCTCTCCGTTCGAAGGTGCCGTATTGATCCCGCTCCGCAGATTAACCAAAAATATTCCCCGCGCTCTCACTAATCTGCCTCGCTCCTCTTTGACTCCTTCAGGTGGAAGAAGCTGTTGCAGTGCTGCAGGCCCACCAAGCAAAAAAAGATGCCACCCAGAAAGTGGGTGGCATGACCACTACCGCCGCTGCTACATCCTAAAAAACTGGAGGCTGTATTAACCTGGTATGGGAAACAGTAAAACTAATCATATTTGATCCTTTCAAATGCATTATTAATATTGCACTAATAATATCATTGTGTTTTTTTTTTTTTTAGGACTGCAAAAACCGAAGGAGGATGAATAGATACACTACAACAACTTAAAACAGCCAAGTTATATCCGGAATAAATCGAAAATGTTATTATGAAAAAATAAATATAAAAAACTTTTAAAGAGAATACATTTTCTAGTTACAACATTCTTTACAGTACTACAATAATGTGAAAGAGTTTTTTTTTCTCTAAAAGCAAAAATCTTGCCCTTTAATTTTTCTTGAAGGCTTCGTGTTTGATTAAAAAAATTCTCGGCTTCTCGGCCATCTCATGTTATCATGGGTGTGTGGTATTATCAATAAAGGGATGATAAATATTGTTTTGTGTTGAATTGCATCACTTGAGTCACTTAAACTTTGTTTTCCAATATTTTAAAAGGGCAGAGACTTAGGCATCATGACTCTCAAATTAAATTGGACATGCTGCTTTTACAGGTTTAGGTGCTGGTAAGTGGTTGGCATAGCTTTACACTAATACACTGTTAGCAAACTGATTTATACTGAAACTTTTTACAATTTCCAAAAATACTTTAAATAAAGGTTTTTACCTAAGAGTCCATGGAATATACTGAATATATTACATAAAAATTGTTAGACTCTTGTGTCTTATTAGTAGTGAACATATAAACCTTTTATGTCATTTTTTTTATTTAATAGACAAAAAGTGGTGTTTTAAATGCTGCGAATGACATTTTGCTATGGAATCTACGGCAAAGGTGGCTTTGAGTAAACTTTCAAAGGAGGTTATTATTTCACAATAATGTAAACTTTATTAGAAGTTGGATGAAATTCGGCTGTGTGTAATTGAATCTGAATTGGTCTATGCTTAAACTACTGCAATAAGCTGGATTGTTATAAATTAAGCATGGACAGCATTGGATTGTATATAACCAAATGTGTTTAGAGCCATCCATCCATCCATCCATTTTCTGTCACATATTATCCCTAATGGGGTGGCGAGGGGTGCTGGTGCCTATCTCCAGCATTCAATGGGCGAGAGGCGGGTTACACCCTGGACAGGTCGCCAGTCTGTCACGGGGCATCAGAGAGACGAACAGGACAAACAACCATTCACACACACACTCACACCTAAGGAGAATTTAGAGAGGCCAATTAACCTAACAGTCATGTTTTTGGACTGTGGAAGGAAGCCAGAGTACCCGGAGAGAACCCATGCATGCACACGGAGAACATGCATACTCCAAGCAGTAAGACCCAGGGTTGGACTTGAATCCAGGACCTTCCTGCTGCAAGAAGCTACCCACTGCATCACTGTGCAGCCCGCTGTTTAGAGCAACACAAATAATGATAATGACAATAAGACATATAGCATTTAATAAGACATTCTTTCTATTGTATTGCTAAAATACTGCAACTGTTTTAATACAATTATTTGAAGTATTATAGCATGGTGATCCGAGGAAAACAATGATAAAATTCAAAGTAATCAGTTAATTTAGTTATCTAATATTATGCTAAACAGTACTGAGGTGAAACTGATCACACTATCAATATTATTGTGTAAACGATTTCATTTTTTATATAATTTGGATAATAAAAAACAGGAGAGAACTAGATCTTATAACTTGTGTTCTCAATAAACAACTCAATAGAGGTTGATAATAGACTTGATTCTTCAGCTTGTGGTAAAAGAACGTGTTTTCATATGTATAACAGTTTAATTAATAATCTTTTATAATGAAAATCTTTTATTAAGAGAATTTGATCTTTGCTAGACACTGAAAGAGAATCAACAGGAGTTGTAATTACAGGCGCTACCACTAAGAGGCGCTGTAGCTGAGCAGAGCTAGGAGGCATTCTTTACGCTTCAAACCTCCAATCAGTGGCCGCAGTCATAGTTGAAAGGTTACATCCAATATGGCGGCCAGCAAACGAGTGCTTTATGTCGGTAAGTCTTTAGGATTTGCTTTTTCTTACACTGTGAATAATTGGGTTTATAGTTTATTTATATTAGCAGTATTTAAATTGCGAGTTTATACGTTTGTGTCGAAATAAATCAAAAGCGTAAACGCGGTTGTAGAGCTTGTAATAAACATGTAGACAGAGAAAATGTGCACCAATCTGCTTAATACTGTAACTTTTTAACTTTGCCTGGCTTTAGTATATCATTATTTACCATAATAATAATAGTATTATAAAGACAAACCTTCAACGCTGAGTCTTAGTAAACATGAACAATAAACCAGCATATTATTCGTGTGTATTTGCTAAGCGTCTACATTGTTTCTCTTCTGTGAGGTGGCCTGGCGGAGGAGGTGGATGAAAAGGTGTTGCATGCAGCTTTCATCCCCTTTGGAGATATCATAGACATCCAGATACCTCTAGACTATGAAACAGGTAAGCCCACATCCTTATTGTTAAGACTTGCGAGCGATGCAGGGAGAAGCAGACCTGATAACCGTGTATTGTGTTGAATTTTTCAGAAAAGCACAGAGGATTTGCATTCATTGAGTTTGAGCTGCCAGAGGTGTGTGAATTAATGGAAATACGCCCAGATGCAGATATCTGTGACATTCAGAATGTATTTGTTTATAACTGATAGACATCTGCTTCTTCTACAGGATGCTGCAGCCGCTATCGATAACATGGTAAGCATGGAAAGCGTGCTTTCACTCACTCGTGTGCTCAAAAGTTAACGTTGATGTGCTTATTTTCTCTTTTTTTGGTAATTAGAATGAGTCTGAGCTTTTTGGTCGGACCATCCGCGTCAACATTGCGAAGCCCATGAGAATCAAAGAGGGTTCTTCTCGACCTGGTAATGGAAACAGAAGTCTGCTTAAGGACTTTTGTTATTATTATTATTATTATTATTATTATTATTATTATTATTTAAGCTAACTGGTTCCATTGTTTAATTGTGACTCTCCCACAGTGTGGTCGGATGATGACTGGCTGAAGAAGTTCTCAGGGAAAACTGTGGAAGAAGCCGAAGCAGAGGCAGCATCTGGGGAAGCAGCCACCACAACGCAGGAGGTAAAATCATCACCAGCATTTACTGTGAAAATCTGTTTAGTGATTCCACATTGCAGCAAGGCATTTAAAATCAATAATATATATAAAATAAAACCTTCAATATGCATTATGAAAATCGTGTCTCCATAAATACGGAGATGTACATTTAGGTGCAGTTATACAAAAAATAATAAAGGTGCTTACTGCAGTGGCAGCATCTGTCCCTGTGTGGGATAGGCAGGGGTGAAGTAATGGTTTTGACAGCTCGGCAGAAAAAGCTTTTACTCAGTCTTAAAGTTCTCGATTTGAGAAAGCGGTACCGTGGGGAGAACAGGACATATCTGGGGTGTGTGAGGTCATTGCTGATATTTCTGTCCTTCTTGTTAAGTCGGGCAGTGTAGATATCTTAGAAAGAGGGAAGTGTGGCCCCGATGATCCTCTCTGCCATTCTAACCACCCGCTGTAAGTTCTGCCTTTTGCTACTGAATGTGCTTTTGTGATAAATTTGATTCTTTCAAGCTAAAATGACACGCTGCATAAAATGAGGACAGTCCTTTATCTATCTATCTATCTATCTATCTATCTATCTATCTATCTATCTATCTATCTATCTATCTATCTATCTATCTATCTATCTATCTATCTATCTATCTATCTATCTATCTATCTTTGCATTTTGGCTTTCTAAAAACCAAAATAGTTATAATATAAAACATATATGTAAATCATGAAACTAATTATAGATAGAACTGGATCTAATTTTAATTTGGATAATTACGAATGTCAGGACTGTCTGGTGTATAGTAGTATGGGTACATGAATGGAAAAATCAATGTCTGCTTTCATGTAGGTAGGAGCCACAACAGTTGTGGCCGTAATTGGACAGTATTTCTTTTGAATTTGCGCCCCTAGGTAATTTTTTATGTAAATTTAGCATCACAATTAGTTAATTCAATTACATCAAAGAGAGCATTAGTGGCATCCATTTGCAAATTCCTGTTATGAACTGGTTTAAGTAAAGAAAGCTCTACTGCAGACAATTTTACATGGTTCCTTTACACTTTTAAAGATAATTTATTTTTATTTCAGTGAGTTCCAAGTCTGGAAAAGTAACATCTTTTTATTTGTTGACATTGATCCATATCACATTCTCTGAAAGGTACACCTATAGATTTATCTAGCTGTCCTTCTAACTGTCTTTTACCATCATCATTACATACATCCATTTTCCATCATTTATCATCACTGATCCATTCATTCTACCTGCCTTTTCACGGGTTCTATATTTAAAGCCTGACTAGAGAAATTTATGTCATAAATTCATTGTAAACTTTTCGTATTCATGGTTTAATTAAGGCCTAAAAAGGGACAAAGACATAAAAAATATGGAAGATCTCATATGTATTCTTTCTCAGTGTTGATTAATGTGAGTAATTAAGCAGAGAATAATCTTATTTTTTCAGGGTGAGCCACCAGCTAAAAAGGGCAGAGTAAATCCGCAGGTCTACATGGATATAAAGATCGGCAACAAACCAGCAGGGAGACTACGCTTCCTCCTCCGGGCCGACATTGTACCAATGACAGTAGGTCTGTACATGCTCCTTATACATGTTGAAGGAATGACTCACAGTTTTGCGAAAATGATCTTGCTTTCTTGTTACAGGGTCTTCATGGGGTCTTAAAAAGTCTAGAATAAGAAAACCTAAATTTAAGCCCTAAAAAAGTCTTAAATTTAGATAATTATCAAGTTCAAGTCTTACTTTTTTTTAATAGGCCTTACATTTCTTACACCCATTTAACGCCACCACAGTGAAATGGTCTCATGACTCTAAATTGTGCTTTATTAAATATATGAAAAGGAGGAAAAAAATTGATGAATCAGATTTGGTATAATAAAATCTGAGATTTTATGGTTAAGCCATATCGCCCAGCCCTACCCTCTTGTTTACCTTGTTTTATTTTAAATCTTTTTACTGTGGTTTGTTTATTTTGGATCTGAGCTAACATGTCTAAAGACCAAAATGCATGTAATGTTCAGTAAGGGTTGCCATCTCAACACTGTCAACCTGATTTAACTTCAAAATAAAGGTAGGGTTTTAGACGCCTCCAAATTCCAGCACCAACATGTGAAATATGACTCTGTCCTGCTGGAAAGCTCTCTGTTGTATCAAAAAAAAAATCAAAAAAAAAATCACAAAACTAGTTTTACAGCTTTAAAATGAAATTACAGATGTAGTATGATTTTTGAATTTGTTTCTATTATTGTTTTTATGTTCAATAGAGAACTTTCGCTGCTTGTGCACACATGAAAAGGGCTTTGGCTACAAGGGCAGCAGCTTTCACCGCATTATCCCTCAGTTCATGTGCCAAGGAGGAGACTTCACCAATCACAACGGCACCGGCGGCAAATCCATCTACGGCAAAAAGTTTGATGACGAGAACTTCGTCCTGAAACACACAGCTCCAGGTAAGGAGTGTGGCAGTAAGCCTGTTGTTTTTGCTGAGCCTAACAATATTTGGCTAAAGTTTTATGCTTGCTCACACAGGGCAGCTCTCCATGGCTAACTCTGGGCCAAACACCAACGGCTCTCAGTTCTTCCTCACCACGGACAAAACAGACTGGCTGGACGGGAAACACGTGGTGTTTGGAGAACTGGTGGAGGGGATGGATGTGCTGCGTGCAATGGAGGTAAGAAATAAAACCACAATCCCTTTTTTTCCCCAAGGAAATTCTGATTTCTAATCCAGAATGGCAAAAGGCTACATTTAGTGATTATTGAAAGATAATTTGTGCATGTGCTGCCATATAAATTAAATGCGTATAGTCAGAAAACAACCCTACTTTTAAGGAGCTAGTCATCTTCTAATAATACTTTTGAATTTCAAATGCAACCAGACTTTGTTTTCTTCTCACAGGCTCAGGGAACAAAGGATGGCAAGCCAAAGCAGAAAGTGATCATCTCAGACTGTGGAGAATATGTGTGAACTAAAAGTCTATGTTTGTTTGTCTGTGTGATGGCAGATGTCTAAGACAAAGACTCTGATTGGCCCTTCTTTTTTTTACCTAAACCCATCTCTGTTGTCATGTAAATATTTGAATAAATTCTTTTTTTTATAACTAAGTCACAGTTTGACAAGAATTTTTAAAGAAATTGCTTATTAAACTGTGTATGCCTGTTTCATTTGACATATGCAGAACTGTGCAAAAGGTCCTCTTTAAGTTTTTTTTAGTATTTCAGTTCAGTATTAGTATTTGTTTTTTACTTTTTTTGGAACTTCCAAAGAACCAAAATTTCTTTAGTCGTATCAAACTTGTCACAAAAAGCAGAATTCATTTCTACTTAGACATGCTAAAACTCTCTTAAAAAGACCTGACCTTTAACTGATCATCTGCTAGCAAAATTCTTTTTGCTCTGAATCATTTTCTTTTGTCTTTTAAAGGAGCAATAAGCAAAATTCCACCATTAGATGGGTTGCTAAGCACGGATTCTCTACCTTCATAAGGGGAGGGGGGCCCTTATCACCCTTTGCCTCATATAAGCATATTTGCAAACGATGAACACACAGCAAAACAGCACCACCTTTCTGAAGAACATGTCTAAGATGCAACTTGTAACTTTATAATGCTGTTGATGAACGTTTCGATCCGCTTGGCGTTCTCTCTGCCATTTTGCTCCAATGCTCTGACATTTTATGGGCACGGAGGGGCTAAGCCTTACATGCACGCGCAGCCGGCACAGCTTTGTAAACGAGGGACTGGAAAACAACACAAAATAGTGTGTGACGTCATACCATATTCCATCTAAAAAGCTAACTTTAGTTCTACACATCCCATTTTATAGTTCTTTCTTTCTAAAATAATGAAATTTCACTTACTGCTCCTTTTAACTTGTTGCATTTACTTTTGGTCAGTGTACACAGACACAATACTTTCCACATTTAAGAGACACAAGAACTTGACAGAAATTGAGTGAAAGATCGGCTAATGATTAAAGGAAAACTTTGAAAGACACTCTTAAAGTTTGGATGCTTTTATTGTAAAGTGCCCTCATATGTAAGCGGCTCTCAACTGTGTGGCCAAGGCTGGTTAGTCTTAGAATACTTTATTCTCTGATGACCTCATTAGGGAGTACCACAGGGGCTGTAAAATGGGCCTGTTGCTTCTACATTTGTGTGTACTAGTTTAAATGTATCTGCATGCTTTGAACCTGGAGCTTTACAGTTATTCATGGATTATCCATTTCCTGGTTGAGGTACTAAAACAGGTATTATAAAAACAAGATATAATTAAATAAAATGTTTTTGTCTCCCCAGTAATTTGATTCAAAAAGTCAAACTCTGAGAGAATTATCACACACCGATGGATATATTTCAAGAATTTATTCCTGTTACTATTGATGATTATGGTTTACAGCTAATGAGAACTCAGGTTCTTGGGTTCTCAGAAAATTTTATTACATAAGGCCAAAAGAAAAGGGTTTTAATTTCTGAAAAGCACCAACTGCTATTTCAATTGTGGTTTCGCTTATGGGTTGGTGTTCTTCCTATTTGAAAAAATGCAATATGGAGTCCATTAGACTGTTGCACTGCTGAGGTGTTATGGAAGTGCAGATGGCTGTAGGTGAGTTTATTTGCTAAAAGATTTACCAGAGGGTTGTTGTACAAACCAAGATGGAGGATTAAACTGGGATCCAGATATCCTGGCTGGATTAAGCCTGGATTAGCCTGCTCCAGACCAGGAAAACAGCCAGGTTTAGTGAATCCTGCTGCCTTCTCTGTTCAGTCAGCGGTCACACTGATCAGAAACCAAAAGGTTTTGTCAGTGATTCTGATTTCCTATCTGTGTGTTTTGGTATTTTTTTATTAGCATGCATTAAAATTCCACTGATACATATTGGGATTCAGTCACTGTTATTTTAAAATTATAGTAGCCTATACCATTATTAACTTTTATTATTATCCATGTTACTGTTCTATTGTGTTTTTAAAGATTGTCAAAGTTTGACAGACTACAGCATGTGGTGAGGGAAATAGATAAATCTGACAATGGTGCAAATGTGTCATAAACTTAGACAAAAGTGTTGTCAATGAAGCCCGGTGTTACAATATTTTCCACGATATTCTACTACTCTAGGGGTCGCTGTTTAGCTGCCACCTCCAGAATAAATATATTTCCCCTCAAGTGCACAAAACATGCAATCATACAGCTCCAAAATGAAGAAAAAAAAAAGAAGAAAAAAAACTATACAAACCATGAGGCTCTGTGACTTCATGACTAAGGGAAAGAATCTTATGTTATATATTTTTCATCATGAACAGGTAATTCCATTGCATATAAGGCATCCTACATTAACTTATTTGAGTATGTTTTAGAATCTATGTTTAATGTTTTAAACACAAACAATATTGTATTAATTATTAAAATCTGATATGAGGTGAAAATTGTTCAATATATGCTGCTCTACTGCTTCAGGGTCAACGTAATAGCACCCTCTAGAATTACAGAATCGAATAAATCAGAGAAAATGGTATAACATTTATTTTATATTTCGCCATAAAAGTAGTTCTAAACAAATGTGTTTTCCTTCATAATAGCAGCAGTGTTTCCTTTCTTGATTATGATGCGCTTCACTTCCTCATGAGGCTCCGTTGAAAGATGTCGCTCTTTTGGTTTGAAGTTTGGCTTACGCAACACTGCAGCATCAGTGAAACTATGATCGACCTCATGGTCTCCTGAAAAAATCTGGGGGTAGACATTTATCTGAATTACTTAAACCTGGCCTGACATAGTCGCTCCTACTGAGCATTGTTTAGCCTTTGTGAAACGGACAAAGCCAGGATGCTTAGATCACGCTATGTCAAGCCTGGCTTTGTTTCTTATCCTGGATTTCTAAATTCTACTTTTGTGAAACAGGCCTTAGATAACATGGCTCCCCAAATAATGACATAACTGTGGAACCTCAATGCATTGCCTAATCCCTCTTCCTCCAAACTAGGAACCTTTATTTCAAAATCAACTGCAATTGTACTTTTATCTGAAAAAAGAAAGTCTGGACCATTGAATAACAGTCCAGTTCTTATTATCCTTAGCCAAGGAAAGATGCATTTTACATTTCCTTTGGTGCAAAAGTGCCGTAACTCAAAAAAATTTGGTGGTTTTGACCCTATTGCTCGTGTTTTGGCTCCTGAAGGACTGGCTCCAGCCACCCATTGTGAATCTCAATGCAATGGTTATCCCTGTTTCTGACATACTTTTTCCTTCCACTAAACTTTCCATTTATATGCTTGGATACAGCACTCCGAACATCAAGTTTATTTTTGCATTAATGTTTTATGGCTTTCTCGCTTTGTAAAAGGTGTCAGTGACTGACTGGCTGTTTGACAGCTATTAATAATTACGGATAAAACAGAATTTTTATCAGTGTTGGGTAATATTTTTCTGATAGTTTTTTGTTTGTTTTAATCAGGTGTGAGCCACAGGCTATACAAATTTACAGAAATAAACGTTATATTCCGTCTGACAATGTGTGAGAAAAATCTCAATCGTAAACGTTTGAATTTCACTGTTTTAACTGAGGTATTTTTTATATATTCGAGTTCCCTGAGATGCGTGAAACCGAACGTTTTTAAAACATTTAGCTTCTTAGCCTCTTTTTTTTTTTTTTTTTTTTTTTTTTGACCCTATTTTAAATATGAGAATGTCCATGTATCTTCAGATGAAAAAGAAGCACTAAGTTTGGAGAGCTTGTTGTGGTCATGTTTTACATAAAGGTCTGACAATAGAGCCTTTCAACCATACCTGAGCCTTCCCCCTTCATTGGTCGAGCCAGTTTTTAGGTTGCAGAGCCACACCTGAGCAGGTTGAGCGGAGCGGAGAGGAGCGCAAAGGCTCGCAGCCCCTCCCTTATTTCACTCCTCTCCCCGTCTGGCAAATGCGCTCAGATCCCCGTCGGGGTTGTTGATCCAAAGAAAGACTGCTGCTCCGCTTCGACTCTGAGGCTCCGCGACTCTTTTTAAACTTTAAACTGTGAGTAAATTCAAACAGATGCGACGGGCGGTAGTAGATCAGATGGAGATATGAAGCTTTTCGGTGTGTTTTATGTGGAGGATCGTGTCTGGGGGGTTGGCCACTTCTTGGCCAGACATTGTCTTTTATTGACACGGTTAATCTTTTTCTTTTTGCATTTTCTTTTGTGTGTGAAATGATTTTGTAAAACGTTTGACTCGAACCTAGATTTACGGGTCCGTTCTTTTTTTTTCAACTGTTGACGACCATGATCGTGTCGTAATTACGCAAGGAATGTACAAAGTTGAACGTCTTTAGCGCACTGTAGAAAGTGACGGGCTGGATTTACTAAGCGTTTCCTCACTCTCATTCTCCTATCTAGCTGAACTATTACTAGATAAATACACTTTAGTGATTAAATACTGTTTATCCTAAAACCTGCATCACAATATGAAGTTACTGAAATCCCCTTTTCTTTGTTGCTTTCTTTATAATTTACTGTAATTTTTGTGTTTTCAGGTTAATAGGCACCCTAGGTCTATCCGTGCCATTTCAGCTCCGAGGGAAGCCTCGTCTGCCTTTTATCAACAGGAAGAGAAGACGGCCTGTGAACAAACTCCAACATGAACTGGGCATTCCTCCAGGGCCTCCTCAGCGGAGTGAGCAAGTACTCCACGGCGTTCGGCAGAGTGTGGCTGTCCGTCGTTTTCCTCTTCAGGGTCTTGGTGTTTGTGGTGGCCGCTGAGAAGGTGTGGGGAGATGAGCAGAAGGACTTCAAATGCAACACGGCCCAGCCGGGATGCCACAACGTCTGCTATGACCACTTCTTCCCCTTGTCCCACATCAGGCTGTGGGCCCTGCAGCTCATCTTCGTCACCTGCCCCTCGCTCCTGGTGGTGATGCACGTGGCCTACAGGGAGGAGAAGGAGCGAAAGAACAGGGAAAAGTACGGCGACAACTGCCGCCGCCTGTACAAGAACACCGGGAAGAAGCGTGGAGGCCTGTGGTGGACCTACGTCCTCACGCTGTTCTTCAAAATAGGGGTGGATGCTACCTTCGTCTACCTTCTCTACCACATCTACGAGGGCTACAGCTTCCCGCCGCTCATCAAGTGCAGTCAGGACCCATGCCCCAACACAGTGGACTGCTTCATCTCTCGGCCTACCGAGAAAAGAATCTTCACCATCTTCATGGTGGTCAGCAGCCTGGTCTGCATCCTGCTCTCCATCTTCGAGATCACCTACCTGGTGGGGAAACGCTGCTACGAGTGTTTCAATGGGGTCCATCACTCAAACCGCATCCCTAACACGCTGTCCAGTGGATCCAGCCTGAGGCTATCGAACACTACGAGGCTTATGGGCGAACACACACCTGAAACGCCTGCACCCTCATACAGCAAAGTTGTATCATGAGACAGGAGAAGACTTCTTCAAGGAAGACAAAGAGGAGGAGGAAGCAATGTTGGCACTCCTTGCTGCTTGGAAATGTCTTGTTGGTGTAAATTAACTTCCTGAAAGACTGAATTTTGTTTTAGAGGCTACATTTCTAAACCAGGGAGTATGTGTCATGCTGTTGGTTTTGAAAATGACTTTTAACAGACAACGCTCTAAAGCTCTTGTAAAGAAAGAACAGGGAAATGCCTGCGCGATGCTCTGTCTGATTTAGCCTTGACATCGGAAGCATGACTCACTGCTCGGGTTTGGGGAGTTTTGCCAGCACATGTGGTTTCTCTGTGTAAGATTTTCCCTGTGCTTGAGCCTAACCTCAGATGTTCAGCCTGAGACTTATTTTGGACTTTTTTTCAAGCGTGTTAATGACTTTGTGTCATGATTTACATCTTTATGTATTTATGCTGGAGGGGGGAGGGAGGGGGGGTATGGCAAATCCAAGATTGCTATTTTTGTAAACCGCTGATCGGGTTGTGCATACTGTACAGTGTTGATCTCACTGAGTGTTGTTTTTCATATTATGTAATAAATATTGCTGGATGTTTAAGAAGGCTTCTTTGTCCTTATTTGTACTGAATGGGGAGAGTCTAGGAGCAAGGGAACAAGCATAAGAGCAGAGTAAACCAACCGCCCTCTACAGAAAAAAGGATTTGTTGACTCTGCATGAGCCTTGCGGTTGAGCAAAGATTCCAGCTTTCCTTCTTTCCACCTTTTCCATGTGTTTTATATAAAGCCTTTCTCCTCATTGGTCAGCCTGATTACTCTGTTGCCAGGAGGAGCGCTCTCTTTGTTTTGGGCAGATTGGTAGCTAGATGGAGGAGGGCAGAGGAAGAGGAGGTGCCCATTCCTTGGGTTTGATTCATCTCTAAAGAGTGGCTCCACCCAATGCTGGAATCCATTCGTCCACAGTGGTTTTTTCCTCTCTTTTTTTTCCCTTTTCATATGGTTAATTATCGTAGTCGCCACGCAACAGTTCAAGGCAGTGATGCAGGGGGAGTTGAAGGGCATTTGTAACTCTCTCCTTATTTGTCTTGCCAAGGTTTTGAAATGCAGCTGTTTACATCTACCTTGGCAGAAGCACCAGTGACAGAATATTATACAAAAGTAAATCCGTCAAGTGGCTTTCTACAAACAAGGAGTGGATAAACTGCAGCCACCACTGGTAATAGTTCACTGGAAACTAAAAAGATATCAGCAGATATATATCTCTGAATCAGAATAAACTTTATATGCCAGGTTTGTGTCCACATATGAGGAATTTGACTCTGGGTTGTACAATGCTCACAATGTGCTTACTTATCAACGTTTGAGCCTTCTTCCGCAAACATTTCTAAACTGGATGAAAGCTTTGAATCGTGAGTTGCAGAGGTATTCATTTCAATTGAACTATTTCAAAATGTTTAATATTAAAGGAACAGCTTTCAGTGTGTTACATTATGATTTTATGTGACAGACCAACACAACATGAGCTGTTCTTTGAAGGTTTTTAGAGGCTTGTTAGAGGACATTAGTGGTTCAGGTTGCTCACTAAAGCAGGGTTGGATTATAAAACCGTCTCCTAAGTTTTAAACATCTCAGCGAACTGTTCAAACCATTATCCAAAAATCTGAATATGGGTCTGTGCATCTTAATAAAAAACAACAAATATGCGTTGCACATCACCCCTAACCTACCGTACAATGAACCATGGTAGTGGTAGCATCATGTTATGGGGAGGTTTTTCTTAAGCAGGGACAGGCGACCTGGTCCAAGCTGACGGGAGATTAATGGAGCTAAACAGGGAAATACTGGAGCAAAACAATGGATGGCTTCAAAAGACTTGACATGGGCTCAGGTTCACTTTGCAGCAGGGCTAGAATAAACATATGACCAAAACTAAAGCTGAATGGTAAAGTCTAAGGCAAGTGTATGCATTAGAACAGTTCAGTCAAAGTCCTAAATCTGAGTATCTGTGGTAAGAACAAAAAAATGAAATGCAAACTCAAGCATGCCCCCATTCAACTTGACCAGGCTATTTTGCAAAGACGAATCAGCACCAACTTCAGTTTCTAGATGGTCAAAGCTGCTGGACACACCATGAAAGACCTGTAGGTTTTACAATTTATCAACCGAGGCGGTCTCCCACACTTTTCACATTTTTCATTTGTGAAAAGTTTTGAAAAACATTTAGTCAGAATTGTGCACTTCTTTGTTTTGGTCTAACACATAAAACCCTCTGAAATAGATCTAACTTTATAGTTGTGATATGACAATATTATTAAACGTTCCAGGTGTATGAATTTGCTGGGCACAAACGATGCAAATGTGACAGAAGTGTCATTCAAAGATGATGACATTTTACTTTCTTACTTTTTAAAGGAGCTAAATCTCTAAGCAATAATTACATGCACATTTCTTTCCAATTTGAAGACTGATATTTTTCCTCCCTGCTCACTTGTGATGAAAAACTACAGATTCAGAAAAGTGTGAAACTTGTGAATTGGCCTCCATCTCCTGCAGTCTGAAAGATGAAACACAGCAATGGAGCAACAATGTTTGCAATGATTAATTTCCTCTGAAAATAGATCATTCTGTGATTCTTAACATTTAAATAATGTGTATGTATGGTTGTTTGTCTGTAAGTTGTCCGGAGATGGGCTGCTCCAGGTATACCCCGCCTCTCGCCCAATGACCTCTGGAGACAGGCACCAGCGATTCTGCAAGGAACCTTAAAAAACAAAACAAAACAGTTGTCTCTTAAAAATGTATGTTATCCTTTATCCATTTCTAACTGTTGTCTAGGCATGGTTGAGATTTCTTGTAAGAATGTGCAGTGGAAAGATGAGAGAAAACAGTGTAACATGTGGAGAATAATTAAATCCTTTTACTCTTGAGAATCTTATCCAATCTCTTTGAAGCAAAGTAGTGGGAGTACCGTAGTACGTCTTGTTTATGAAGTTAGGTCACGTTAGTTTGTCACTGTTGATTACACAGTTGAATCCTTAAAGACAATAGAATAGAAGTTAATCTCTATTTATGAGACTTTAGATAATCACAAAGATCTAGATCAGGAGTCACCAACATGGTGCCCATGAGGCTGTTTAAAAAAAAGCACAATCCACCAGTGAGCAGCATTTAAAACTTGATTTTATTCCGTTACTCTTACTATTCACGTTTGCATTTATATAGATTTTATATAGATTTAAAACTGACAATATCCATAACAAAGCATGAAAATGTGTTTATTTTACGTTAAGTTAAGGTGAACTCTGACTCTTCTAGTTCAAAGGTCAGTACTGGTAGCTCCTTCATATAACACAACGCCAATGAAGTAGCTCTCACTTTCAAAAATGTTGGTGACCCCTTTAATCTAGATTATAAAAAAAAAAAATGCTAAAGAGTTTAAAAAAGGCAGCTTGAAGGTTCTAGTTCTTGAAAGATGGCATATTCTAACCTACAGCTGTGACGGGTGGCAAATTCTGGAAATTGAATGTCGCTGACTCATCTTTAGGCGCACCTTAAAGTTTGTTAGTGGATGTTTCCTGATCTACTTGTCTGACAAGTGGATCAGTTGGTATTTGTATAAATGCTAGTTGTTTCTCTGTCCAAGCGATGTGTGAGATGTTATGACCTCATAACTCCAAATCTGAATGACACTGGATGTTATCGCTGCACTGGTGGCTTACTGATGAGGCTGACGTCAGTTGTCAGTCCTTTTCCTCTGATCTTTTCATTCCTTTGTCCCTCCTTCTGTCTTCATAGTACTCATGAGCTCCTCCCATTTTTTGGCTTTGTGCATTTAGACTGGTTGATCGATCACCCTGGGATGAAGGTAATCTAATCCATGTGTTAAATTAGTCAACTCTAAAAAACAGGAGTTATGAGGGATGTGATCAACAGACAGCAATGTTAAAAAGCTGTGAGGCCTGGAGTTGCTAATCTCTCATTCAAACCTCTTTTTGTCTTTTATGATGAAATCTGAATTTTTCAGACCATATTTTTTACGAAACAAGAACACCTTTACGATCTTCGTCAGGATCTATAGCTTTGTTCTCATCCGTCACCCTCATCGACCGCCTGGAGGAAATAAAGACTGGGACGAGTCAAAACTCTCCGGCTGAACATCCCCAAAGCTGACGCCATATAGGTTAGGACTCCTCATCAGCTCTGACCAGCATCAATGACCACCATCTCTTTTTCCAGTCAAACCATCCCTCTCTCAATGACGGGACCCTCATTTCTCATTTGATAATCGCATCGAGTATCTGTTTAAACCTTGTTTTTCTCCACCTTAAGAATATCTCCAAACTTGGTCCGTCTCTCTGCCTTCTTAATTTTGATAGAGAACTTCAAGAACAGATCAAATTGAAGCAATAGCAATAAATCTCTGGCCACTTTACTTCCAACACTTTCGACTGGGGGTTTACATACCAAAAGAACTCATGTGCACATGAGTACTTTCTATTCGTGGAAAAAGTAGTTCCCTTGAGTGGCGTCATTTGGCACAGAAACAGCTAAACAGATAAGCTCTGAGCCAATTTTCAAGTCCATGGAGGATGAAAGAGAGCACATAGGGCTAGTTGCAGTGGAAGTTCAGCCATTAGCTATGTCTACCAGAGAAACTGTCATGAACTAGGACAGGTAGGAAAACCAAAATTCAAACCGGATGTAGTGTTTAGAAGTTTATCAAAAGGTGAAGACCTGGTGAAAGAGGCCATTATGTCCTTCAGTAATTTAAGACTATCAGCTTAACAACAGAGATAGCTCAGGATAACCTAAGCCACTCCAACTATCAGCTTCATCAAAAAGGAAAGATTCATGCTTAGTCTTAAAAGTAGACAGGGTGTCTGCCTATATGGAGTAGTTTCATTTACAAAGAATCCCATAAGGCCATTACTCCTGAGAGCTGAGGAAATGGAGGCCTCAACAGAGCTATCACTCTTTCTTAGCTTCCTTCCCTTTTCACAGCCAAGAGCTGAAAGTTGTGCTTTTTGTCTGTCGTGCCAGCCCGTCTTTTTGAGACTTTTCATTGGCAGAGGTTAGTAACACAATGTGCATTCATTAGGGTGTGCCCTAAGAATACTGTCCAGACCAGTTCTTCATCTGGAGACTAGAAAAAAAAAGTTGCTCTCACCCCTCCCCCTTCCTGTCTGGGTGGAAATGCAGATGTCTAGCTTGCTCATTAAACAGCTGTAGAAAACATTACTCTTCCTGAAAAGCCCAAAGGCAGTTGAAATTAGCAATATTCAGTCGCTTTGTGCCAAAGGTCTACCCATGCATTCATCATTTCTAAAAGTGCCTTCTGTCTATTACAAGGATCATCATTAGATCTTAACAAGCCGCATGTCAGTTCCTCATTGTTTTCCGTTTGTTCCTTTTTGATTGTTGGGAACTGTGCCTTCTTAGAAATGAATGGCTTGGTATGCAGCCTTCATTGTTATACATGTCTTGTAATCTATTGAACCTTGGCTTGACTTGGGAGCTAAAATAAATAGTTTTTTTTAAATTCTCTGTTATGTAAAAACAGTATTTTCCAGTTCTGAAAAGGAACCCTGCTGCAAGAACTGGCATCCTTTTTGTACAGCAAAGGCATTTAAGCAAACAGACCAAGAAAGGATTCCGTGGCCCCTCGGGAGGAGGTGAATGAAAGAGACTGCAATATGAGCAGAGTAGGGTTTAAACATCGTAGCATACACAATACTCCTTTTTGCTGTATTATCATATAAATAGCGGCTTCTTTGTAAAAGAGGAAGTGAAAGGGGATTTCATTTAACCACATAACAAATCTCCAAACAACATCCCCAACACACGCTCAGCAGCATTCACCAACACAGCTTCCCCAGTCAACAGCACACAACAAAAAATGTATCCACGTTAAGGTGTGACGGCCTCTTGCGTGCGCTGGTCTGCCCAGTCAAACATGGTGAGACATGCAGGCGATCCTTTTCCTAGAAACCTAAAACGCGGAAACAATCAGTCCCAGTGCTTGCCCCCCTGAAAAAAACAAAATACCGCAAAACAAAAACATGCTGCAGATCCTGCCCGATAAAGAGTTATCGGGCAGGACTGTTTCCAAATGAAAGAATCTAGTAATGTTCATTTGTTCTAGTTTAGTTTTAACCTTTATTTCTCCTCTAGCAAATTAAAACTGTGTTGTAGGGATAATACAGTGATTAACATTTTATGTCAAGTACCACCACCTTTACAGCTTTTGTAAAACTGTAGAGCAGGACGCAGACCCTTTCAGTCTTTTGTGTTAAAGTCATGTTCAGTACAATAAAATATCCGTTCCAACGAGACTCATTTGCCAGATTAAAAGTACGTACCAATTGAAATTAATACTGTTTAAATGGGTCTTAGCCATAATTTTTACTGAAACACCAATTTTGCATTAAAATGTTTTCATTGGTCTGATGTAAAAGAAACATTTAAGATTAGATTTGCATCACTTAAATGTTGGGTTTTCATTAGCAGTAAGTAGAAAATCTACACATTTAACAGAAATAAAGGCTTGAAAACATCTGTTAATTTGTAATCACTTGGTGATCTGAGTTGCTGAAATTAATTAACTTCTTAACACTGTTCTTATTTTTTGTGACTGTATGACATAAAAAATAATAGAGAAGAGGGAAAGTCAGAAGTTCCCCAGCAACCCTGATATCAAAATCCAATATGGTGACGTGCATATGAAACAAAAAGGTTTATCTGGACTTTTGATGATTTCTACCTGGAGCTGCAAAGTGGCGCTGTTGCCATGCAGCAAGAAGGTCCTGGGTTCAAGTCCTACCGCTGTCCTGGGTCTTTCTGCATGGATCTTGCATGTTCTCCTCGTGCATGCGTGGGTTCTCTCCGGGTACTCCGGCTTCCTCCCACAGTTCAAAAAACATGAGTGTTAGGTTATTTGGCCTCTCTAAATTCTCCTTAGGAGTGAGAATGTTTGTTTGTACTCTTTGTCTCTGTGTTGCCCTGCGATAGACTGGCGATCTGTCCAGGTTGTACCCCTGCCTCTCGCCCATTGATAGCTGGAGATAGGCACCAGCACCCCTCGCGACCCCACAAGGGATAGGCGTGTTGGAAAATGGATGAATGATTTCTACCTCATAAAAGCAGCCAGATAAACAATACTAATCAGAATCCTCTAGTGAGAATGTTGCTGAATGCATTGCTTTTGGCTTGTTTTGCCAATAGCAGTTAGTCGGTTTGTTGAATATTTCAATTAGCAAACCCGACTGGTTTTGGAACCTGGAACTGGAACAAGGTTAAAGCTGAATTTGATGTAGTTTCCAGATCTATCTAGATGGTCCGCAGGTGAAACTGTCCATAGGTTATATACAACAACTAACATATGTGTAACTCTCGCCAGATGGATGTCGTTGCGCCAAGCTCCACACATCAATCTGAACTCTCTGCCACTGGGAGGGATTTCAATACCCCATAAAATGGATGAGCCAGTCAGGATCGCCGGACGGGATTTTCGTAGATTTGACGCATCAGAGAAGCGACTGTTTTGATTCAGACAACAATTGGGGCTCGCAGCGAAGAAGCAAGCGGTAACATTGATGCTGCTATTTTCTGTCCACTGAAGGCTTTTGTTAGTGGAAACAATGTTTTCGCCCATCTCCCGATCGGGTTTGGCGAGCGCTTGTAGCAGTTCAGTAACGATGACGGACAGGTCTATACAATCATATGCAAGGATTTTTGATAAGGCCCCTCTTTCTGAAATACATCTCCAATGGAGCGATCCTAGATGGATGTGTGGAGCTCAGCGGAACTACATTCATCTGGCGAGAGTCAGGTTACTAGATGTGAATTGTACAGTAAGTTTCCTGCAGGACAACTGTGGGTGGAAAGTGGGAGTTTGCATATGGATGCGTTATGAAGAAATAATATTATTAATTGGGTTTGCAGTCCTATTTGTATAGGGAACCCAATTGAATTTAGCTAATATTTGCCTGAGTAATATCCGTACTCTACCCAGCCAGTTGTTGGCTTGGTGGTTCACTATCATTCATCGTTGTTAGACTTTCCCACTATGAGTCATGATTAAAGAATTTATTCAAACTTTCTTCTGAGAATCACTAAAGACATTCAGCCGAATTTAAAGCACAGATGAAAATAACAAAAATAAAAGGAAACCAGGAAGTTAAACAAAAAAAGATTAGAGGCTATTGTCTAATTTAAGGGGGTTGTTTGACTCAAGAGGTTTTAAAAAATACAATTTGTCCTGTTAAAAAGCGTCTCCAGTGTTGTACACGTGGTTAAGGGGGGCCAACTTTTTTTCTTCCAAATTTAAATGCAACAGTAAGAAAAAAAGGGAGATCCATGATCTTGTTTTCATTTCGTAAAGTTTTTCACTGTGCGCCAGTATGAGCCGCCTGTGTCATTTTAGATTCATAAGTACAGTAAAACGCAGCTATGTTTGAGTGGTGAGAAGGAGGAGCATAGAGGGAAAGGAGAGAGAAACATCTATGGCAGCAGCTTCAGTCTTTCACATTTTTTCTTTGACCACACCCAAAGGAGCATTTCCCTCTGCGCTCCTCCACCTGTCCACGGGAGCCAAATCTCTGCGTCTGCGTCAACACATCGGAACGAAGCTCAAGCAAAACGGAATAAAGTCGAATTAAATGAGCTGGGGACTCTTTGGATATGCTATGGATTGAAACAAGTAAGTCATAAAGCATGCTTTCAAGTGTCTTAGAGGGGTTTGGCAATGTCTGAGTTCGCTTTTCAGACTGAGAGATGAAGTCTTGAGGTGACGGTGACGCTCGTCCGTCGGCATTGAGCAGACTCACAAATAAAAATGTGGCGGATTATTTGTGATTTAGGAAATCAAAATGCTGGATCAGGACGATCTGTCCCGCGAAACAGTGTCCACATAACACAGACGGTTCGTGCGTAAAAGCCGCTTTTAAATTTATTTATATTTGTACTTTAAGACGCATAAACATTCGGTGACAGATTTGCGACAACGTTAAAAGATACACAACGTTAGACTGACCTGTTCTGAATTCATTAAAGCGATCATTTGCGCAAAAATGTCCGATAAAAGAGGACTAAGCAGTGAAGGAACAGTTTGTGGGTGGGTTTAAAAAGTTGGCTGGGTTTGCTTCCTTTGTTAGCATTTTGGCCACGGGCCTTCACATGGCAGTGATTTTATTTATATATTTATTTATGAACTTATTCTTGATCTGATTAACACATCAGAAGTCACATGTCTTTATATTCCTAATTAGCTTTGGACTGTGACTTCCTGATATTTACAAACCTGGAAAGATTCCCCGGTAATACTCAACTTGACCCAATTTTTCTTTCTTTCTTTTTTTTTTTTTAATTCCCACATCCAGGTCTAAAAAGAAACAATAACCATCAAGCGAAGATTATCAGACAACAGATATTTAACTTCAAGTCAGCAACATGGACTGGAAGACCTTCCAAGCCCTCCTCAGTGGAGTGAACAAATACTCTACTGCGTTTGGACGGATATGGCTGTCGGTGGTGTTCGTGTTCAGGGTGATGGTGTACGTGGTGGCAGCTGAGCGGGTATGGGGCGACGAGCAGAAAGACTTTGACTGCAACACTAAGCAGCCTGGCTGCGCCAACGTCTGCTACGATCACTTCTTCCCCATCTCCCACGTCCGCCTGTGGGCTCTACAGCTCATCTTCATCACGTGCCCTTCCTTCATGGTGGTCATGCATGTGGCGTACCGCGAGGACCGGGAGCGAAAGCACCAGGCAAAGTTTGGGGATGACAAAAAGCTGTACACCAACACCGGCAAGAAACACGGCGGGCTGTGGTGGACCTATCTGATCAGCCTTTTCGTCAAAACGGGCATTGAGATTGCCTTCCTCTACATCCTGCACCACATCTACAACAGCTTCTATCTGCCGAGGGTTGTCAAGTGCGAGGTGAGTCCCTGTCCCAACATTGTGGACTGCTACGTTGGTCACCCAACGGAGAAGAAGGTCTTCACCTACTTCATGGTCGGTGCTTCAGCCCTCTGCATCATCCTGAACATATGCGAGATAATCTATCTCGTCTCCAAGAGAGTCGCACGGATTGCCAACAAGATCAAAAGGCATAATCGTACCAAGCATTTTCAACACGACGACTACACCAACGACAACTTCAACAACTACAACATGATTGCGCCAAAGGAAAAGATGGCGGATAAGCCTCCGTCCTTCAAGAACGTCTGCAAGTCGCCGCCACGGCTGGAGGTACTCAGGACAGATCCAATGATACGGGCCTCTGCTCCCAACCTGTCCTATCAATGCTCATGAATAAAGACAGGCCAAAGCTCAAGAGCTGAGAGTTGCTTTGGCTGGATCCAAGGTTACAAACCTTACGAAAAATAAGAATCAGACCCGTGAGCCAAACTGCAGTATGTCTCAGAGCCGGGAAGCCGAGTCACCGGTACATTGAGTCTCCATCTAGAACTCAAGGAAACGTTTGAACCTTGGTTTCCAAGTCAACACCCACAATATTTGCAAGTCATCTATTAAATTTAAGTTTTATTTTTTGGCAATATGTGGTTGTCCTTTTTTGGATGAGGTAAATGTTATTGTGGCATTTCAGCTTTTATGATTTTTCAAACAAAACAGCAAAGGTTCTCTCAGCCTTTCTTCTGATCTGAGTTTTGACATGGGGAGGAAGGGAAATTAGTGTTACACAAGAAGCAGAGACACACCTGGTCGAGGTATTCATCATTCCAGCCCGTTCCTACAGTGGTGTGTCAGACTCTGCGTTTGTAACCGAGGATTTATTCATCCCTTACATACGGGTTTTTTTTAAATTCTATTTACACTGAAAATATGCCCTTTGTCATGATTTCATTATAAGTCAGAGGAAAAAGGGTTTGAGTGTTTGTTTCAGAGTGCATTGAGAAATTACTTTTAAGTGTCCAGAGATGAGCTTTTTGGATCTTCACAGATAAACCCAAACACATGAACAAAGTGCATTGGTTCTGTAATTTATGTTTTTTACACCCCTGCTCGCTTTCAGGTTTGTGCTGCCTTGACTCCTTGTGTTTTGACGTGTTTGTACACAACCTCGCCTGATCCAAGAACACTGTTGATTTAAAACGGCCCAAAGGAATGCTGCTGTTTAATTCTGGCTGTAGTGCTGAATCATGCTGGACAAAACCTGACCGACCTGGACGCAGCTCGTGGAACTGAGACAGTCCAATCTGGACGGCACATGGAAATGTATTAATTGCAGCTGCTGTTAATATTCATAATTTTTTATAAAACTGTAAATATTTGAAAACATGTCTCCGTGTTTGAATTGAGGTTCATTATTAAATCCAAGCAACATTTACAAGAGAATAGATAGGATAGATTTTTCCATCCTCCTTGTGGTGCAGGATAATCTTCATCGAAGGGAGTCGTTTACGTTTTACAACAAACTCTGTCATACCCAGCAGTTATCGACACCAGGCATCTGAATTTGCTGTAATTCAGTATAATGGGTCACTTTTCCATTGTTTTCCATGACTGTTGTACGTTTCCAGGTGTATCAGGCAAATGTGGAAAGGCCTGTAACTACCTGTCGGACTTGCCGTTCAGGTTCTTGGTTTGTCTTGGGATTTTTTCTTCGAACTGGAAAACAATAAGGTATCTACTCAGAATAGTGCCCCAGATGGTGAAACACTGATTCAAAAGTACATTTCTTCACTAAAAACTAGGTTTCTTAACAAAAGGGCAGTTCTAACACCGTCTGCTGTTATTGGCACATTCTGGTAAAGATTTGTCAGAAGACTGAAGATACATTTTTCTTTTATTGTAGTACCACAAGCTGACCCTTGAAAATTATGAAACACCCAAACTGTTAAATTGAACGCGTTTATTAGCTGAGGAAGAAAATCCAACATTAAGGAAAAACGTTTTAAAATCCCAGCTGCTACATTTGCAATTTCTTTGAAGACATAAGCATTTAAAACAATGGGAATCCATGGCTGCCATTTTTCTTTGGTGCCCTCCAAATTTTTTGATCTCAAAACTCCATACTTTTCAAAATGAGGTTTTTTTTTTTTAGTAGTCTTTGAAGCCACGTTGAAACTTGAAGTACACAAACAAAAAGCTTCATGTGTTCCTTTCCACAAGGAAACAACACCGCTAAAGTTAGGGTCTGATTCGCAGAAGATTAAGTCTTGAAAAAGGCAATGTAATGTTGTCTAAGCGTCTGGGGAAAAAAATAGACATAGACATGTGGCAAAGGAGGAACCTGGAATCGAACTCAAGTGCTTCCATTTCAAGACACTGTCGTCATTATTGATGTGTTTATCTGTTAGTGTAGTGGAAGATCGAATTTTAAGATAATCATCTAAATAGTGTGAAATGCTGATTGCTTTCTTTAGATAAGAAAAAAAATAACGTTTCTCTAAAATGGAAAATTGAAGAACATGCCATTCGAGTGAGGCAGATGAGTGTTGCTCAGTCACAATTGGCGACAATTAATAGCAAAAAAACAAACAAAAACAATGAACGTGTAGAAAGAAACACTGTGCTCGCCTGCCCTGGGAACCTTTTTAAAGGCATGACATCTTAAAGGTTTTTAAGCAGTAGAACATTTTGAAGAAAATCGCCACCACTTTACAATAAGGCTCCCCTTATAGATGGTTAGTAAATAGTTTATTAAATAATCTGTAAACACTTTATAAACACATTCATGTGTTTATTATGCATTAAAGATGAGCAAGAGACAATACTGACCGGTTTGTGCTTATGTGATAAATTACTGAAATGTTTAATATAAGCAACTCTAGATGATTTATATTGTTGAATAATTTAGTATTTGGCAAAAAAGCAGTCAGTTTTGTCTCTTGTACACCCTTACTGAATGCAAAATAAACACTTATTAGTTAAGGGTTTACAGATTAACAGCTATAAACTATTTATTAGCCATCTGTAAGGGGAGCCTTTTTGTAAAGTGGTATCGAAAAAGCTTCAGCCAGAAACCCAAAAATGGACCGTCACAAGAGTCCATCGAGCAGGATAACGATCCAAAATATACGGCCAAATAAACACAAAAATCAGCTTCCTCCTGTGGCCGTCTGAGTTTGTTTGTTGGGTGAACTCGAGATAACATAATTACCCAGGCTAATCTGGAGCATGGGGGTCAATTCCAGTCATCAAGGGCCAGTGTCCTACTACTTCTAGAGGCATTCCTGCTTCAGAGTTGAATCACATTAGGTTATTACCAGGACTCTGTGGAACTTGATGAAAAGCTGATGTGTTAAGACAATGGGCACCTCTAAAAATAGCAGAATACCAGCCCTTGAAGACTTAAATCTAAAACCCTTGATTTTAAGGATGGATGTCCAACTCTGGTTCAACGAGAGGGACTCAAGTGGGGCTGTGAGGTTACACGGAGCAGAGATAAAGACTGTAGATACTTTTAAGTACACAGCGGCAACAGTCCAGAGCAACGTGGGAGTGGAAAGGTGCAGAAACGTGTCCAAGCAGGTTGGAACGGGTGTAGGGTGACAAAAGAGTATCAGGAAGAACGAAAGCAAAGATGTACAAAGAACAGCATCACTGAGGAAGAGACAAGAGGCAGAGCTGAGGGTAGCAGAGATCAAGATGGGGTTTTCTTTGACATGACGAAGATCAGGATTAAGAGACATCAGAGGAAAAGCTCACGCTGGATGTTTTGGAGATTAAGCAAGAGATCGGACTGAAATAGTTTGGACATGTAGAGGAAGGATAGAGAGTACATTGGTAGAAGGATGTTGAGGCCGGAACTGCCAGGCAGGAGGCCGAGAGGAAGTCCAAAGATATTTATGGATGAATTAAAGAGGACATGAAAGTAGTTGGTGTGAGAGAAGAAGATGCAGAAGCTAAGGTTAAATGGAGACATATGACTCACTGCGGTGACCCCCGATAAAGAAAAGCTGAAAGAAGGATGTCCAACTCCAGTCTGTTAATTGTGCAGAGAGGAATAATCAAAAGCCTCAAAAGGTTCTCCAGTCTTGTGAACATTATGGATGACTACGTGTCATTATTTTGGTAAACAGGGGCTGTACAAATAATTAACAGGCAGAAATAATATGACATTTCTGTAACAAGATTCACTTGTTTCACACATTGAATAATTAAACTTAAATTAAAAGCATGATCTCTCTAAAGTTTCCAGAATGAGATAATGCTAATGCAATAAACCAAATTGATATTAAGGGTTTTTACAAATAATCTGCATCAAGGGAAATAAATACATTCAATCACAATTTACAATGTGAAATAATTTTATTTTTGAAACTGTACTTTGATAAATATGTACATTTTTGACTTAAAGAGAATTAGAAATAAATAAGCTATAAACACTACATTAAATAATGACCACTTTTCACTAATAATCATAATGCCCAAACTTCGAAGGCATGATGATCAAACTTCCTGATCAAATACTTGTTTATGTTCCTGACACCGGGGATTTTAGGCTGGATTTACTGGATTACATATAATTTAGAACAAAGTCCGTTCTTCACTTCTCATCCAATGACCAAAGCATACCTTTAAAACACTTGTGGTCACAAGTGAAAACTTTAAAAAAAAAAAATACACTGATTCTAGATAAGGCACTGATATCCTATAATTATCAAAAGTGATAATATGAGATGAACAAACAGATCGCTGATATTCAACAACAACCAATAGGTGAGGTTAAATCAAGCCATGTATTGTTCAATTTAACAAAAGGATGATATAGTCTTCAGTTAGAGCAAAACGTCGACGTTTCTTTTTCTACAGTTTGCAGGTGGCTTGTGCCACCTTGGAGCTGGTCTTCCTGTTGAGGGTTCGACAGATAAAAGCTCCGGCATCCATCAGCTTTGACAGGTCCACTCCCTGAGGCGAGAGCACGGAGACGCAGGGTAAGTGACTTCATAAACACGTTTAAATGTAACAGTAATCATGTAGAGTTTACATGCAAAGAAACAACAGTATAGGCAGACTGGGTCAGGGCAGCAGAAAACATGACATTATTTTTTTAAATTGAAAATTATTTAACTGCAATATGATAAACAATGATACACCAGTTCTTTGTCCAATATATGAACAAATATTATTAAAAGCAGAACATTTACTCTCCTAACCAGTAGAGCAGGGTCTAAGAAAACTGAGAAACAAAACATTCAGGTCACAAGATGGGTGACTAAAATTGGCTGATTTTCTCTTTGATATTTGACCAAATATAGAAAAATCTGACATTTTTTCCTGTTCATCAAACAAATCTAAACTAAAATATTTTTTGCTTGTAACTGTGCTGACAAACAGCATGTTTTCTTTTTGATTCTTTCCCCCAATGTTAATTTTTGCATTTTATTAAAGGAGCAATAAGTAGGAAATTTATTGTAAAATTAACCAAAATCATTCTCCTTTGTCCACAGGGATGGGAGTAACATTCCCTACAGACGATCGGTCCTCTCCATCAACAATGCCTTAGTCGAGTTTTCTTCTTTCAAACCTAGAGGTACAATGCAGAACGACTTTGTTGTAGTATGTACCCCGTGTTTACTTCCTGGTTCCTGAGCCGGTAAGAGAAGCAAACAAGAAATAGTCTGAACAATAACCTAAGAAGCCTCGGCATCCTTTAGAAAGGGAAAACGACCTAAGGTGGGGAAAAACGGGGATTCTTTTTGGTGACAAATTTGTTTCCCCAATTCACTCGCCATCTTCAATTTAGCTGCGCTTCGATCCTCATCTCTCTTGACTTGATAACCTGCGCAACACTCTTCGAAGGGGAGGAGAGTTTTATATGCTGTTCTGAATAGAAACGCTAGGTTTTATTACTCATTTCTCCTTTAAGCAAAAGTACATTTTTACACGGGAAGATGCTGAAACACCAGTGACACTGTTCAAAGTGAAGAGACTGTAACATCTGAAGCTCTATGGCCAGATGAGACAAAAATTTGGCTATCTGAACACAATGACATGAACAATGTTAGGAGGAAGCAAGGTAAGTGCATTTCCCCTGGATACGCGTGACTCAGATGAAGCTCAGCTGTGTTGATATCTGAAAAGTAACACAATGACAGAAACTTCAGCAGACCTGTTGACCGCTCAGAGACGAGGCTACAGGTTTAGTTGCAGGTAAAGCGTTAAAACTGTGATCGAACAACTCAAGACTGATTTTAAGCTGGTCCACTCATGTCCAAAGTAGAGCTACACAATCTATCGAATCTCAACACTAATCATTATAACTGTGTGGGCAATATCACGGCCGCAAAGCACTGCTTGTAAGCAATATTTGGCACTATAATATATTTATAGTATCAGACAATTACACTATCATAGCAGCATGTTTGACATATATATTAAGCAGCTAAGATGTTAAAACTAAGAGAGTAGTTGGGCAATAACTGTAAAATATTTTCCCGATCTCTAGCAGCCCCAATCCAAACTGGATATGGAACGGATAACACGGACCATCACTAACTAAGCTCCAGGAAATGCCCTGACCTCAATGCAGTTGAATATTCTTGGATTATATTTAAAGGAGCATAGCTTAAGTTTAAGGATTTTTGCAGACATCTGCCCCGTTTGGCAACAAGTTGAAATGACACCAGTGTTGTGCAAGTAGGAAAAATACGTCTTTTGTTTAGAGGAGCGATGTCTTCTGAGGTAAGAAAGCTAAAAATATTGAAGTTAGCCCACGTTCTCTCGCTAATCCATTGATCACAGCGGAGACTCAACAAAGAAGCCTGGTGAACGAAAGCTCGCAGTGCGTCACACCCACACGCCCAGAGGAATCGGCCCGAATCACTCTCTCATGAACAGACGAATCCAGCCTACAGAGGCAACTGCGATAAATAGAGGGTAACTCTTTTTACACGTCAAGCAATTGTAACGGCATGTATGGGAAAGAAAATAAATATTTAAACTTCAAAACTTGCACTATGCGCCTTCAAAAAAGTAAAGTCTGTACCAGGAAACCAATACATTAAATGGAGTCTACCTTTTATTAGATGATGAGGTGCAACTTCCTTAAGGAAATTCATCTAAATATATCTGGGGTGTATGTTTATATTTGAGAGAAATCCATTATAAATCCATACATGTGCACCCAATTCTAGTAAAAACAAAAAAAATTGATTATACGACTGCTTCATCTTGTAAAAGTAGAGGTTCAACTGAGACATTAAAAGCTGAATTATCTTGAAATCCCTGCAGGGGATGAGAAATGATACCAGACCTGTAGTCAGTAGCTGGTTCTCTTTTCCCTCCTAACCAACTTCAATGAAAAAAAAAAAAAAAATAGTGGATTAATAAATTGGTTTCTTACTGTTTGAATCCCAAGTCCATGCAGCATATAAACAACATCCTCCGTTGCAACATTCCCAGAGGCTCCCTGCGCATAAGGACAGCCCCCCAGTCCAGCTACTGAGGAGTCTACCACGCTGATTCCCATCTGAAAAACACAGACTCACGTCTGAGTTAACTCTGTGGTCACTTTTCTAAATAACATGATGGATAGTTTTAGGCACAGCTTTTAGATTCACAAACATGAACTCAGTCGGACCTGTAAGGCAATGAGGATGTTAGCCAGAGCCTGGCCGTAAGTGTCATGGCAATGCACAGCCAAAGCACTGACTGGCAGCTCTTTGCACACAGCTTCCAACATTTTGGTCATACTTCCAGGAGTCCCCACTCCAATAGTGTCACCCAAAGAGATCTCGTAACAGCCCATAGAGTACAGACGCTTAGCCACCTGGAAGACAGAGGCGAATCTTAAGTGCTTTGTGTCTGATTTTTTTTGTGCAAAGCTTGATGGATGACTCATATTCGCCGAGATAATTCAACGTTTAGTAAGGATAAACTCACATGTGCAACTTTTTCAGGCGCCACCTGCCCTTCATATGGACACCCGACTACGCACGAGACGTAACTGCAGGGACGAGAAACATGGACGGAAGAGTTTAAGAGCCAGTCGAGATGATTTAAAGGTTTACTGAGAGTGGAGAGGATGCTGGCAGTCGTACCCTCGAACTGGCACAGCAGCTCCTTTAGCTGCCTTCATGACCTCCTCAAAGCGCTGTAAACTCTCCTCCACGGAGCAGTTTATGTTCTTCTTGCTGAACAGCTCAGACGCAGCACCAAATATGGCCACCTCTGAAGCACCCGCCTTCAGCTACAACAAAAAGAGCACAAACAAGGTTTTAGAGCCGTACCCGGCGGTGTTAAACCCCGAACAATGAGTCCCTGCTCATGCCTGAAGCGGAATTGCAGGAATGTGCAGCACTCACAGCAGCTTCAAAACCTTTCAGGTTGGGGGTGAGGACTGGATAGGACACTCCTGGTTTCTTACTGATACCCTTCATCACCTCGACCTGATCTGCCATCTGGTGTTTAAAAGACGGAAACCAGTTAGCATTTAGCAAACCAGGTCCAGTTCGTTCCTACAGCTTCTGAGTGAGGTGTGCCAATTGACGCTTACCTGCGGAACCCATTTAGGGGACACAAAGCTGGTAGCCTCAATGACTGGGACTCCCGACTCTGACAACATGTTGATTAAATTGATTTTGGCCTCTGTTGGAACGACGGTCTGGGGGAAAACGATAAAACAGAAAGATGGAGGAGAGCCGATAAATAATGCTGACCATGCATGACTCCCGTTGTTTCACCAGGTTACAGAGGTCGCTCTCTCACGGCTATTGTCTGGACATCTTCTCACTTGACTTTTATTAGAACAAACAAACGGCTTGTTTTATGGAAACAAGTTAAAAAGTAGACATATATAATTCAATGTTATTGAAATGTATTTGACTTGAATGAAAATAAAAAGCATTGCTACAGAACAGAAACAACTAAAAACAGGCCTGTAATCATTGGGTAGAAAAGTCATTAGAATGGTAGAATTATGCTTATATATTGCTGTCGTATAAAATTACATTTTATATTTTATTACATAGAGCGGCTGATGAAGCTCAAAATATCACTTTTCTTCATTAGAGACTGTACTGACATGTGTACACAAACAAATTAAAAATCATGCAAGCAATATGACTATCCAGTTTTAGAATGTTCTTTTGTTGTCATTTTGATTTTAAAGCTAAACAATATATAAATGTGTCTTTTTCTACTTAACTGTAGTTCCTGAGAAGAACAGTGACTAACATTAATATTTCTTTTGAAAACGGCTAAAAAAAGGGGGAAATAAACAAATTATTTATATATATATATATATATATATATATATATATATATATATATATATATATATATATATATATATATATATAAATAAAACAAGATACATTCATTAAAGTGTACCTTTTCATTTTGAAGACCATCTCTGGGTCCCACTTCCACTATTTTGACTTTGTCTGGGAGAGCATGAGCCGCTCTGAAGCTAGCCTAAAAACAAGAAAAACACACAGAACATTAAGAAAGCGACAGCGAAGAAAGACTCTTGTGGAGTTAACAACCACCACCAGCTTCACGGGGAGGCCAACAGGTACATTTAGCCGCAGACGTTTTTTAATGGTACTAAATCACAGCGTCCAGATCAAAAAGCGGGAAAATAAAAATAAAAAAAAACAACTTACCGTCTGGTCTTTGGCCGCCGAGCTGAACGCCAAATACTGTTGGCCCATTCCTAACCTCAAAGTGCTTCTGTTTATGATTCTCACAGCAGCCGCCATCACTAGCTGCCCAACAGCAGGGTGACGTCACAGAACCCGGAAGCACGAGGTTCTTCTTCTCTCTTTAATAGCGGCTGGCAAACAAGAAGCTGGAGCATTGTTGCCTCCAACCGGTAACGAGAGTGAATCCAGCGTGGTCTCTCTCTCTCTCTCTCTCTCTCTCTCTCTCTCTCTCTCTCTCTCACACACACACACACACACACACACACACACACACACACACACACACACACACACACATATATATATATATATATATATATATATATATATATATATATATATAAAAAATTTTTTATTTATTTTTTTTTATGCAAAGTTGTAAACGCTTGGCTTAAATCCAAGATCCCATAACTTCATAGGCAGTCTTGCGAAATCTGAGCAAGTTGTGATGTGTCGAGTTGGGCCCTGAATGAAACCCCTTTCCCCCTATTGTTAGTTATTTGGCCGTCACATCTGCCATTTTATTTCCTTTCACCCATTTATGTGCAAGTACCCAGAGAAACACAACTGCGAAACCCATCATCTGAATCCCATATAATGTTTGCTGGATGTCTATTTAGAATATTTCAGGACGGATTTCTGAATGATTTCAGCCGACAAACGAAACGACGAACTTGAATCTGAACAGATGACAGCTTTTCTTGTCTCCTCAATCCTTTCTATTAAAAGTAACAATGCAGACCTTTTTGCGTAGAGGCCGAATTTTAGATCATAAATGAACCAGGAGCTGGGAAGAGTGACACAGTCGCCATCTACTGGTAGAATATAGGCAGTGAAAAAATTGCAACTAGGGAGTCAATGTTTCTGTGCATATATTGAACATATGTGGTTTTCAGTCACCATACAAAATAAAAAAATATATATTATATTTTATATATATATATAATATATATATATATATATATATATATACATACACATACAACAGATCTTGTTTGATTGGACGTTCAGATCTCCAGAAGAACATCAGGTCACTTTTAAAGCTTAAAGTGCCACTGGCAAGATCAACAGAGGTAAAAAAAAATAGCAGGGACTGCAACGCAAAACAGTACGCTGACCTCAGGGAAGTTATACATTTCATCATGTAGCAGCTGGAATAAAGGTCCTGGAAGATGGGTGCAGGTGGATGAACAACAAATGCTTGAAAATTTTAATCTATGCAAAAAAGGAAGATGTTCGTTTTGATTGCAACACTGGACCCCTCAGTCGTTCCAGACGGCGGATCTGTATGCTGTATTTTGCTCTGGGACCAAACTATTTGGGCATGCATATTCTTACGACAATATTTGGAATCTGCATCAGTGGTTGCACAAATGGCTTTTTTGCACAAAATAATACAGTTAAAGGCAGCACTCACAAGTAGCAACACAGGCGTTAGTTTAAAGGTGCTTTTTCAGCAGTGCGCACTCTTCTGCTGTTCAGAAGCACTACTGTAATGTATTATCTTTGGTGATTATTTTTTTCAACAGATAACTAACACCCTACAATGAAAATATAGCCATCCAACTGATAAAAAGATTTGCCTTGGGACCGTATTTTGTTAAATGCTTATGTCAGGTTGAAATCTTTGGAACAGTAACGATGTGATTACATTATTACATTAGGAACTTTTTTACAAAGGAAGCTGTGATTAGTACTCTGCTTTTTATTGTGTCTTTTATCACACTTTTCTATCTTTATGCCATACCACAGCTATTATTCACAGTTTGTGACAGCTATAACACGTTTACAACTGGCTAGCATGAGGAAACAACCATCATTGGCCAACACTTTCAAAGTGAAGAATTTAATTATGGTGGTCAGTGCAAAAAATATTGGCTGCCATTCTGCAACAAATAAACCTTAATTGTATTCCTTCAAGCAAATCGTTGTGAAATTCAACTTTAAAACGTTAAAAGGTGTTTCAGCACTGCTGACACTGGACAGCTCCAGAGAAGCGTCTCTGTGTACATTGACAGTGGTTAATACCAATTAGGGGTTTCTTTCTATTTATTACTAATTAAAGAATGAATTATACAACAAAGTCGTTTATTCATGTACAGAAAAATAATGTAAGCACTAATATGTTTGATCACTTTATGTCAGGTGTGATAAAAACATACAATCATTATTAATCATTGTGTAAAATGTTATGTGTAGTAAGGAGCATCACCATATTACAAATACCTACACAAAAGCATCTGTGCATTGTCTGCTTTTTAGCATCTTCTGGTTAACCTATGCACCTTTATTTTATTCATACCCTTCAGGAACAGCTTGATTGGATCAAGGCAGTCTGGAACAGCCACCGGATTCGTCCAAGAAAGTGCCCCTATGTACCACAAGGGATTCCAGAAGTGACGTACACTGCACCACAGCTGAGGAGTTCTGAGGAGTTTGTGGTCCCCTGAAGAAGGCCACAAGCTGAAACACGTTGGTCTGTCAATAAGGTCTGCTCCTGAACCTTTAAGTGTTGCTGAAGTTTTCATCAACGAGTTTGTGATTCCACACAGTGATTTTATTCACTGGAGACTGGCATGCAAGTTCCTCTCACCTGTCACGTGTGAAGAAGATATATTTCACTTAAGTAATATTATGATATCAGAGTCTGGTCTTTACCTTGCAGAAGCTCAAGAGTTCTACTTGACAATTCGAGATGCTCTTTGCTCTCTTATATTCAACTGAGCAGCCCAGCAAACAGTGTAGGTGACTGATACCATAATTTTTTTTTTTACCGATGACATCTTTAAAAAAAATTCTACCAGTAATTTAGTGATACAGGAACAATCTTATGCAGAGTTAAAAATTTTCACTTTTTGTATTTAGTAACTATCATTAACCTACAATAGTTGTATTCAGTCCCATATTGTGGTTTAACAGGATTCTGTGTGGTCAATTCCAATTAGTAAGTGGCAAAGTAAATCTCATGCCAGGGTCATGATACTAAAATATCATGACTATACAATTAAATATTTTTTCTTCTTTAGACTTAATGATTTCATGTTTTTGCTGATATTTTAAAATATACCAGTAGGTATAGTATTAGTGGGAAATGAACACAGTACTGTTCAACAGTTTTTATTTCCACAGCTGTATGAAAAGCAACAAATAAATACTTTTGTATATTACCACCAAAGACATGGGAATTCATTCATAACCTCAACAAGCCTTTGTGGATATAGAGTATGTGCCAGAAAAAAAAAAAACAGGGTTACAAATAACAAATATTCTTGTCATCATCCCCCCCCCCCCCCTGAAAACATAAAACTATGGAAAAAAGTCCAACAGAAGTTCTGTGATATTTCTCCAAAATGGCACATCATTAATCAGTCAGCGTATGAAACAAAATAGCAAAAATAAACTAAATTCATGAGATATAAAACAAAAAATATATGAATCTGCCTTAGTCTACTTCAGATGTTTAGATTATGTCCATCACCGAGATAATCAATATCATTATGAAGATCTGGGTATGTGCCCTGTGCATCTGTCAACACTGACATGCCTGGTTCCACTTCCTTAACTGTGTGCACTTGAAGTCATTGTCTTTTTCGCTAAAGTTCATCCATCCGATTTCTACTCTCTTAAGTTTTCCCTTGGCATTTTGATTTCCTTTTAGTTTCTCTAAAATCTCAGTTTTTTTCCTTTGCCCTTGGACTTTCAAGCAGATTATTTCCCGTACATTCCTGGATCTGAATGATAGCTTTTGTGAGAGAAGGGAACAGCTGCCAATCTGTCTCCACAGTGCAGAATATACTATACCAGATATTGTTCAGACATCAGCGGAACCACTGACGTATCAATCCGCAAATTACTGGTGGAAATAGGTCAGCATGTAGACATATAAAACTTTTAAAAATGCTACATGCTATAAATGACATGATGGGTGACATGACAACTGTATTTTTACATATTTATGTGTGATATACATGCATAGTGGTATACTAACTTTATAAATTCGGGAAACCAAAATTTTTGTTTTCAGCTTAAAACATATCATGCTAGATTTCTATAAGCAATTGTAACCATAGCATAATTAATTAAATAAACATTTTAAGGTTGTGTTTTATCCTCTTTAAAATGTCCCGAAAGACTCAAACACTGGTGGTTATTTTATAACAGCAACTACAATGTACAAATAATGATTTTAGACAACTTTTTTTCTGCCCATATCACAGTACTATAAACTGTAAAATGAAAAGAAACACTTTTTTTTTTTAGCACTCTTTAATGACAGTCTTCTTATCTAGCCTCTTATTTTTTATTTAAATAATACCTGACCATTGAAAAAGATCATCACAACTTCATTAGCTGAATCACAATGGTAGGGCCAACAACAACATCCTTGTTTTACATCAATGAGGAACATTTTACAGCCTATTGCTCAGCCATCATTTTACTTTCCTGCCTAACGCTACAATACATATTGTCAATCAAGTGGTAAAAATGGTCATTTTTTAATGTTTGTGATTTCTTCTTGAATCTCACAGTCCTGCAGAAATTGCCACAGAGCACCCCCTTCTCTCTCCATTTCAATGGCTAGAGAGGACCTCTCTAGCCATTGAAAGAATAACTGTCCTTCAGTCCGGCCTGGACTGAAAGACATCATTAAAGCATTGATCATGGCAGCACAGAGCAGGCCTTGAGCGACCAGAGCAATAGAGCCCCAGATTTACCATACCAGGCAAGATCCTAGAAGCAGGCTATACAAAGAGGCAACAGAAACCATCCAGTATCGCACAGCAGGGTGTAAGACACTAGCAGGGAAGGAATACTTGGAATGCCATAACCAGGTGGCTGGTATAGTGTACAGAAACATCTATTCAGAATATGAACTGGAGACCTCCAGGTCACAATGGGAGTCACCTCCCAACATGGTGGAGAATGACGGAGCTAAGATCTTGTGGGACTTCCAGATACAGACAGACAAAATGGTAATGCCCCACCAACCAGACATTGTGATCATTGATAAGCAGAAGAGGACAGCCGTTGTGATCACTGTGGCCATCCTGAGTGACGGAAACATCAGGAAAAAATGAGCATGAGAAACTGGGGAGAAACCAAGGGCTCAGGGAAGAACTAGAAAGAGAGAAGTGGCTCCAGCAGATACTTGGAGAAACATCAGACATCTCAGTCCAGAAGAGTGCAGTCCTAAGAACAGAAATAAAGAAAAAAAAAATAACTTTGTATTTACCATACCAGAGTATACACAGAGCAGGCAGATATGGAAATAGTCCATACCCAGAATTTTTGATTGCTAGTTAACAATTTGTTTAAAAAAAAACACTCACGATTATGAGATTTCTGTTCTCCCAGCAGCACTGAAACAGCTCTGCTAAGAGTCACAAATGACCTATTCATAGCAGCAGATTCTGGCCCTCCCTCTCTTCTCATTCACCTCAATCTGTTTGCTACAGTTGACCACAACATCCTCCTTCATCAGCTTCACCACACCATCGGACTCACAGAAGCTCCCTGTGGGTTTACTTTCTGCTGATATCCATCGACCAGTTCACCTAACAGGCATGGCTTTGGACAGCGGGAGAAGGCTGAGGGACATGAAATCTCCCCAATATTCTATATTTATATCTTTCCTCTCATCTTCAAGTTATATGTTTTTTTGTATTTTGAAAGTTGCTGTTGCACTTTGGTTCTTTGAGGGACAGATTTTACTTACAAATTAGCCGAAATTGCTATGTGAGAACTTTCGCTAATGTTTCCTACTCAGACTGAAACGCGTTACCTTTCACCACTTCAGAGCATCCGCACATATTTTTTTAAAGTGAAAGTAAATAAGATTTATGGGTAGCTAATAGGGAGGAACTAGTTATTGTTTGGTTACAACTTAGTTATGATGACCAAGACACAGGTGTATAAAAATATCTTTAATATGTCAGAAAGTAAAGATAAAAAGGATTAAATAAATTATAATCAATATCATAGTGCATATCATAAACAGGACGGCAAAAACGTGGCAGACAAACTCTCAGAATGAAATACTTCTTTAACTCTCCCTAAATTTGAAGAACCATTAAGAGCTGCCATTTTGTCTGGGTCAACATCTTTGCAGCAATGTCAACAAAAAGTCCCAAAGAGCTGCAAAGAATTGGTGTCTTTTCATGCATACACATGAAGAAAGACTCACTGAAATTGTAATAAAACCACGACTTAACCAAAAACAATAGAAAAGAATATGCATGCTTTGGATACTGCATAACGTTAGTAACATTTACATAAAAAAACTGTCCATGTTTCCCACAGTCTTGAAACGAAAAATTCCTCAGTTGAATACAACCAACTGAGCATTTACATCTCGTGGCCCAAGTTTTCTTTTTTTAGTTTTTTGCATGGCTTTAATACAGATGCACAATGTCAATATATATCTGCACATAGTTTGGTCCTGCTTCACTGCAGCTCCTCTTCGCTGTCATCCACTTGCTGGATGATGAGGTCTGCGCCCGAGTCTTCGGCTAGATCGTCGTCGTCATTCACCATCCAGTTCCTCTTGGTGTCCCCCTCCTCCTCGCCATCCACACCTAGTAACAGCGCCGGCTCCTCGTTGGGCGTCTGCAGGCCGTCTATAGGTATGTCGTCACAGCCCACCTCCTGGATACAGGCGGTGCACATGCGGTAGCGCCGTGTGCCCTCACACACCACATGCCCGGTCTCCTCTGTCACCTGACACTTACACTTCCTGCACACCAACTTCCTGGCTTGATGAATCTGTGGAGAGCCCCCAAAAAATGTGAGTCAAACTCTATTTTTCTTATATTCATTCAATGCAGAGTTTAATTCTTTTAGATTCATAAAACGGTAATCAGTTCAAAAGGAGAGTTAATCTGAACATGCCCGTGTGAGCCCATCATGGGCTTTTCTTGGGCACCTATACCAATGATCCCCATCAGTGGGCTGTGTGTATGGATTGATTTGCCCATATCCATCTCATACAAGGCCCCTCGTCTGTCATCCTGTGCAGAACAACTACATCTTTTCCTTTTTGGGCTATTGCAAAGGGTTTTTAATGGCGCACCACAGTGTGACCTGCCTCAAAATCTACTCATATATGCCCCAGACAGTTCAACGTGTGCGGCGAATATGGCCCTTTAGCCTATTATAATCAGACTTATTCCTTTTTGTGACTCAACAGTAGGACCCATACCCATACTGAACATCCAGCTGTGTGGACTGATGGTAATATTCCACTGGAGTAGGCCTTAGGTAGTTCGGCTGGGCCACTGTGTCTACAGCACCATCAGTACCCTGGAGTCCCACAAGGACTTTTTTTAAATCCCCCTGCTGGACACCAGCAACAGCTGCAACTGTGTGGCCACTCATAGTTTCTCACACTGCTGCGTTGTCAGCAACACAGCAGTGCAACCTCTCAACTCCACCAGCAATGAGATGGCCTACATGGAAGTAGTGGAGCTACAGGAGGAATGGTAAGTGGATAACAACCTCATGCTGGTGGACCACAGCGGGTAACCCATGTATTCCTATGTTTTTGGTCTCAGTGAGTTTTATTGGAGAGCAGATTGGAAATTGGGTGTAGAGAGAAGGAGAAGACATGCAGCAAATGGTTCAGGACTAGGAATTAAACCCAGGACAACCGCTTTGAGGACTATAGCCTCTGCACACAGTGCATCTGCTCTAACAGCTTAGCCACCCGGCATTCTTACTCTCATCTCCTCATCAAAGGTGCTCCACAGGAAAAAATAAAAAAACCTTTGGGTCGACCTTACAGATGATCTCAGGTGGCCCACCCATCTACATGCCCGGGTCATAAATACAAGACATTCTACTCAGCTTCCACTAAAAGCCATCAGGCCATGGATCATCATTTTTTGGTTTGGCAATATTACTCTACAGGACTGTTAAGCTTTACAGAGAGTGAGCAAAGCAACGGTGTGCTGCATTGGATCAGATTTCTCCTCCCTGCAGCATCTACACCAGTCAATGATTGAGCAGAACTGTCAAAATCATCTAGGAGGCTTCCCAACCCACTAGCTGTCTGTGTTGCTAAATTTAGGAAAATTGTTTCCTACCTGACAAAAACTGAGACTCAAAAAGAGCTTCCATTCTCACAGTATGAGGCTCCTCAGTCAGACCATGTCGTACTATCAGAGAAAGCCCTGGACAGTTCACCATTAGCATGAAGCACACTGTAGTGCACTTTTATTACAAAATGTCACTTTGACTGACAGAACTGTATTAAGTCATTTTCACTCTGTACTGGTTATTGTATGGCTTTCGTCTTTTGCTTGTTAATTTATTTTATTTTGTTTATTTATTTATTTGCATACATTATGTAGTTTTGTATATTTGTAGTGTTTTCATGTGTGTTTTTTAAGTGTCTTTATTGTTATACATATACAGTCCAAGGAGTGATCCAGGATACATTTCACATTACATATAATCAAGCCACTAAAACATTTAGATGTTTTTAATGTAAAAATGAGACTATGAAAAAAAACACAATAAGAAAATTGTTGCACTTTTAATGTGACATCCTGTACAATTTAACTGAGAAAAAAAGAGGAGTTAATGGTATCAGTCTGTCAGCCCGTGAGTTTGCCCAATTGGTCTTCCAAAAGTTCTGCAAATCTTTCAGACTGTGAGGGCGTCTCTTGTCCACAGGCCTCTTGCGGAGAGCCAACAGACTTTCTGTCACATTCAATCCTTGACCTGGCTAGGCCATTCCAAAACTTTAATTTTCTTCTGGTGAAGTAATGTTTTTGTTGATTTGGTGTTGCTGAAACATAAAATTCCTTTTCACTGTTAACTTTCTAGAAGACATCTTAAGGTTTTGGGTCAAACATTTTTTTTTATTTTACTCAAAACATTATTATTTATTTATTCATATTTGAAAATCTTAATAATTTTACCCACTTTTAACAAAATGGTTGTTTAGTTTAAAAAAAAAAATAAACACCCCCAGATTATTATGCTCCTAACCCTATGTTGCACTGGGGAAGTGTTTAATATCATTTTTGGAAGTGTGGCCCAAAATCTACTACTCATAAAATAACACTACAATATGCTGTTGTCTTTTAATCTAGTTTTTCAGGATTTGATCTAAAATATTAAGAACATTCCTTAAAAAAAGCTTATTACATCAGCAATGCTCTCAATATATCATGTAAAAAGTATTGGGCTAGATTAAAAACTCAGTAGGGGTGTAACCATACATAAAACTCACATGGTTGGGTGAGACACAAAATTGAGTTCATGAGAACAAGACAGGACAAGATTTTTCTGAATACTAATACTTTCAAGAAGTCCCATTTGCGATTCAAAGCATCGGCTGTGATTGTGATGTAGCTCAATGTGCCCCTAGATGCCCAGCCTTCAGTCATTATGGTGATGCTTTCTGCCTTCTTCAGTGTCTGAACAACATTAGCCTTCCACTGCTTGTCGAGATTAGGAATCACTAGACTAATAAAATGCACTTGTAATGGAATGTAGTACTTCGGTTCCAAGGTATTATAAAAAGCTCCTAAATCTCCCAAGTTGGGAGAATCCTGGTAATAGAGTCTGTAGTCGAGGACTCCTAGTGCTGGGGGATGTCCGAGGATGCAGTGATACACCGTCCTCACTCTGCTGACTTTACTCTTCTTGAACTTAACCAGAATCATTGTTGTAATAAACTTTCCATTTTTTTATTTTTCCTTTCCAATGAAGGGGTTTCCCGTTCAAGTCTCTTTCCAGTCATACCAACCCCCAGCAAGCCGAGACAAATAATTGTCCTTCCTGAGTCTGGTTCTGTTGCATCTGTCTTCCTGTCTAAAGGCACGATTCACTTCCCGCCATGAATGCTCACGAGTCAATAAAATTGAAGTGAGCTTTCGATATTCACTATCTGACCATAACAAATTAGACTGAGAAACTGCAACACACTGTAAAGCAGGGGATAAAAGTCAAGCTAAACTGAGCAGCATGTAGCTTGAGTATAATTTTTTACCCAGTAAATATTTCTGTGCAGAACTCTGACTCAAATGCTTCTAACTTTAAGAGGACCTACCGTCTCAAAGTGGCTGCGAAGGTGTTCCAGGCGGGTGAAGCGCTTATTGCAGGCCTGACAAGGGTACGGTCTCTCTCCGGTGTGACAGCGCAGGTGACGCTTCAGGTCTGCCTTCCTCTTCACAGTGTGTGTGCAAAAGGGGCATTTAAAGCGCATAACAGGGTTGGAATCTGCAAAGATGGCAAGACAAGACTGAGATATTTGTCTTGTCGCATAAGACTTTACACACTTATTCAAGTCTGCTCATCAATAGGCCCGTTTACACTACACCTAAAAACCGAGCCGTGCCGAGACCAGTCCAAGCTTAGATCAGTTAACCGGGATAAAAACGGCCGTTTACACACAAGAGTTATCTCGGTTATCCCGGTTCCTTGGTTGCTCCTCGCCTCCTAGTGGCGATCTGTGGTACTGCTGCTCTCTGGGATTGAAGGCGGGACCGAGCAAATCAAAATGGCAGCACCCGTAACATTCAGGATGTTATGGTTAGACAGAGTCGGCTTTTGGGACGTGGATAAGACAAACAAACGTCTAATAAGGATTTACAGACACAGGAAACAACGATAGACACTGAGGTTCATCACACTGCTAAGCAGAATCATCACTGGAAATCGTGTGGCATGGTAAGGAAGCTAGCATTTTTATGAATGTCTGAAATTTGTCTGGATGGAGTGTGAATTGGGACATGCAGCCAGACACGGCGGAAACACCGCGGACAGTCAGCTGACTGTAAGGGGATGACGAGGTCTGCTCATGCGCTCTTTATCAGATAACCGGGCCAGAAAAAAAAACTAGGCCGAGACCTGCTAGGGAACTGGTCCGCAGTTAGCGCGGTCCGGTTATGTTTAGCGCGGTCCGGTTATGTTTAGCACGGTCCGGTTCAGTCTGCTGACCGTTTACACACAAGAGTTATCTTGGTTACCGAGCTCGGACTGGTCTCGGCTCGGTTAAAAAAGTGTAGTGTAAACGGGCCTAATAACTTCTCTGGCAAAGCAATTGCTGGTGCATACAGTCAAACGCACCTTTATTAAAGTGGCCAATGACACCAACAATTGGAGGTAGTGTGGCGTAAAGCTCCTCTGCCTTTTCGGCCTTTAGGGTTCTTGCCTCCTGAATATCCAGGTCTTCATGCTGGCCAGAACGAGTGCTGTTGGGCGCTCTCCTTTTGGTCCCTCCTTTCCCTCGCCGACGCTCTAATCCAGGAAGTGTGTACAGAGGGTCTTGAGGGTCATGCAGGTCATCCGTTTCTGCACTGAGCTCATTCGTCGGGCTGCTTGGGTCAGTCTTTAGGGTTGAGGCTGAACCCTCCTGCTCCGCCTCCTTCCCCATAAAACTGGACTGGGATCTGGAGTTGTCACGGGTCCAGAGCGCAGGTGGTGGGCTGACGGAGCGGGGGCCTTGCTGCTGATGCTCTGTGGATTCTTCTCCTGCTCCGCTGGTGAAAGAACAGGTCTCAGACAGGCTGTGGCAGCGGTCGCTGTCTTCGTCCTTCACACTAATGTCCAAGGAGGATTTGATGAAGTTTTTGCAGTAGGTGATGACGCTGTTCATCTGTAAGTAGCTGGCCGCGGACATGACCTCGATGACATTATGGCTAGAGAGGTCCAGCTGTCCAGAGTAGATGAAATCCAGGATGACGGTAAAAGTCTCTGGGCTGAAGACGTCGAATGTGGCGCTGACAGTCTCTGGCAACCCGTCGGGCCCCCGGGACAGCAGCATGCGGAAGTAGCCGCTGCTGGCGAACAAGACGTTACGGTGGGCCCTGAAGAGCTGGCCCTCCACCAACACACTGCAGTCACAGAAAAGCTCCTGGCGGCGTTGCTCGTTTAGCTGCTTCAGAAGGTTGCTCTGGTGAGACACCGTGATGTCGGCCGTGTTGAACCACCTCTGAGGTTGCCTGGAGGAGACAAAGCGACAGCACAATAACTACCTGTCAACGCAAAATACGAACCGACATCATGTCACTCATTAAACAATCATACTTTTCTAATATTAAAGGTAAATTATTGTTGCTTTTTTCTTGCCATGGGTTCAAAATAGATTTAGGTTTTGGCCATTCTATCGCCCGCGTATGCTTCAACTACTCCATTTTGGCTCTGGCTGTATGTTCATGGTGCTTTCATACCTTGTAACAGATTTTGTTCTGATTTTTACTGCTTCATTTCCATCAACTCCAGCCAAAATTACTACCTCTGTTGGAGAAAACACATTCCCACAGTATGACATTATAGGCCAGAAAGGTAAACTATGGTCTCATATGACCAACCAACATTTTCTAGATGCTTCTTGTGTCCTATACATGGCATGTAGCAAAATGCAAGCAGGACTCAGTCTTGCTTGCTTCGAACAGTGGCTTTCATCTTGCCCCTCTTGCATCAATGCCAGAATTATGGAGAGCCCAACTAAAAATTGCCCTATCCACAGATACTCCTGGGTTTCTCTGGAAGTCCTAGACAGTCATAACTTATTGGCTGCTTCTCTGCTTTCCTTCTCTGGCCTGTCTGGTTAGAAAGATGGACATGTCCTGGTAGGTTTACAGATGTACCATTTCCTTTTCATCCTCCGATGATGTGTTTAACAGCTATATTTGAGACGTTTAAAGCTCGGGATACTAATTTTATAATATAACCCTAATTTAAACTTTATACAACTTTATCCAGGATCTTTCTACCGTGCTTCTTGGTCTTCATGATTTTGTTTGTTCACTGATGTGAAGCCTATAAGGTGTCACATAAGAGCTGTATTGAGACTGAAGGTAAATTACACACAACACACACACAGTTACACAACTCTATTATTTAGTTGACTGCTGACGGAGATACCACATATTTAAATAAACAGCTTTTAAAAATCTTTGTGCTCTCCCCAAACTCAACTAAAGTGGGGTTTGTGAAGAAACGATTTCATAAAATTTCCATGTTTTTGCACAGTTAGAGATCAAACACATGGTAACTTGTACATTCTTCAACATGAGCTCAATAGGACATTTATACAAGTGTTATAATCCATAAATGCAATATAGCACTTGTTCAGGGGGGAAATGACAGATGTATTTTTTATGGTGTCTGCTCCTCTTTTAGTGGGCAACTGTCCTAAAACTGCCACTGCATTCATGCACTACTTTCACTTGGTTTTGTCACGTAACAATCCCAATAAAATACTTCAGGTTCTAGGGACATGAACATTTTGGAAGGACAGTCTTGCCTTTATTTGTCCAAAAAAATACAGGCCTTCTAAATCATTCTAAATGCGACAACAGCACCCCCAGCTGTTTGGTCTGTACTTGCAGTCAGTAATATGATATATACTAGTAATACACTCATAAAAAAGTGCAAATTTTAATGTAGCTGAAGTTTGTCTTCAATAATAATGGCTTGATATTATTTATGTCATATGTGGTTCATAGCTCGGTAAAAGTTGATTATAGGTACAAGTTGGGCTAAAAAAAAACATTTATATTGTTAATATATTATTTAAAAAGTGTGGAAACGTTCAATTTATAACATATAACCATTGCTATATGTTGTTAATGAACATATATATATATATATATATATGTACATATACATATATATATATATATATATATATATATATATATATATATATATATATATATATATATATATATATATATATATATATATGTTATACATGTTGAAAGGGATTTTGGGTAATCTTCAGAATGACAGCTTTAATGCATTAAAACAGAAAAGGATAAAAGTTTAATTTTTTTTTTACCCATTTTGTCAGAATGGGGGGCTCTGAAAATGTTTCGTTCTTCAAAGGGGGGCGCAACAGAAAACATTTGAAAACCACTGAATAAACCTAACGTGTTTTTTTTTTTTTACAGTGCAAGGAAACTGAATGTGTACCCTGTGCCAACTTTGGTACGGACCCCGCTATCGCACACCTCATCAAATTTTGACCAAATTAATGAAGAGAGTCAGCTTTTGTTAAAGCAAAAATGTAACAGGTCTGGTAGACACCTCCGAAGCTGCCTGGCCTCCAACATGCTTTTATTCTGTTTTATTTTCCTATATTTTAATCATGTAAAGCACTTTGCATTGTATTTGTACTGAAATGTGCTATATAAACAAATTTGCCTTGCCTTGCCTTACACTGACTTATATCTGGACATTTAGTCTTTCATTATTGTTCAAACTTTTAACTCCAACCATTATTAAAATATTGTTTATAATAGTCTATACAAATGAAGGCATATAATAATAAAAACGGATCGACCCGTTACTTAATGCATCTTTGTCTGGACTAGACGATCCCGCCCACCTGAGTTCTTTCTGCATTGTGATAGGCTGAGAGGTCCTTCAATCAAAGCAAGGCTTTTTAATGGGTTACGCCCGACTCCAGTCAGAGAGCTTCGGGTGACAAACCCTTTAATCATTCCTGTGTGCTGAGTTCAAAGAGTTTAGGAAATCTCTAATGAATGAAACGCATCAGCCTTGACATAAAAAGACCACAGCTAAACATGCAGCCCAAAGAAGAAGAAATCTCCCTTAAGCCCATTTGAAGAACGGTGTCTATTTTCCTGCAGCCTAAGAAACCCGATTCAAAAGCTTTCGTATGTAAATTGCACCGCCATGCCACCTGAATGGCTCCGCAGCGCCCGGTAAACCCTCGGTGAAACGCCCGCCCGCACTATAGGCTTCTCTGCTCCCTTTCCCTTGCCCTCGAAGCCAAGAGAAATATCTGAACTGAGCTGTTATCCTTTCGCCGAGGCACCGTTCGACCTAAAAAAAACGACACGATGGTTGCTGCAGTCCTGCGAGAGAAAAGCGGGCAGCGCCGCACCGGAGCAGCCCAGCCTGTCCTGGAGCGACGCCCACTTCAGGCTCCAGCCAGCACACAATGGAGAAAACAAGACACTCGAAACGTCCTGCGCGCAGAGAAATAAATACACTGACGCCGTTCAGATGGGACGCGCTAAAACGCCCGCTTTTTTTTTTTTTTTTTTTTTATCTCCACAAGGCCACCCCTCCCCATCCCATCCCACCCCACTCCTCGCTGGAGGTCCGGAGCGCGGCGAGCAGCGGGGGAGGATATGCCTGCTGCCCAGATCGAGCGGCTCGTTCTCAGGCGAGAGGCGCCGCAAAGACCCGCTTACGCCCCATATCCTGACCCCCCCACCCCCTCTGACAAAAACACCATCAATACTCACTGGTGGCTGGATTCACCCGGCGCCCTATAGAGCCGACTGGCCCCCAAATCCGCCACCATGTCCATTTTATCTTATTTTCCCTCGCCGTTTCACACCCCCCCTCTCTCTCTTCTCTCCTTTTTCCTCGTCCAGGGTCCACAGTCACACACTTCCTGCTCAGCCCTAAAGACCGAAACCCGGTCGGAGCGACTGGAGCTCTGTGCTGACGTGGGTGTTTATTAACTGGGTGCCCGAAGGTTCAAGGAGCCATTTAAAGCCCCAGCGCTCCTCTTAAAACCAACGAGTGGATAGAGCAATATTTACATCTGTAATGAACCAGTTCATTATAACCTTATCATAAACAAAGAAGGGTGCATTCTGAAAAATATAGTTCTTCTAATTTGTCTCATTAAAGCCTTAATGCCAATAATCCCATCACACATTTCAACTTTAGGATAAAATAAACCCACAAATGATCTGCAACAGTGCTAATTATATATTTTTTTTCCCCTGGAGGAACATTAGCTCAGTCTCCCATTTGTATCATTTACGCTGACTCCTCTCAAGTTGGATGTGCAAATATCTGAACCTAGAAGAGGGGCCAGACCTGGACTTTTGGGGGCTCTACTTTACCAATTAAAGATACTCAAAACCAAATGCTGCATGGAGTTATATCCCTAATACAAAACATTTCACCTGTATGACCACGGTATGTCATAGTTATCTGCAAAATGACTTAGACTTAGACAACTTTATTGTCATTTTGTATGCACAAAGTACGTACAGAACGATATTTTGTTTGCATACAGCTTGAAAAATCACGGAAAATTGCAGTAAATTTCAGGATAAAGATGCAGCAGCGATTTATGTAAACATTTGAATGTAAACAATGTAAACAGGGGAAAAAGACAGTGTGCGATTCACGGTGTCCAGGTGAGCATTATTTAAAACCGTGCAATAATGAACACACTAACTGAAAATGTATGTGTTGATGAGTAAATGAGAGAACATTTTGTTTGTGAAGCGCTCTGAGTAGCCCTGTTGGGTAGGTAGGAGCTATATAAGTATAGTCAATTTACCATTTGTTGGTCTAAATAGTGCTTTGTGTTGAAACGTGTTAAATTGTAATGACTCAATTTGACTACTGGAGGGCTCTACACCAGTTTACATATGGTGACCATCTCACAGGCTAAAAAAAGGAGTGCAATAAAAGATTGTGGTATATATATATATATATATATATATATATATATATATATATATATATATATATATATATATATGCCACTATCTTCTTTTTGATTCTCACCACCAACTGGAACACAAACTTTCTCTCATCAGAACTGTACGAGATTACAGAGACTGGACTGCAGAGTTGGTTGCCACAGAAATTGCAGATAAACGGACTCTGAAGGCAAAGTGTCTGACATACTCAGACTTGACAGAATGACTGTTATGGATGATATGTGTGAGCAAGGACGTCTGCATTACAGATCTTCTCCACAAATGGGATAAACGGAACGCTGATATCACACTGGGAACGGCCTGAATGGGTGGACACATGCTTGGTATTTAATGTAACCAACAAGGTTCTCAGGGATCAGTTGCATTGCGTTGTTATGAGAACATAGTTCTGTCTGTAAACATTCCTCTGTCTTTTAGATTAAATATGGAAAAATATAGTTATGGTTTGAAGAGTCTTTCTATTACTACAGAAGTCTATAATGCAAACACCACATTATCAGATAAAGCAGTGCAGTGCAGTGAGGAATGTTCTGATCTTTATATTGGAGAAACCAAACAACCTCTCCACAGATGCATGGCTCAACACAAGAAAGCTACCTTGTCAGGACGTCTTCAGCTTCAGAATAGAAGTTGTTTTTATTTTTAAACCTTCTTTGGAAAGTCATAGGCTATTTGTGTCTCACAAATAACCTTTCATTGATACTTCAATGAAACCATTTACCAAGAACGATGGAGTTGATGCTACCAGGCACAGCCTAAACCCAGGTGAGGCTGATGTGAGCTCAACAAGTGAAGGTGAGAAGCTATCCAAGCCTGATTTATCTTCTCCACAAATCTGTGACATGTTGTCGAGAATATGCTGCCTTTATCAACGGTCAAGCAATACCGCAAGGTTTATGCCGTTGTGGAACAAGGCCCGTGGATTTAACAGTGGCTGCAAAGACCGTGGATGGCATTACTGGTACTCCTTTTTTATGCCTGGGTTTGAATCTTGGGAATTTCCTGGATCTTCTCTGAGTTTGGGCTGACAGCCAAGACAGAAAGGAGACATCAGTTCCCTTTCTGTCTAGAACAGAGCCCTATTCTTAAGGGAGAGGAGAAGACTTTTCCTATCTAAACTGGAGACATGTTAAAGACCCTGGGATTGAGGAGTGGCCTGAAAATTCTTAATCTTCCAGAGGTGTTTGTCAAGGTAAGAAAATCAACTTATGTTTTTAACCAATAACCCAAGAATTGCATTTCATAAACTTGGTTGCATGTAAAATAAATGTAGTTAGTTAACACATTTTATTCTAGGCTTTGGAGTTGGATGATGTATGACTACAGATAGAGCAAAACCTCAGTAAAACCTTTTGTTGTAAAGAAACAGAAGGCATGCAATTACAAAAAAAAAAAACAATGAAAAATGTCAAAATGGCAGCCTCTGTAATTCACACTTGCATTTTTGTGTGCGTATTCTGCTCTCTGCCACCATTCAGTGATCCTTTTACTGGAGAGGAACTTCTAAATTCCATCAATTCATCAATTCCAACTCCGTTCAGATCTTGGTCGGCAAATCACCAGCACTCTATGGAATTTACCCAGAGATGAAGATGAGGTAAATGGGCGGGCGGGCGGGCTCGTGGAGCTTTGGCACCAGAGACTCTGTACACCCTTGCCTTCAGTCAGCCGGGCTAATAAATGGATGAAGTGTTGCTTCAGCTTGCAGACCCAATAATGGATGTTCAGAAAAAAAACAAAAAACAAAATTAAAAAAAAAACAACACCCACACCCTCTCATCATATTTCTTGTGGATTTTACCAGTCAAAACCTCTCCAATTACCTTCCAAAATACAGACATCTTATTAAGGACCCAGCAGGTATAACAGCACACTGGATCACTGTTACACAGCTTTAAAAGATGTATACCCCACAGATCTTGCACAGCTCTAGGACTCTCTAACCACAGCCTGCTTCATCTAATCCCAGTTTAAGCAGACAACTTCCAAGTCTGTGGTCTGGACTGTCATGTCTGCTTTTAATGGACAGACAAGGGTTCCCAAAGTTTCATCCACTGACCTAAATGAGCTTGCTGAAAACTTAAAACATCAACTTTTGTGAGGACACGTGTCCAGACCAAGACCTTTTGCACATATAACAACAATACTGTAGATCATGGTTCACGTCACATGTGAGGAAGCTGCATGCGTAGGAACAAGGAAGAGGCGTAGGTCCCTGTACGAGCAGACCAGGAACTAATTCACCAAAGCAGCTAAGAAAAGCTACAGCGAGAAGCTAAAATAACAGATTTTCAGCTACAGACCCAATTCGTTCCTAACACTTTGAGAAACATCACTTTCTACAGGAGTCTTCCCACCTGAACAGAATCTTCATCTAGCAGATGACACCAACATTTTCTACAGCAGGTTTGAAAAGCTGCCGTTCACCATCACCCCATCAATTACCCCGTTTACACTACACTTTTTAACCGTGCCGAGAGCAGTCCGAGCTCGGTAACTGAGATAAATTTGGAGTGTAAATGGACCACATGGAGTTTCTTCCCCCAAGCTGTCAATCTGATGAACACTTGAGTCAGAGTACTGAAATCGATGCCTTACTTATTTGCATAAATCCAACTATCAACTTTCTTTTATAAGAGCACATATATATTCATATTAACATAGCAAAGGATTTTTGCACATTCCTATTTTTCCTATTTATACAGAAATTTCTTAATTGACTGCAAAGAAGGGTCAAAGTTAAACTCCTTGTTTGTGTTACAAACCTGTCAATTAAAGCTGATCCAGAAGTTCAAAAACCATACTGGTTGCGGACAAAGGAGAGACCAGGCCGAGTCAAATCTGCTGGCTTAGTGTTGAAAGATTGTCTGATAAATTCTTATTGTACTGATAGAAGAAAATTCACTAAGATACTATAGTGGCATGTCATCCACTGCCCCAATAGAGACCGTTTAGTCTTGGGAAGCTTGTCGTGACTCCAAAGACTAACAGACTCCGATGAGAAGTTTTAGAAGCTCTTTGTTTTGGGATATAACCAAAGGTTTAACGGCTAGGATGGATGGATGGCAGTTAAAGTTGAATGTGGCAATTAAAAATATAACTAGAGGACATAAAAACAGGATCGTGTAGTAGACGATTACTGTGAGAGCAGCACTTGTGTGCCTTGTGTGACTGCCAGTGGCTAAAGATGGCCATGGAGTAAACATTTTTACACTGTAGGTATGCTATCCAGCACATTTACTTTTGAGTATTACATTGAAACCACTTCAGCCATTTATTTTTGTATGGAAGAAAACACTTGTCCAGCCAGAGTTGTCTGAGGTTGTGCCCGTTTTGCTCATCTACTTTGCTTATAAGCATAAATAAATGTTATCCTTATTTGATAGCCAGTTGAAACATCTGTTGTTTTACTGGTTCTATCATAAATGTAGAAATCATTTTATTTACAATTATAACTTCTATTTAGTGTCTTGTTTCACATCACACAGTAACATTTGAATAGTTGAACAGGGTTTCCTGTTTGTAGTTTCTTCCGTTACATGTCCATTAATTTAAATTATATTCAGTTTTATAACAAACAACTGAACATATATTTTAGTATCAAATATATTTAGTAATTCATATTTTAGTATTGAAACCAAGCAATGTATGTAGGAAGTTCCAATGAGAGGGGAAATACCTTCTTAGCTGTTTAAAATAATTTTTTTGAAGTAATGCAGTGGTTACTTTTCCTGGTAATTAGCTACATTTATTATATTGTAAACATTAGAAGAAACTATAACCAATTACTTTTTCAAAATAACTTGCCCAGGTGATGTGCTTCACCTGCCTCCGCTGGCTGCATGTCACTGGACATTTCTAAAGAATGTATCCTTTATTACACCTGAAATACAAATAGAAAATCAATACTTAAGCATGCTTTTTGTGGTATAAAAAAATAAAAATAAAATAAAAATCACAAAACAGTTTTTGAAGAATAAAGCATATTTTAGCTTTATTTAAAGACCAAAAATACATTTACAGTAAAGAGAAAGAGGGGAGAAAAAAAAAGGTGTTTTTTTTGTGGGCTGATTTCTAACGAGGCAGCTGGAGCTACATCAAGAAGGTATGCCATTGGTAAATCCACTGGGGTTCATGGATTGCCAGCGCCACAGATCCTCACCTACAAAATTCAGGATGCAGAAACATGTTATTGTCAATGACAGTTGGTGAGAAACTAATTTTATGGGCAGTTTTCACATGTTGTCACCTTAAAGTTTTATGTGATGGACCAACATATAGCACATAGATGTGGGTGGATGGAAAATGTCAAATGGCTGTAATTTTTTTTTCTATCAAAAATCAAAAAGTGTTATGTTACTTTGGCTTTAGCCTCCTTGACTCCAATGACCCTAAATAAACTTTAGTGCAACCAACTTTTTCTTAAGTCAAGACTCCATCTCTCTGTAAATAAATCTCAGTATCAGTACAGCGGTTTGTGAGGACTGTTCAGTCCAATTATCTGATAATGGAAGGAGTATAGGCATTGGTAAAAGAAAGCCTTTCAATGAAGAAGGCAGTAGATGCATGGAATATGGTGTGAAATTCTCAGCCTGCATTCAAAACACCAAGTGTAGCGAAACGCTAAAACTGCACATCTCACTGGACACATGGTGGTAGCAACATCATGCTCGGAGGAAGATTTTCTGCAGCAGGGACAGTGAATTTGGTCAGTGTAGAATGGAAGATGGTTGGAGCAAAATACATGATAAACCTAAGAAATAACCCGTTGTAGGTTGGAAAACAGTTGAGGCTGGGTTTAAGGTTCAAGTTTCAGCAGAACAATGTCTCTAAACATACAGCTGGAGCTGTAGATAATGCGCATATCCATGTGTTAGAATGGCCTAGTCAAAGTCCAGACTTAAATCCAACTGGGAATCTGTAGCAAGACTTAAAAATTGACGTTCACAAAGGCTGTCTGGCCAAGCTGACTGAGCTGGAGCCATTTTGGAAAGAAAAATGGACAAAATTTCAGTCTCTAGATGTGCAACGTTAGCTGGAACAGATATGCCCCTTAAGACTTGTTGCTTTAGAAGCACGAAAGGTGGTTCTATAATGTTTTGACTCAGGAGAAGCAGAATACAAATGCATTCCACATTTTAAAGATTTAGTTTGTTTGGAAAAACTTTTTAAATTCATTTGAATTTATTTTTCCACATAAAATACCAACAAAATGCATTGTAATTTGTGGCGTTAGCGTGACAAAAATGTGATACAGTTCAAGGGATGCTACGGCAAAACACTGTATAATCAATGTTTTGTAACAGTATAAATTACAAGTATTTTCAGGGCTTGATTCACCAGATCATGACGTGCGGCCCACTTACACATTCTTTCCAAGTCAAAAGCTGCCTTCCAGCCAAGCTCTTTCTCAGCTAGCCTGGGGTCAGCGTAGCAGGACGCTATATCCCCTTCTCTGCGAGGTGCGTTCTTGTAATTAATCTACAGAAGAAAAAAAATCATTAAATTAAGAAAAAAATTGTGGACTTCATAACTTACTCAATAGCATGTACTGTATATCAAAACCTCCAAGAAAGACGCACGATTTTGTGTTTAGAGAAAGAAGCAGTTGTATGACTTACCTCCTTTCCTGAAGCCTTCTCCATCGCTTTCACCATCTGGAGCACAGAGTAACCTTTTCCTGTGCCAAGATTGTAAACCTACGCGCAAAAAATATACACAAGGCAGATAGTATAGCAAAAACAACTATAGGCCTACTGGGTTTTCATACACTGTCACTATATAACTCTAAAAATTACCTTGCACCCACAGTTGTCCTTCAGCTTCTTCAGAGCTGCTATATGTCCCTTTGCCAGATCTACAACATGGATATAATCCCGGACACCTACAAAAGACAAGGAAATAGTTACCTGATCGTGAACATATGTTGTTTAAATACTACTACAACTACTACTACTACTACTACTACTACTACTACTACTAAAAATAATAATAATCATCATCCTCTATCCTTACCTGTTCCATCAACTGTTTCATAGTCATTTCCAAACACATTGAGAAACGGTCTTCTCCCAACTGCGACCTACATGAATATTGAAAAAAAAGCAGCGGATTCAGTGAGATTACCTACTAAAATGGAGATCAAAAGAGCCTTGCAGATGATGCTGTACACTTACCTGAGCAACATAAGGCATCAAGTTGTTTGGGATGCCCTGAGGGTCCTCTCCAATCTGACCTGAGGAATGAGCTCCGATAGGGTTGAAATAGCGCAGCAGCACAGCATTCCAGCCCTGCAGACAAAAGAGGCGACATCTAACCATCCCGTGAGGAGCTACCACGCACATCCCCGATTGGCTTTTAACCTCCTGGTAAGCACCTTCTCAGCTTTACAGTGATCCTTGATCATCTCTTCTATGAAGTACTTGGTCTTGCCATAGGGGTTGGTGCACGCTCCCACAGGGTGCTGCTCGTCTATGGGGAGGTGCTGGGGGTCTCCGTACACTGTGGCAGAGCTGCTGAAGACCAGATTGTGCACCTTGTGAGCCTGCATGACCTGAGATACACGATGATGCACACAAATATGGCACATGCTTACAGTTAGCAGGGTGGCACACGAGCACATAAACAGAGTGTAAGCAGAAAGGCTGACTTAGCAGACAAATAATAAAACATACTTTTGTTTCATATTTCGACTCTAAACTTGTTTTTTTGGTGCATTATTGTGATGCTGAAGGAAAAGTTTAACAATTTTTTTACAAATATTAATCTAATAAATGTGGGTTGCATTCAGATTCATTCCCCTCCCTAAGTCAATACTTGCAGAAGCACCGTTTGTTGCAATTAAAGTCGCAGTTTTTGAAATGCAAAGAGAAGAATGTCAAGACCAATCAACATACTGTCCACTTTAATTTCTCTGGGACAATTTAAATTTCTGTTACGACAAAAAGAGAAATCTTCTTATGCAACTTGCTCTTGTTGGTCATATTCTATTATCTTATTTCATTGAGTTGAATGTTTTAATTTCTTGTAATTTTACTGTGTTTGTAAAATATTGTTTTGGTTTATCCAACAGGTATACCCGTATAAATAAAGGTTAAGGTTACCTAACCATTCTGCAAAAATCGGTGAAACTTAATGTCACAAAAATTCACATCTGAATCTTGGTTGGGACTTTGACTAAGCCATCTTAACACCTGAATATACTCTGATCCAAACCCTATAATTGTAGCTCTGGCTGTATGTTGAGGATTGTCGTCATGCTACAAGCGATATGTATTGCATGCACTGCTGTGTTTATTTAAGTGACTAGAATATCATAGTATAACTGCAGCAGCAGATGTCACTAGAGAGCACTAAATGAAGAACTGAGTAATGAACCTTTGGGCGAGAGCAACTAAGCAATCATTTGAGTCCTTTAGAGGGTTTCCTTCCAGGATTTCCCTGCATTTCATGCTGTGAACATCTTCCCTGTGGCTTGCTGATGTGCGGTTGCTCTCCACACATTGCGTTCTGCCTGTTAAACCGTGTATTGTTTTCCTTCCACATCACTACCGTGTGTTGATCTTTTACATATAGTCTAAATAAAATACATAGAGGAAATAACATGACAAACTGTGGCCACGTTCAAGGGGTGTCAGTACTTTTGCGATGTGTTGTGCATCCGACAGCAGAAGGTGTGCCAAACAAAGGTGAGGATTAGTGCATAATGATGAGCATAGTGCAGAATAAAAAGACAAGAGTTGTGCAGACTGAATGGAGGCTGGCTGTGTAGGACGAAACGAGAAAGCAAGATGAAACTGACCTCGAGCAGATTCATGGAAGCGGTGAGGTTGACTCTGTAGTAACGCAACGGCTGCTCCACCGACTCCCCGACCGCTTTTAGGCCGGCAAAGTGCATCACAGCACTGAAGGAGTGCTGCACAACAGACCCACAGTTATGACTCAGGATTTACCAACTCAAACAGAACAAAATCCACATACTTCAAAGATATATTAGATAATTTATAGTGGCCAACACAGACAGGGTTTTAGCAATGGCACATTTTCATTAGATCTTACTTTTTCTTCATAACAAAGAGTAATTAGTAAGTGCTGACTAATTCAAATCTGATTCCAAAATATTTTTGTTTTGTTTTTAAGGGTACAGCTGAACGATATGTTGAATCACAAGAGATTAAAGGTAGGATGGGGTATTCAAGTGCTGGGCATTAATGCTTTTATCAATTATAGATTTGACACCCAAGGCCCGTAATGCCCGCAGAGGTTCATGGCCAACCAAATTCTGACCTTTTTGAAAAGTGCTTCCAGTCCGGGTCGATCCAGGAGGTCTAGCTCATGAAATTCAATGCTGGTGTTCAGAATCTTCTCTATCCTTCGAATGCTCTCCGCCACATTCCCCTCTCCTCCATCAACACACACAGACAGGAGAACTTAAAGTCCCTAAGCTCCACTTAGAATTTCTCCATCATCCCTGAAGGAACCCCGAGCTCACCTCGAACGGCGTTGCTGTAGTTATCCACCACCACCGGCTGGTAGCCTGCTTCGATCAGCTCCACCACACAGTGACTCCCGATGTAGCCGGCTCCACCTGTGACCAGCACCTTCTCTGCCATCCTTAGGGTCCCTGCGCATGCAAGAAGCCAAGCAAAGCATTTATTCTCCAGCAGGTGGATGTAACAGATGCTCACCTGTCAGATCTCCTTAGAACACACCTTAAGGGTGTGTTAGAGCCCATTGAAAGCAGTTGACTCACCTGTATTGTTCCACGTCAGCAAATTAACGTCACAACCTGCCTGACTGCAGTTCACAATACTAACCTATTCAAGGCAATACGTCAGCAGAATCAGGTATTTTATTTTGAGAGCGAAAGCACAACTGTCTTTATTCCTGACCAAAAAAAAAAACACATTCCATTGCTAAATGTATTTACTTTTTATTTCTTAATAGGTTCACATAAAATGCATCCTTGTCTTATATTTATATGTTATTATTTTTCAAGAACCTAGGAGGAAAAATAAACCTAAAAAAGGGATTAAAAAACAACAACAACATTTTCTAACAGTTCATTTGCAATGTCAGCTTCTCTTACAGTTACACTGAAAAATCTGAATTCAAACTGCACACAACTACAACAAAACCCCGAAAAATCAAACTCCGGACTTCTGCCTAAGCAGTCAAATAACAACTTTATAGCCACATATCTGGCAAAAAAAAATTTAACTATATCTTGCAACATAATATTCAACAGCTTTTAAAATACTCACTGATTATTTTATGTATGGATGAAAGAAAGTTGCTCCAGGTAGACTCTTAGTGAATCTGTTCTAAAGAGACTTAAAACGAGGCGTTTATAAGTCTGCCCATTTGAAAAAGACTTTACTACACATAATAAAGTCTTTACTTCCTGGTAAACGTGGAGGAGGGTTAAGTAAGCAACTAATAGATTACTGACAGGGTGCGGTTCTTCAGAATAAAATACGTAAAATACGTAAAATGGAGATCCAAGTCAGCAAATTGCCCTAAAACCTTCTTAGCTATGAAACAAATATTATACAGTCATTCAGTTTAACTATTACCCCAGGCAGATACGTAACATCATTTGTGCGATTCTATTTTGAGCTTTAATTTTGAAGGCCAAGCGGATCTAGATGCACTATAACTACAAACTTGATTCTCCGCGGTACGTGAACGCCCCCACGTACGTGCTGTTGCGTCAAAAGAGTGGCGTGACGACACCACGCCTCATGACAGCGACACAGGGCAGTGTTTGTTCGCAGCACCCTCCCCGGGTGGCAAATTAAACATTGCCACGTTAGTAGAAGGCCAAGCAGCTGAATTAGGTTAGCAGAAAATAAAAATTAACAGAAAGTCGAAGCAAATCCAATAGTTCTTAGTGCAGATTATAATCTATGCCCCATCTGGTTCCTTTTAAAACAAAGCAAGCACACACACACACACACACACACACACACACACACACACACACACACACACACACACACACAAATCACTGCCAAGGAAATATATATATATATATATATATATATATATATATATATATATATATATATATATATATATGAGAATCAGAAATACTTTAATAATCCCAGAGGGAAATTGCTGTTTCAGTACAATATATAATACACCATTGAGTTTTTATTTTTATAAATTAATATTAACTTCAGTCCTCAAAATGCCAAAAACAAAAAACAAAACAAAAAGAATCCTCTATGTTTACCACTCAGTTCTAGTTTTAGGGGTTAAAGTCAAAAGGGGATTATTTTCCCATATGCAAATTAGGAATGTCAAAAATTGCTTATGCAAACTTTTAAAAAGTCATTCATGTTTTCTTCCCACACAAGGATGAAAATATCTTACCTGGTTGTAAACACTAAAATGTGACAATCTGAAGGGATTTAAACACAAAGTATGGCTGTGCATTGTAAAACTACATTCTAAATGTGTGCCAATTGCACACAAATCCCAATGGAACAGGGATTTCTCTCTTTAGTTCAAAACACAAATTAAAGACTTGATGCGAGAGACATTTTTTTTACATTTCCACCTGGATACAATACATCTGGCAAAATTCAATGGTTTGGATATGCACAGGCAAAGCTTTTTAAAATAAAATTACATGTCAAGAGATTCAGAAAGGTTAAACGTTTAACACAGACCATGCATGTATACTCCATTGATCCCAAAGACATGTTACATGTTAGAACTCTGTCTATCCAAGTTTCTTCAAATAGTCTTTGTATGTGGATGGTGATGCCTTGTATTGAGAAGGCCTTTGACTGAACACACTCTGTTGCACTGTCACACTCTTTTGTGAAGAGGATAGTTTGAGTTGTTCGTTATATTCTTCGTATTGAAAAGGATACTTCTTTGCATGATCATCTCAAGTAGTTCCAGAGCAGATCCCAGAACAGAGCCAACTCTGTTAATCAACTTGATGAGCATTTTTAAGTTCCTGGTTCTGATGCCACTACCCCAACAGATGACGTCAGAAGATGTTGCACTCTCAGCAAGCGACTTACAGAAGATCTGCAGCATCTTGCTGCAAACTGAGGAACCTGAGCTTCCCAAGCAGCACAGTATGCTCACTCCCTTCTTGTGGCTCCAGCTTTACAGTTGCATCTCCAGTCAAGTCTGTTGTCCAGGTGAACACTGAGGTCTTTTCCACTTCGCCAGTGACAGAAATAGTGTTTGACCGATTTCTGTTTCTCATGGAATTGAAAAGTCATCACCTTCGTTTTCTTCACATTCAAGATGACATGGTTGTTCCCACGCCACGCTTCAAAGCATCTCCAAACACTACATGACTGCAGAGTCATCTAAGTATTTCGGAACCCTGACTTGTGCTGGAGTTCTGAGGTGCGCAGAGTAGAAATTAACTGTTCCTTGTGGTGCTCTTATGTTGCTGTCCATCAGGTCAGGCATATCTCACTTCAGTCTCAAAAACTGGGGTCTGTTTGTCAAGTAGTCGTTGATCCAGGATATTATTAAGGCCTTCACCCGGGTCTTTTGGAGATTTAAAATTAGGCTGAACTGTGTTTATACTTTACAACAAAACCTGGAACAAAAGTAAATTTACAGTGAAATGCTAAGAAACTGTGAACGTACATCAAGGTATGGATGATTAATCACTGTTTTCTAAATTATTAAACTGTTTTTAATTATATTATCATGTTTCGTTTCAAAGTAACAAAGAGGAAACAGCCTGAAGGAAAACTTGCTCAGCACCTTGCAACATCCCCTTTTTCCACATTTGACATAATAACAGCGTTTTTGATCCAACCAAGCATCTTTCAGTTCTCACTTGGGTGATGTTTGTTGTAAATATGTTAAAGTCACTTGACTCGGAGGACAGTCAGACGTGTGATTCTTGTGATTCTTAGTATTAACCTTCCTGTTGGAGAGCATGCAATGCTTCTTTTCTTGCTATTCATTTTGATAAATAACTAGAGAGAAATGTTTCTTTTCTTCATAACTATTGAGCTACATGACTGTCATCGGAATCAGACATGGCTTGTTTAAATGTTAATGCAAAGTTCAACAAAATATTTCACATTAATCAGTGCTAAACAACTAGTAAATTGAGTCTATACATCATGACTGCTGAAATAATAATTACATAATCTAGATCTTTATTTTGGAGGAAAAGGTAAATCATTTGATACTTGCATTTGCTGTCTGCAAACACTGAAACGCATAAGAAGGATTGACACAATGGTCTCTAAAACCTCTAAAATCTGACCACCCTGTGATCCCTCAGCATGCCAGTACCACCACTCCATTTCACCATGTGGAAGTTGGCCTTAGGGTGCAGTGGTAGTTTTCCTCCACACACAGAATATTTATGTTGGGCATATAATATGTTGTTCTCTGACCAGGACCCCTTTCTCCATATGTACAATTCCTCTAATGGTCTAAATCAAAACTAAAAAAGCTTTTAAGGGGACATATCATGCTTTTATATCCTTCCTTTCCACATTGGAAGCATTCAGTTGTGGTCTCTATAAACTGGACCTGCAATGCTTTGGTCTGTATTACTTATTTAATTTAGCTCTGAACTGCATCTGAGAACAGCTTGTTTTGGTGCTGTCTCTCTAAATCTAAAGGAGGCACCTTATACTTTATGTCACCCAAAGGATTGTGGGATTCTTTATAGCTCCTTAGTGCCGGTAATGGACATTGCAAGTTCCCTATGGTAAAGGAGTTATTATAGGAAGCATACAGGCTACTTTTCCTACCTCATTCTTTACTGACTGCACTATTCGGACAGCAATTATCATGGGAACAGCTTCTGCTTTGGCTGAAGAGTCCTTACCAATTAGACCCTTTCGGATGCAGCCAGCGTTCCACTCCACCCCCCTTTGGCCATTTTTGGAGTATGCAGAGGACGTGTAATGAAAAACCTATGACTACTGGTATGTTCCTTTTGCCTCACAGTTCAGGACAAACGAGTCGCAGATTACGTCATCTTTGCCTTTTTGCTTTCCAGTTTTCCTTGTAGTAGGGAAAAAAAGCATTGACGATCGGACTGTTGTTAAAATGATAACAATGACAATTACTGTTCTAGATGGTATTTTGTGCAAATAAACAAAGCTGAGACATCCCGTTTGACGAACACTGAAAGGTAACACCGGTACGACTGACAAAAATAATAGAGCGCTGCAACAAATAGTCAGAGTATGAGGTTTTACTCAATGTTGCTGCAAGTAGCAGCCATCATGAATGCCGATGTCGGGTATCATCCTGTTGTACCGACTTTCCAACTCATAATACGGACTTTAGGGGCCGTTCCAGTTAAATTTTCCGACCCAGAGGTCGAGAATCCCAACTACAGAGGACAAAGGGAACGCACTATTATCCACTTGTTATCATGATCTTGGCACTAGTGCTGGTCTGATCCACCATTCGACACACCTATGCAGCTCCTCCCCGTTCTCATCAGCCTTCACCAGATCCACCTGCACCTCTTAATATATAACCAGCTTTGTGACCAGTCACTAGTGCCAGATTATTACGAGCCACCGGTGAGTTTAATCCAGCGACCCTGAAGCCTCCCTGACTACCTATTGCTGACCTATTTCTGCCTCCTGATTCTCTGAGCCTGCCAAACCCTTGGCAGTCCTGATTGTTGTGCTGTCTGGAGCTCTGAGCTGTTTCTGTGCCTTGACTCTGCCCCCGGATTCTGCTTTGGATTTTCCCCTGGATCTCTGATCACCTGGCTTTGGATCAGCTCTTGGACTCTCGACTCTGGTTATTCCCCCTGACCATCCTGCCTGTCTCTACCACCACGGTTCTGACCTTATGCCTGTCCTTTGTCCACCAATTACTTGCCAGTCCCACGAGTTAAATACTTCATGCTGCCCTGATCTGACGCTGGATCACATGGTGCTTCACCAGTGACGTCACCTGCCAACAGGAGCCTCCACTCACCTTCCAAGCTTGTTTCTGGATTGTGAGAAGGTTAGTGACCGAAGTTTCAGTGGCAGTAACGTCTCCCGAAGTCTGTTTCTGGACAATAACCTGTTGTCTCCATTTCCGGTGGTTCCTGTCCCAGATGCTGGTGATTCACTCCGGACCTGCAGCAGTTTACGTCTCAGTAAACTATTTTTTTTTATATCTGATATTGTCTGGCTGAATTCTGGCTCCTCTGTTTCCGTTCTTTTCACTTGTAGCAACATTGGTCAGACAAATAAAAATGGTGGATTTGCAAAACTGGTAAGCAGGAGGTCCGTGGCTTTGTTTAGCAGCTCCGCAGGGAATGCTGTGATGTAATTGTTAAAAAAAGGTAAAAAAAAAAAAAAAAAAAAAAAACAGAGACAGAGACAACTGAAAATTGAAAAATATGACTGTAAAAAGAATATAAAAATGTCTATGCAGCTCTTGGACATACTAAATTAAAATTCTTTGCATTCCAAGAGGCTCGAAGTACACAACAAAATGTTGTGTAAAAAATAGGTTTTTGCATATGTCCCCTTTTAATCTAATTTTTCCTTTTGTCAAAAAAAACAGACAAACCTAAAACACAGATCTTGCAGATCCACATCCTTTTCCAATTCTAAAACTTCAATGGCAGTCCTGCCCAACCCAAATATACTGGCACCAGGAGAGTAAACGAAGAGAAAGCAGATGATTGAGAGGAGAAGTTAGTATCATAAAAATTTACTTTTCTTTATTGGTGACAAATGTAGGAAAGATAGGGAAAGCTCAAGAGTAAATAACATGGTAAAAAATTCAGTACAGAGGAATAAGAACAGAAAGCAGTCTGACTATTTTAAATAGGACAGATGAGGCAGGAAGATCTGCAAACTGAGGAGGAAAAAAAGTAACAGACTACAAAAAATCAACCTGCATCTCTGTTTTCAGTGGAATTTATTTTGGAATAACTGTATTTTTTGTGATCGGTGTTCATTTCTTTAAGATTTGTTTCAAGCATTGGTGTGCTATATTGCAGGTCAAGAGCAGGTATTTAGTTTGTAGGCATTCAGGTGCCGAGTCTAAAGACAGAAGGGGGTTAAGAAGGTATATGGCCACAGTGGTGAAAGAGAGCAGGATAATTTATGGGCTTCTGGTTCTGCTTCTTCTATTTTTATCCTTCGCTCCTTTGAGTCCCAAAAAACAGAAGCTGGAAAGTCTTTGAATATTTAATGATCAAGCAGATCTAACAAATGCAGCTATTTGTTGAGGGGTAAATGACTAAATACACTATCAAAAGTGTTTGCTAGTTTATGACATCCTGTTCCTAATCCATTGTGTTTAATATGATATTGGCCCACGCTGTAACAGCTTCAACTCTCCCAGAGTGGCTTTCCACCAGACTGGCACTGATTTTGGACAAGAAAGCCCGGCCCACATTTTATACGCTAATTCATCCCAAAGATCTTCTATCAGGTTGAGCCCAGGACACTGCTGGTCAGTCAAGGTTTTCCGCACCAAACTTGCTCTTTATAGGAAAGGGCCATTCCCAGACTGTGTCGACCAAATTAGGAGCATAAAATTGTCCAAAATGTTCCTGAAAAGTGCCTCTCAAGGGAACTAAGTGGCAGAGCCCAGCACCTTTAAAAGCAGCCCAATAACATAATACCCTCTGCACCAAACCTTAGAACTGGCACAATGCAGTCATGCCATTTCTCCTCGTAGCCTCCAAACCCATCCACTGGATTTCCAGACAGAGAGGAATGACTTGTTGCCCCGAATATGTCTCCACTGCTCTTGAGTTCACACCACTGCATCTGACACTTTGCATTGTACTTGTTGTAAGGTTCGGGTCCAAATGCTCTGCCATGGAAACCAATTCCCTGAAGCTCTCTGTGCACTGTTCTCGAGCTGTTATGAAGGCCACATGAAGTTTTGAGGTCTGCAGCGATCAGCTCTGCAGAAAGTTGGTGACCTTTGTGTGTTCTGTACCTCAGCACCCGCTGGCCCTGCTCCGTAATTTTACGTTGCCCACCAGTTTGTGGGTTAGTTGCTGTCGTTCCCAGTCGCTTCCACATCCACTAAAAGTTGATTGTGTAATATTTAGTAACAAGAACATTTCAAAACTGAACTTATTGGGCAGGTGGCATCTTGTCCCGGCACCACGCTGGAATTTGCAGAGCTCTTGGTAGCGACCTATTCTTTCATTAATGTTTGTAGAAGCAGTCTGCACGCGAAGGGAGCCAATCATTTTGCATTGGATGTGTGAAGTACGCGAGAGATGGGTTGAAAGTGGGAGTGGGAACACACCAGAGATTAGCTCTGACCTCCTTGTTGTTTGCAAAAGGGATGGACAGGCGCCAGGACTGTGATGCTTCCTGACAATAATGTGATCTATGTTCGACCTTTCATTGAAGTGGTATAACCTAATGGCTGTAGCCTCTTTTAACAGGATAATGCACACTGCCACAAAGCAAATATGGTGGAGGAACTGTTTGAGGGGCACAACAATTAGTTTGAGGTGTTGGCCTCCATATTCCCCAGATCTCAATTCAATCAAGCGCCTGTGGGATGTGCTGAGCAAACAAGTCAGAACCATCGAGGCACCGCCTTGTCCTTATAGTTCTTAAATGTTCTGCCATTATCATCCAGCATCAGGGGTGTTTAGGCAAAACCAGAACCAACACTCTTCAGCCAAGTTATTGTGCATGACAGGTGCTTCTTTCTCCAGCATTAGTATTATGACCTTTTATTGTGTTTGGTACTCTGTAATGGGGACTTTTCCATCTAGCATATTCTAATAAGTTTTATTTCTGTGCTGAAAAAAAAAAATGAAAACCTTTATTCTGATAGCCAGTATGTATTTTCTTTTCTTAAAAAAAAATTAAGATTATATCCTGCCCTGCCATTTAAACTGATCTCTTGTATTAAAAGCTGCCATCTTTTGTTTCTTTAGAGATGATAGTGATAAAGGCTCTATAGAGGGGAGAGACCCATTTTGGGTTGTTTTTGGGTGGAAGTGATGCTCAGCTGGCTTTTGGGGATTATCCGCTTTCAATTTAATTTATAAAGCCCCATGGCAAGAATAGATCAGAACAAAATGTTTCAACCAAGAGAAATGACTCAGAGGCATCAAGCACAGTTTTACAGTTTATGAGAAGAATTTGATCTTTTTTTCACCCTTTTTTCGTCAAAAGTGTCAAATGAATGTAATTGTCTATATTGACTGAATCTGACACCAAAACACGTCCAGAGGACCTACTCAGTTTTTTATTTTTAGTTTTTGACCCGGATTATTGAGTTGCATCATGAGTTTTGGTAAGACATTCTGTGGATTATTCATGTTTTTAGAAAAGGAGCAACATGCTGGCAAGTCAGACATGATGGTAGAAGTGTGAACCTCTGGGGTGGATCCAAAGCTAGTAAGGAAGCTACCTCCAAATGAATCAACCCTAAGAAAGGTTTTACAGTGATCTACTTAAAGTCTGGGCCTATAAAGACAGTGGCAGGACTTTAAACAGGCCGTTCATTTTTAAAAACCCTCCAATGTGGCTACAGTAAAGTAGCAATGCAAAAAAAGAAATGGGCCGAAGTTGCTCATTGCATGTTTAATGAACAATTGATGGTAGTTGCTGCTGCCATCTAGTAATAGGTGCATTTACTTTTTGCACAGGGCTGATTGGCATCAGTAGCTTGTTTTCCATTAATGGAAGAAACCATTTTTAAAAGCAACATTTTGTATTTACTTAGGATATCTATGTTTAATTTTAAAAATCCATTGGATGATGTGAAAGTGAGACCAAAAAAAGCAAGAAAGAAACATATTAGGAGCAGAGACTTTTTCACAGCACGCTCTCAGGTTCCAAAGCAACTGGGGAAAATCTGAAGCACATCACCATTCATTCACCACTAATATGCTCCAGACAAGCACAGCCAATCTGATTGCCAAAAAATAAAAACAAGAGGAAGTTTTAGGAAGTAAAGAAATTAGATGTTTTGAAAAAGCTGAGCCCGACACTTGATTCGGTAAACATTAAATCATGCAGGCTGGGCCAAATAAAAAAAGAAATCTTTGCAAAGGAATGGGGATATTTTTTTTGTTTGTTTTTTTAGGGGATGCTTTATGCACACATACAAAATGCAGACTTATTTTGAATTAGTTGTACAATGAAAAGATGAAACCCTGTTGCCATAGAAGTGCACTTCTATGGCACTTCGAGCCTAACCATGTCCAAACTAAGAAATAAAAACAAAAACTGGCTTAATCCGAATTAGTGTCTAAGCGTTTTCAAACTATAGGGTGAAATAATTTTTTGGTTATTAAACATATGTCAGAAAATCATTCACAGCTAAAGAGAAACTCTTGAGTCATATTGAATATGACTGATAAGTTGCTCCTGAATTAAGCTTCTATCATTTCCTCCTGCTGCCACTGCTCCACCCAGAAAACACGACGCACTGATGTACGTTTGCTCCTTCAGAAGGAAGGGGAGGGAAAAAACGTGATGGACGGAGTGAAAGAGGGTGTGACCATCCACAGGGTCTCCATCTGATTCTCTTTATCTCTCTCCACCTGAGTGCCAGTTAATCCCCCCCCCCACCCCTCGGACTCCCAGCTGGATACGCCGGCTCCTTCCGAGTGGCAGCCCCCATTAACACCGAGGAACTTTCCCCCGCTGTCTGTTAGCAAAAGCTGATCGGAGATTACGGCCTCCTGCAAAAACACGGCCCTCCATCTCATCTCAAATCTCCTTTCTCTGCTTTACCTCTCCCACCTCTCCTCGTTTCTTTATCTCCTTAATCCCAGCCCTCCTCGTTTTCAGTGTCATCAACTTTTGCTCACATTTCTGCCCTCCATCTTTGCTCTGTCTCATGAGCTGAATGGCAAGGCGGATGAAGATGAGTAAAAGAGAAAAAGCTTCCCCTCCTGAGTGGAGCCAGAATGATGTCATGGGGGCATTTGTCCTCCTGGTGTGGAGGCTTCCCTTCCTCTGCTAATTATCTTGTACAAACTCGAATCTGATATGGCGGATATGAGGCCCAAATACAATTACTGTGGGCTAACAAAGAGATATTGAGATTCAGGGAATGAGGGAGAGACCACAAGTGAGATAGAAGGGCGAGCCATGTGCACAGTCCATGCGCGCACACCCACCCACCCACACACAAACACAACCACTTGTCCTTCCCCTCCATTCCCTCAGATAGGCTAATGTTATTACATGGGTAATTATCCTCATTAGTGCCAGCAGCTGTAGAGAGCCCATTGCTCCCTGTTCAAACTCCACCCCAAACCTTTCTGTCTTCAAAACCAGTCTTTGTACTCTCCAGATCTCATTTAGAGACTTTGTCTTTATCCCTCCAATTCTGGTTGCAAAAATAGAACCAATCGACCATCTACAGGTGCATCTAAATAAGTTTAGATGTTATGAATAGGTTCAGTTATTTCAGTAATTCAATCCGAAAAACTGCAACTTGTACACGATGACGATTTATTATCCACCGAGGGATTTATGTCTGTAAATTTGAACCATTGTGGCTTAAAAGCTAACGGGAACCCACAACAAATTTTTAATATCACACTAGACCAATAAAGAATCATTTCTAACTCAGAAATATTATGTTTTGGCCTGATAGTTCTTCACAGACAATCACAGACAACCTCCACAAAGATTACATAGAGCCATAAAGGGTCATTGCTAAAGAAGCTGGCATTTCTCGGACAGCTGTCTCAGAGCTCGTTAAAGGAAAGTTTAGTGTAGGGAAAAACTGCGTTAGAAAAAGACATACAAGTAGCAGGGATAAGTGGACTGCGGCAGGAGTCAGGGCTCCACGCAGATGTGCAGAACAACTGTCTGTGTTTACCCACCACTAAACCAGAGACGCAGTTGGAAGCATCTCATCTGGGCCAAGGAGAAAATGGACTGAGTGGTCCAAAGAGCATTTTTTCAGGCAAAAGTAAATGTTGCATTTGATCTAGAATTCAAGGCCCCAGAGCCTGCAAAAGCGGAGGAGAGGAACAGGTGCTATTCATCTGCATGTGTCGGTCCACTTTATCAAGCCTAAAGTCAGTGCAGCCATCTACCTGGAAATTTTAGTTTTTCTCTGCTGACAAGCTGTATGGTGATGTTAAATACAGTTTTCCAACAGGACTTGGTCTCTGCTCAGGTTGCCAAAAGTATCAATACCTGCTTTAATCACGTGGCATCTCTGTACCTGATGGACCAACAAACTCGTCAGACCTAGACCCCATAGAGAACCGAGAGACAGAGAGAGAGAGAGAGATGAGAAATGTCAGACCTAACAATGCAGAGGAGCTGAAAGCCGCTATTAAAGCAATCCAGTCATCCTTAACACCTCAGCAGAGCTACGGGCGTATCACCACACAGCATTGATGCAGTGATCCATGCAAAAAAGAGGATCAAGCAGCAGGTGAACATACTGGACAGTGCATGGAAATACTTTTCAGTAGCATGACATTTCTGCATTAAAAAGCATTTTCTTGTTGATCTGATATATTTTCTAATCATAACAATTCAAGAAATTGAAAACTGAGATTTCATTAGCAGTAAGCGATAATAATCAAAACTAAATGCTTGAAATACTTCACTCTACGTGTAATGAGTCTATGTATTATATGAGTTTTACTTTTAGTGAAATAAATTAATTTATTTGAATATATTCTAATTTATTCAGAGGCACCTATAAAACAATACTGATTCAGCTCATCTGAAAAGGTGAGACCGAATCCTTCTGACCTTTAAAAACTTCAAAACTGTTGAAAAAAAAAATCCATGTCTGGGGGAAAAAAATGGAAAGTTCTGCCAATCTGACGTCTCCGACAGCAGGTGGCACTGTTTGTCCTGCTCTGGCTCCCTCTCCTCTCCAGCTTTTACAGGCCATTCCTCTCCAGAGTAAATTAGCTGTCACAGTCCTTCCTCCTCCTGCATAATGACACTCTCTAAATTTGATGTCCGGCAAAATAGGAAAACAACTGTATGTGGATGGCTGGGAGACTCTGGCTGTTTCCTTCTTGCATTTTAACTTTATAGAGAAATTATGGAATCATCAACTGAGGCAGGCAGCTTTTATGCACAGCATCCCTCTCGCTCTGTGAGATTGCCTTTTTGTTTTTATTGCCAGGGGCTGCTGCTGCAAAGACAGACAGTGAGTAACCTGTATGCCTCTAAGCCCTGCATCAGGCGCTAAATGTCACGCATAGCCTGTTTTTATTGGCTAATGTGCCCTGGTGTGCCCTTCTCCCTTCTCCCTTTTTTTTTTTTTTTTTGGTTTTGTTTTGCAGGACGCCTTTGTTAAAGAGATGGTTGTTAATGCTGCTGACCAGATGGGCTCCTTCCCCCCACAGGTCTCACTAAGGGTGTTTACCATGCACTGGGCTGTGGATAACAGGTGAGACCGCTGCTGGGCCTCTCAGCCAATCAGAGAGCAGCAGCTGCCTGAGCTCTGCCTGTAAACCTTTATTTGGCATTTGATTCCCTCCTCACTGGGAGTGGGGTTGATAATAACACTGAATCAACGTGATTTCTGCTTTATGTGTTTTTCTTTTTCCGCGTATGAGGTTTTTATGTGGCACCGTCATGCAGGCTGCCTCACTCAGTCCTCCCTTGGGTGTCATTATTTTCCCAGAGAGCAGCTTGGGTTGAGTGAAGCTTGAGTATCATCACGGGCATCTAACACTGAAAACCCACTCAGTCATTTAATTTTCGTTTTATGAAGTTTAAAGATAAATTGCCCCCCCCCCAAATGTTCCCTCATGTCTTGTGTGACAAAATGCTTCCATCGCTATCGCTGCACAAACAGTGGACATTCCTTTCCCTTTTTTTTCCCCCCCAATTCAGGCCATCCTGAATTACTGCAATTTGGTATCATGGCAACAGCAAAGGTAAGGCCAGGCCAGGGATTGTTGAGGAACGGCCTCTTAAAGCTTTGAATCAATCTGCCTTAATGGATGACCTGTGTCGAGCATGCATATGTGGATTAGTTTAGCCAGGAGCACCTGTCCCCGTTCTGTCAACAGCGGATCAGGTTACAGGCCCCTCATCCACCTGGCTGACACCACTTCCTGTGACTGGCAACGCCGGCACTCGCGCTGTTCACTGCTACCACGTGTCGAGTTAGGGCGTAAACAGGAGATTTCAAGATACGTTTGGGTACAATATGTTCTGTAAAGAAAAAAAAAAAAAAACTTTCGGTATATTATGATGTGAAAAAAGAAAACACAGCACACAGAAAGGTCAGCTGAGGGGTTTTGTGTGTGGATCTCAGCACCCTCCCCATCCTACCACCCTCTAAAAGGATAAGCGAGCACAGCTAATGGATCGCTTGGTTGATATAGAGTAAACAGATGATAACTAACTCATTTTTTTTTTTAAATGCCTTAAAACAGAGTGTAATTCCTAACAAGGCTGGTCTTATGCTGATGATGGAGTTAGAGTGACAGAGTGACTCGCATCAAAGTGAGGCTCTTTCTGGACTTAACGTCTTTAAAGGGACATTTTTTCTGATGCAGCTCCATGAGGAAAAGGATGAAGACTTTTCAGACATTGCTTCTGCGTTTTTTTTTTTTCTGAAACTGAATGAGGAATTAATTATAAAACTTTGTTTTATTTTGAAACACATATTAGATAGTACATGCAGTACCTTTGAAAAGCATTTGTGTGCCATGAACTCTTTCACATGTTGCCACCTTACGACCAAAGAGATTTTATGTGATAGACCAACACAGAGTAGTGGATATTTGTAGAGTGCAAGGAAAGTGATACATTGTTTTCAGGGTTTTGCGAATTTCGGCAGGCAGGTTTCAGCCCCCTCTGAGTTAATGCTTTAATTGAGTCAGATGTTTTAATCACCTGTTGCTGTGTTTATAAAAACGTTTTGTTTTGTTTTGTTTTATCCAACAGTTATTTGTACATTAGATTATGCATCTCAGTGAGAATCCCTGTGTAAATAAAAGTTAAATAAAAATATGAATCTGCAATTACAGTTCCTTCCTCTAGACTAGGGTCACCAACCTGAGACTTACTTCACTGGTGTCATACAAAGGGCTACCAGTACTGAACTGGAAGAGTCAGAGTTCACCTTTACTTTATGTAAAATGAATAAATTTTTCATGCTGTGTTATTTTTAAATCTATATAAATGCAAGTGTATAACAAGAAGAGTATTGGAATAACATAAAGTTTTAGATGCAGCTCACAGGTTTTTTTTATTTATTTATTTTCAGAACAGGCTCATGGGCGCCACCTGTGGTCCTCGGGGGCTACTTGGTGCCCACGGGCAACATGTTGGTGACCCCTGCACTAGACTCTACCAGATTTGCACATGCAGAGACTTTTGTTTTCCACAATTTACTTGCAAAATAACTATTTTTTGCACTCTTTTGTGTGGCAAAGCTTTCTATAAATAAGCTTTGCCACACATTCCCATTATGATCTATAGGTCTAACCCTTTGACTGGGCCATTCGAAAGCATGGTTTATGTGGCTTCTGAAGGATACTTGTTGTTTGTTAAACTTTTAAAATATGTATCCTGTTCCTTCCACCTTTGTAGATATAATCTCTAATGTATTGCAGTTTGTGGTTGCAATGTGATAAAACGTGGAGAAGTTCTACGGGTTTGAACAGTTTTGCAGGTCATTGTGCAAGGAAACTCAGAAATGAAGGAAACAAAGCATGACATTTTGTCCCTTTTGAGGGTATATGCTGCGCAGAAGTCTTCACTCATCCCTCATTGTAATTTCAATTTGACAGAAATGTCAAGCTGTTCTCAATAGTAGTCTTTTATTTAACTTTACTTTCTGTGTTTGCTGTTTTTAGCTGTTTTATTTCGTGTAATTGTTTTCTTGTAGATGTTGGAGCCTTATTGGTCATTCTTTGCGCAAAAATGTGCAAATATTCTCACTTTGAGAATATAAAGTGATCTATAAATAAAAGTGCTTTAATAATGAAGGTTTATTGATTGAATGATTAATTTAAAAATGTTTTGTGGATAACTTACAGTGATACCAGCTTCTTTGTAATCACTCAATGTTGTCTATTTCATTAGTTTCTAAGACTTTGTGAAGAACTTTTTTAGCCAAGTCTATATAGATGAACAAGACAACTTAGTTGCGCTTAGTTTGTGCTTTAAAAAGTGAGTGAACTGCACTGATTTTTAATGCCTCAATGATTCCTTGATCAGAGTAACGTGGGTTGACTAACAATAAAAACGTTCCTTTAGAATGGTCAGGTACTAAACAAAAGGTTAGAGATAAAAATACATTAAATTTTAGGAAGAAAACTTCTAATCAAATACAACTTTTAAAAGTAACAAAAAAGCATGGCTCATTGGTAGCTAAATGAAAAGAAATGGGGGTTGACTTCAAGATTTTGCCCAGGAAACTGTTTACTGCCCAGATGATGGCTGCAATCCTTAGGTGTAAATAGTTGATTTAAAGCAACACGCTGAATGCAAATGTTCTTAATCATCTATTGAAAGATCTACAAGGCAACCTCATTTACTCCAGCTGGAGTCAAGCTCCATCATATATGCTCTTTTATCGGCGGTGCGCTGTCATCTTTCCTGATGATGGATCCCCTGATGATGGAACAATTAGCTAGCAACCGTTGTGCTAACCACAAAGCTGGGCGGATGATAGATGGGATATCTGATAGACTCTGCTGGTTGGTCTGGGGGCTTTGTCCCGCATCCCTGACACCTTCTATCTTGTGATCAATGCAACCCCCACGTTGCTTCCATCCAGTCCCCAGATCCCCCCTACCAGCTGCCTCTGACCCCTCATCATAGCCCTGCCTCTGCCTGCCATGTGCTGGGAGTCAAAGGGTTCCCACCTATCGCTCATCAGAATGGAACCCCACCATCTCCTGCTCCTGTGCGCTAAATCACAATCAATCGCTTGGCAGACAGAGATGGATTGGGACGTCCACGACCCTGTACCTTCTAGGGAACCCACCCACCCTTCAAAGGGCTGCTGTCACTGACAAATAATGGAGGTGATTCCAGGAGGAGTGTGCAGGTCAAGTCTGCTGGCCCTAGAAGGAAGTTACCACAAAGGAATGGGGGGACATTTTTTTCTCTTTAGGAACAATGTCTACCAGCATGTCTGATTAAAGGGAGAGAAATGGTAGCTTTGCCTCTAAAAAAAATTACATTGATTTAAATCAATCTAAATTACTCATCTGGCGAGGCAAGGACACGTTCTCGTTCATAACGTTTGCTAAATCAGTTAATACAGTTTATGTGACATGTTTCATCAAAGTATTTATGCACCAAAGCAGAAATTATTCAGTTACTTCAAAGCAGTTTGTGTTTTCTTATTGTTGTTGAAAAGTTCTTTTTGTTATTCGGCATAAAAAAAAATTAATTACAGATCAATCAGCTGATTGTTCTGTTTTGATCACTTTATTGTAAACAAAATCACACAAAATTCACTCAAGTGCTCTTAATTAATTTGCAAAAGCTGATCATTTTGACTTAATGTTTAAACATGTAGTTATTTTAACTTTACTTGTTTAAACAACCAAATATAACTTAAACAAAGGCATCATATTTTATGAGTTTATGTTTAAAGCATGCACATATCGCAGCAACTTTTTAGCTTAATGCTGCAGTGTAATGAATGTGTTGTGCAGCTTTGATATTTATTTTTATTTTCCTTTATATATATGTATATATTTTTCTTCTTTGAATAAATTTAACACCTGTTTAGCGCAGTTGAACTACTGAGCCCTGTGAGGTTTTTCATAGTGCTTTTATTAGAGATTAATCTCTAATGATCACCCCAGCACCTTCATAGTGGTCCCAACTTTCAAGCAACAAGATGTTATGATGCTTGTTGTGAAAAATGCCGTCTGTGACAAAATTTAATTATTCAAAGGCAACTTAGGTTGTTATTGTTTGTGTTGGAGTTATTTCATTCACAAAATCCAATTGTAGATGAATCTGCTGATCATTCTCTGTATCTCGCTTAGTATTTTGACAAAGCTGCTGGTTTACGCTCATTTTATCAATTATTTTTAACTTGGTTAAACCATTGGATTGAGTTATGCCAATGTATAGTATTGTATACGGTTATATTTATGTGCTGTAAAAACTGTGAATAAAGTGAGTCAAGTGGTGCTGTTGCCTTACAGCAAAAGGCTCTGGGGTTCGGACCCCAGCAGGGGCTCCATGTACATGTAGTTTGCATGCTCTCCCTGTGCATGTGTGGGTTCTCTGCAGGTACTCCGGCTTTCTCCCATTGTCCAAAAAACATGACTGTTGGGTTAATTGGTCTCTCTAAACTGCCCCATGTGTGTATGAGTGTCTGCGTGCCTGCTTGTTTGTGTGTCTCTGTGTTGCTCATTGATGAACTGGCAACACGTCCAGATTGACACCCACCTCTTGCCCAATGACCACTGGGGATAGGCAACAGCTGCCCGCAAACCTGTGGATGGATGGTTGTTTTATACAACCCATCATTTCATTGCTCTGAAGCTTTGCTAAACTTTTGCAAGGGCAGAAAACGTGAGAGAAAATAATGATCGATGCTGATAAACTGCTGCTGTCTACATGTGTTGTTCATCAATACTGGAGTATTTTAATGAATTATAATAAGACAGAAAATTAAATGTATACATTTTTAATTATTTATTGTTCTTTATTTTAGTATTCATTTATTAATTAGGCTATTATAGATCAGTTTTTCTGAAAATTTAAGGATTACTTAAGAAGAAAAAAAAAACTTTTTTGAAGAGAAATGTTGTGGCACATACAATCACAAGGATCACTGTAGTCATTTATACCCTCCACTGTAGGCCATCGGTTAAAAAGAGCTGGCTGCTCACAGAGGGTTATATTTAAGCATACACAAATGGAAATGTTGAGTGGAAAAAGGTGTGGTGGAAAAGGGTATACACGCAACAGGGACAGCCTCACCCCTGAGAGGATATAAGGTATGGGCTGCGATGGCAGTCAATGCTTAAAGAGCCTCTACACATATACACAACCTCGATATGGGCTACAACTCGAGTGCTATTGTCTTAGCTGGCAAAGGAGAATGAGGACTGGGCTGTTGCCTAGTAGTCCAAAGTCCTCCTGTTAGATTAAAGTAACTTTAACACATTAAGTAGAAATCAAAGTCCCAATCTTGAGAAAGAGTGGAGAGACACAGAATCCAAATACTTTTGATACATTTTGAAGTTTGAAGATGGGGAAAAAAAACAAAACAAAAAAAACAGAACCAGCAATGAAGTTGTGCTGAAAGCTGCTATTGAAGCGGCCGGGGCTTCTGTAACACCTCAGCAGATCCACAGGCTCCATGCCAGGCTGCACTGATGCAGTCATTCATGCAAAAGAAGCCCAGATCAAGTACTGAAGGTATAATAATGTAGAGAACATGGACAAAGGTTTTAGTTGACGGTCAAGTGTGTATAAAAAATCTTCTTCTTTTTTTTCTTTTTTTTTGTGCAAAACATCCAAATTTTCTAGGAAAGTAAATAATTATGGCTGCAGTCAGATAAATAATCATAATTACACTATTTTATTGTCTTACAGACATGTTATATTTTAATGGATGTTATAGCTTATTGAGATGAACCCTCATGTAAGTATAGCTAAATTTATCACATTAGTAAAATATAGAATATAAATGTCTGTTCCTCCTCAGTTAAATGGCATTTGATGGTGTCATGTATTTATTTTACAATGAACCCACAAAAAAAGAGAGAAATCTCATTTTGTCAAAGATAAAAACACTGCAAATTTTTGCATATTGTATCTCTTTGCTATGTTCTGTTGTTGAGCTCTTTTCTCCTCTTGCAGAATAATACAATCTTGACATTGTTCTGCAGATCATTGTGCCCATTTGAAGAGTTGCTGCCGGGTGCCTCCTGATTTACTTCACAACAGGCCGAGTGATTGCATCGTTCACATGAGCATTGACAACAAATATCATTCAGACATGCAAAAGTCTCCACAATGCCATAACACCATGATTGGAAGCGAAAGATCTCATTTTGTATTCACCGCCGAGGCCTCAAGGAGGATCATTCACATGTAGATGTGTCCTTCTGGAAGTGCCTCGGATATACAATTTCCATTTAGATAAGGTGTATACACAAATAAAGAAAGGACATCGGGTTCTTCATTTGATTAACTAATCATAGTCTTTGTAATTCCACTCTGGGATCTTTAAGGGCAGTGCAGGGCCGCGCACCCTGATTAGCCAAGGCATGATTGCTCCAGCTACGGCAGAAATCAGTTCAAGTAACTCGGCTCCAAAAGACGACACAGTGGCGATGATTAAACAGGTCATAAAGCAGAGAGAGTTTCTGACCGCTTAATCCCTTTCCCCACTGTTTAAAGAGATAGCCAGAGAGTAGTCCCAGATCTACAATAACTGGACACCACAAGAATTGGAGTGGGAGGTGATTAGAGCCTTTTCAAAGCTCCCTGGAGTGTGGAGTCAGGTTGTTTGTGATTAGCCTGAACTTAAAGGTACATTGTGTCCTTATTGCCTCTTGCCGGACAGGGGAATTCATTATCCGATTCTTAAGATGAGAGGAAAAAATACACCCACGGGCCTCGGGGCAGATGAGGAATGGAATAATCCACACTAGCGTGGAGGATTCAGATTGGCTGCATGTTGAAAAACCAACAAAAACACTCCTCAAAGTACTTTAACCCTCTTCCCACTTCTTCGCCAGCCCTCTTCATGCACTGCTGTGGCGTCCCTGTGTCGTCTGAAGGCTGTATAGAAACTCTACAGCTCCTCTCCATGACTGATCTCTTTTGATAGGCCTCATTATGCAAACTGCTCCCAACTCCTGCCGCATAATTAGTGCTTAATTAATTTGAGTGAAATCTTTCATCTGTCTGTGTCCGGCCAGCTCCTTCCTTCCATTTACAACATGATATTAATTTCAGAGGGAGGGAGGAGTGGTAGCCCAGCATATGAAAAGGCTGATATAATTAATCAAGTACTGTATCTCTTCCCTTCATTTTTTTTCAGGAATAATAATAAGTGTGATGAGCAGAGTCTGATTAACCTTATTATGCTCCCTAATTAGGGTGATCATTTAATAATCAAGGAAGCAGCACAATTACAAGAGAATGCAAATTATGCCATCTAATGAAGGAGTGTGCCAATTTTTGGGAATTCTTTGTTTGGAAAATGTGGCATTCCCAACCAAATGTCAAGACAAGGTTCCCCTCTTTGAGTGCATGTGTTATAGCTGTATTTAAAAGGTCCAAATCCTTGCCGTGTGCATTTTTACAAATCTAGATATGTAAGGAGATAAGTGGACTATCTCTAAAAAACAGACTGCAAAAGAGAAACAAAAATTCAATGTTAGTGATCATGTACAATTAAAATGTTGCAGTGAACTGAACAGTCCTGGTTTCATAGACTTGAAGACTTGTTGCTAAAAGCTTTAAGTCAGAGTTCTGCAACCCGTGGCTTAGAGGCTACAAGTACCTCCTTAGGCCCCCTGTTTTGGCTCATGGTAATATCCTGGAAATACAACTTGTTTATAAGGACAATCAGAATGGATAGTTTTACAAGAGTTTTCATATAGATGGATGCAATTTCAAGAATCAAGAATCTTTATTGTCGTTATGCAGTATTAATTAAATTTTGGTGAGACGTCAGCTCTGAATGCACGCACAGCATATTGACACAAATCAAAAACACCCATAGAAAAATTAAAAAGGAGCATTCCCCAGAAATGCAAAAACACATTATAACAAAAAAAGCTGTATTTGAGGTTAAAGAGTACAACATAGGAGAAAGAATTATCAGAAGGGGAAACATACTGGCAATTATTAATAAATAATAACACACATTCAGATAACATTGACATGTTCAAGTTAGAAAGACGAGGAGCAACAGTCAGGCAATGTAAAAAAAACTGTGCAATATCCACTTTTCAGTAGTTTTGCATTTGACCAGGGTCCGTTTCAAAACTGGTAGCATGAGGCGATACCTGGACCTCACAGAGGTTGCACAGGCAGTCTAATTTCACCAGTACGGCACATCGATACGTGTCATTGTCAGGTTTGCTGTGTCTCCCAGCACAGTCTCAAGAGCATGGAGGAGGTTACAGGAGACAGGTAGTTACTCTAGGAGAGCTGCACAGGGCCATCAGAGGTCCTTAACCCATGAGCAGGACCAGTATCTGCTCCTTTGTGCATGAAGGAACAAGATACGATCAGTACGATCAGAGCCCCACAAAGTGACCTCCAGAGGGCCACTGGTGTGAATGTCTCTAACCAAACAGATACAAACAGAATTCATAAGGGTGGACATCCTCTAGGGAAGATCTAGTAGGCCCTGTGCTCAATGCCTGGCACCATGGAGCTTGACTGGTATTTGCCAGAGGACACCAGAATTGGCATATTTGGCAATGGCACCCTGGTCTTTTCACAGATGAGAGCAAGTTCATTCTGAGCTAATGTGACAAATGTGAAAGGGTCAAGAGAAGCTGTGGTGAACTATATGCTGCCTGCAGCACTGTTCAGCATGATCAGTTTGGTGATGGGTCAGCGTTGGTCTGGGGAACAATCTTCAATACTAAAGCACAGACCTGTACAGGATAAACAACTCATTGAAACCCTGATCTGGGAGGAGATACCCAAGGACAACATCCCTCATCTCATAAGGATCATGTCCCGCAATGTCAATCACGCATACAAGCACATGGGGGCCATATAAACCACTGAGTACCATTTTGAGGTGCTGCAACAAAGTTTCCACAAATTGGACAAGCATGCAGCATCACTCTTTTCGGTTTTAATTTCTCTCACTTTTCTAAGTGACTTTGGATTAAGCCTTCTGTGGGTGGATACATTTTCTTTTGATCTAATGATGTGTTTTCACAGTGTTTCTTTACTTTTTTGCAGTATATTTAAAAAAATCTATAACAGTTTTCTATATTTGCCTAAAACACAATGCATTGCAAAGGTATTTCTAACTTTTAAACTTTTTCACAATTTCTCACCTTTAATCTTTAAACTTCAAATTGTTGTATTAAATACATATCAAATAGCTCTTTTTAACTGATCAGAAAAGCAGCCAAGAGGCCCATTGTAACGCAGAAAGAGCTAAAGAGGTAAACAGTTCAGGTAGAAAAATCTGTCCCCAGGATATCAATTGACTCCATCCATCCATCCATCCATCCATCCATCCATCCATCCATCCATCCATCCATCCATCCATCCATCCATCCATCCATCCATCCATCCATCCATCCATCCATCCATCCATCCATCCATCTTCTTTGGCTTATCCGGGGTTGGGTTGCGGGGGTAGCAGCTTCAGTAGGGAGGCCCAGACGTCCCTCTCCCACAGCCACTTGGGCCACCTCCTCAGGTGGCTCCTCAGCAGAGAAACATAGTCCCTCCAGCGTGTCCTTGGTCTCCCTCTGGGTCTCCTCTCGGTGGGATGTGCCTGGAACACCTCACCAAGGAGGCATCCAGGAGGCATCCTAACCAGATGCCCTAGCCACCTCAATTAACTGCACTCTGTAAATCTGGCCTTTTTTGGAAAAGTGGCAAGAAGAAAGGCATTACGTTCATAACAAGACTCTTACAATTTGCCACAAAACATGCATGTAACACAGCAAACATATGAAATAAAATAGAAGAAGATAACTGAAACAGCATATGTGGTGGAAAAAAGCTTGCTAGTTTCAGCAAGACTTGAGGATGAGGTTTCACCTTCCAGTAAGACAACCCCCTTAAACATGTAGCCAGAGGTACAATGGAAGAGTTTTAGATCAGAGTACATGTGTTAGAATGGCCTAGACAAAGTCCGGAGAGTTAAAAATCCTTGGCAAGACTTGGAACTTTATGCAGAGCTTTAGCAATTTTCACAGAATATTGACAACAATGTAAAAAGTGTACATAGTATACATTAGACTTTTCTCTCTTTTATTTGTTTTATTCTTTCTGCAAAGTGCAGCATATAGAGTATAACAGGCATGATAAAAGTCAAACCATTGAAGTTGTATAAATATTTTGTGCATTGTTTAAAGAGCTTTAGGTTTAATAGCTGACTCCATGATATATAAGCATTTCCTATTCCCTAACACTATTGCCAATTGAAACAATTAAAGGTTGCTTAGAAAGAAATGGCTTGACAACAACACAAACTGCTTCAACATACTATAATTATTTTTAATTCATTCGGGGCATTTTTATAATTATGTCTGAAGTATTCTACTAATATATATATATATATATATATATATATATATATATATATATATATATATATATATATATATATATATATATATATAATGGGGGAAATTCTGTGGCTATGGGGAACATCCCAACAAGCTGGCGAGGACATCAGCACCATGGACAGCGGTCTGGCTACACAAGCACGTTTGGATGCTTTGTTTAACATATAACTTTATGAATAATTCAGGGGGCGGATAGTCGTGAATTCAACAGAGGTTTTCACATGGGCCTAATGCATCTTTAGATGAACAGATACTAGTCAACAGATAAAGGATAAGGCCCATTAGGTCTGCCAGAGTCCATCTTTCATGCTCCTCAATGATCCAGCTGCTGTCCACACTTTCATCACGATAATGGCAACCTCATATATGGAGCCCATGAGCAATGGGCTTGATTTCATTTCTCTTACCAGCCACAGAGAAACAGAAGATGGACCTTCTTTTTTGTTGTTTACTTCTGTGAGAAGTGTATTGACTACTAAGCAAATGCCTGTCAGTGACATCTTTTATATGCAGGCTGCTCTTGATCCAGTGTGCATGCCTCCTCCATGTCTTTGTATCTGGGAGGTGTGTAGTGTGTGTGTGTGTGTCTACATGAATGTACCTCAATTTGCTCCTCTTTACCCCCATAGTGCAGCTGTGCCTCGGAGAACTCTTGTGAAGTAATTGAATGAGCCGAGGCCGGGTGGGGAGAGGAGAGGGAGGAGGAGGGGAGGGGGACCTGTGGCAGTGAATGTGGTGCCCGCTGGCCTTATTATCCGTAATACGGCGGCCGCTCTGCCTGTGCTTTCTCATCCACTCATGAATACAGAAATGAATGTGATGGACGTCAGAGGTGAACGCGACGGGGGGAGATGGGCCAGAGCCTGTTTTAATCAGCTCCCAGATAGAACAATCACTTTATCCACCTCCACAGCTCAGAGGTGAATTAGCGTTTAACATTCCAGGGCATGCCTTCTGACAGGGGACTCCACCCCAAACAACCAATGGACTGCGGAGATTACTGAGAGACACTCTGCTGTTTCTGATGAGGAAATTAGGGCTAAACATGCCCCAGGGACTGAAGCGACTGATATGCCTGGTCTACAAAAAGATTTGTTTTTTTTTTCCCCCGTTTTTTTTTTTCCACTGCAGGCTCCTTAGAATAAATGATGATCTATTGTTGCCCCTTTGAAGCCTTTGTTCACATGAATGTGCACACACATTTTCCATATTCTGTTAGTCTAAAAAAGCTCTTCAGTTTATAGCTCAGATGTTGCTCATTTTGCAAAAGGCCACCTTCCATAAGAGCTTCACAATGCATTTACAAAATGTCCTTAAAGCTGGAAAAAACACATGTCCTTGTTTGCGAAGAGTGATCTGCATAATTGTCAAAAGTACCAACGACATCAGGGACATTCCCAGTCAAGTCAAGCCCGTGTGGTCCATTAGCCTTAAGCTCAGAGGTGTAGCACTTTGCAGAGCTTTTCACAGCAATCGGGTCTCATGGGCAACCTTCTAAAGTACACTTTAAAGTCTAGACAGTGACCTCTGTGTTGCTCTGATGGCCAAACAGGCAATTTTCCCATTGATCTTCTTTGGTGCCGCAGTTCTTCTCCAACTGCTCACAGCAAGACCCTTCACAACAGATGTCTTTTCTTTTGTTTACAGCTGGAGTTAGACTGTATTTTTTACTACTTTGGATTCCCTTAGTTTACCCACAGATGGCTTTCAATGCCCTAGGAGGAAAAAGGGAAAAAGTGGGATCTAAATTTCCACTTAAATGATGTGAACACGCTACAAAGATTAACTGAAGATGAAATGTGAAACCATCTTCTATTGAGATGTAAGCAAAAGATAAGCAAGAGCCTATTTTATTAAAGCAAATAAACTAGAATTTCTGCCTTTAATAAATCATTCATGCAAAAGTGTTGTTTTCCTAAAAATGACAGCAACAAGAAAAATCAGCGTCCATACTCTGTATGTATTCTCTGTTAACATTAAGAGACACTTCGGAATGATTGTTAAAATGTTCAGCTTGTTCAGGCCTCTTGACCGTTTCTTCCTCTTAGCTGATTCAAGTCCTCCAAATTCAGCAAGTCAGTTTAGATGGCTTGGCAAGTTGTTAGTTGAGCCATATTCTTTCGGTTTTCATGTGATGGTCTGAACAGTACTTTTTGACATGTTTAAAGCTTGGCATATTGTTTTATAACATAGCCGTGCTTTAAACTTTGCAGTTTGTTTACTGATGTTCTCTAACAAATTTCAAAAGTCTCCACAGAACAGCAGTGTTTATATTGAATTTCATACTGATTCTGAGGTCTCAGAGTAAATGGGGCTGAACACAAATATTTGGCACACTTTTTTTGTTCTTGTTGGTAAAACATTGTGAAGTCTGTGCATCATTGTCCTTCCACTTTACAAAAGAAATGCTGCTTTAAAGTGATTAATCTATAAAATCCCAATAAGATACATTAATGTTTGTGGCAGTAATGTGGCAAAATGTAAAATAAATAAATAAAAATAAAAAATCCTCCGGGGGCCTTGTACAAGGTTTTGTAAATGAACAAGTTATTAAAGAAGCTATATACTATCTTACAGTTATGTTAGTAAAAACAGATCTATTGATCAGAACTTGAGGCGGTAAACAGAATTTGACTGATTTTGTCTCCATGATCTTATTAGAGCAGTTGGGGTTGTTGTCCATGGGTGCAACAAGACTAATTGTGCTTTGAAACTATACTCAAAAACCAATCAGTTCATTAAACTCTGGCGCTTTTGTTGTATACTCCTATTGTTTCTCCTTAGCTGGTTCTTTTCTACTTCCAGATCTGGAGCGGACAAAGGCTGAAGCCGAGGCTGTGCTGCGTCCAACACCAGCGTGATTAAATCTGGATCCCTCGCTGGCTCTCTCCATGGTGCTGAAAGAGCCCTATATCAGATTACGAGCAGCCAGAATAGGACCTCAGATAATCCATTACAATAATTGATTGACGGAGCATTGAAAGTGGTCCTGTAGTGAGCACCAATTACAGTCATGTCCTGTTGCACTTTCAAATTGTCTCAGTTTGGCGCAGCCCATAGAGGCAATCACTCATGTGGGAAGCAAAGTGAGCTTCTGTAAGAACAGGCATCCCTATCACACTGAAAGTTAATGTTTAACAGAAACAACAGCACCGTGTTTGCAGAAATGTTTGTGTGGAAACCCTCAGTAACTGGAGGTGAGTTTTCCTGTTGTCCCCAAGATGAATTCTTCCTCCTGTAGGTGGTGCAATAAAGTAACTTTCTGCCCTCTGACAGTTCTGTATGTCCAACAACGTATAATCCTCCTTTTAAAAAAATAAATATACTTTTACATATGCACATTTCAATAAATTGGAACATGGTTGAAAACTTAATTTATTCTAGGAATTCAATTCAAAATGTGAAACTCAGAGTTAGATTAATATGTTTAAGACTTTTAAGTGTTTATTTGAGTTCATTTTGATAATTACGATCTACAGCTAATGGCAACTCAAAATTACCTTTCTAAGAATATGTGAATATTACAATATTGCATGAATGAAAACAAATTAATAAAGACATTTTGGCCTCCTAGAATGTCTTAATGTCATGTGGAGTATATGAACTTGATGCTTGGTGCCATTATATTTTTGGTTGACTGAGGCACTGGTGTGGGACTTGCTAAAACATAGTGGAGTGACACTGCAGATGCATTTATTGCCCAGAAAAATAACAACATGTGGAAACTGTACAGAGGATCTAGGGGCAGCTTGGTGTGTTCACCCTAGCTCTGGGACCTTGATTTTCCAACTGAACTTAAAAATGAGAAATAGTTCAACCCTTTGTCTCTTTATCCCAGGCCAGGCAGTCCAGAATTTTCTTTGGACTCAGGAGTCGTTTAACACAACGTGGCACTTTTATATCATGGATGTCTGTGTGTGACAGTCAACTACTTGTAACCCCCATCCCGCCCCACCCCTTCTAGCTTTACTTCACAGTTCTCTCTAGCTCACGGTGATGTTTTTCTACTACACATCTTTCTTCCACTAAACTTTCAGTAAATATGCTCGCACTTTAAAACAAACACTCTTCTTCGGTACTGACCTTTTGTGGCTGACCCTCCTTGTGGGGGCTTTCAATACCTGTTTGTTGGGCCACCATTATCTCGGCAGTCTTTCCCATGAGTCTTTTAGCTATAATGTGGTATTTATGCAGTATAAATTCGGGTTTTAAACGTGGCTTCACGTTTTATTCTAATTTATTGAGACAATGAATTCCGGGTTTTCATTAACTGGAAATCATCTTCTAAAGGAATAGAAAAAGAACGTTTGTAAATGTGTCACTGTCATTTTAATATACCAGTTTCACTTTTTTAATCGAATTACATAAATAAATCAACTTTTCAACAACAATTTACTGAAATGCACCTGGGTAACGCAGTTAATCATGCGCAAAACATAGAGTGAGAATGAAACGAGATAAAAAAAAATTAAACCAATCTTAAAGCAAGTCAGGTTTTGGAGGATATGGTCGAGTATGCATGCAGGGAAAACAAACGGCTGCAGCTGTATGCTAATTAGGCGCCTATGCTTCCCGTCCGCGCGGGGCAGCACGCGCCACTGAGCAAACACGCGCATGCGAGGCCGGCAACACGGGCCCACGCGCACCACAGAAATTATCTCGGGGGAAAGAGGAACTCGTTAAAATGCCATCAAAGCTTGTAGTCCCAACAAACCACGACTAATAGACGCACAGAGGAGAAGAACAACAAGAATCAGAGCAGAGGAGGGGAAGCTGAGTAAATGTTTAGGTTGCATTTTAGAAAAAAATACACGAGCTAAATGTAGCAAAAACTAATTATTTAAGACCATTAAAATATGTTCAAACTTTACAGAATAGAAGCAATGTGAAATATATCCAGCATTAAATTGATGCATTCAACATATATTCACCTTAAAGTATCCCTTAAATGCATGTATCAAGTTTTAATTTTTAAATATGACTCTTTAGTGGGTGTAGGTCGCATGTATAATTTAACTTTAACATAGCTAACATAACGGTGTGTTTTCAGGCAGGTGAGAGACGGCTCCGGGACACAGAGGCCTATTGAAAGGAGGGCTGCAGGCCTGCGGCTCAGCTTCGATTGTGTAATTATTTGACTTGGTCATACTGCAGCTTTATGCAAATGAGGGGAACAATGAACGACGATGGAGATTAATTCCTCCCCGGTCTGCTCACTGAAAGAGGGGGAAAGAATGCGCTCTCTGCCAAGTGGCGCACTATCGCATATATGGGCCTGCATTATTAGGCAATAAATGGAAACTCGGGCAAATGCTCAAAACGCCAAGATTGGGATTCCTTGTAGAAGTAGTTCATGTAGCAATACATGAATTTGGTCACGTTTGAAAACTTTTCGCCTATTTTACAGGTTAAAAACTTAAACTTCTTGTAAGCAATACATATGGGCAATAAGCAGATGCAACACCAGATTCTAAATATCTATGCGGAATGTCCCATCACAAGCCTCGGCTGCTGCTGCCCTCCTCTTTGTCTCCAGCGCTGATTCCGCCCAGCACGCGTCTTGCTGTGGCCCAGATTGGCTGCGAGTCCTTTTTCACAGTTAAGGGGTCAATTTGCCTTTGAAACGATAAAAAAAAAAAAAGATATCCACGCACACGCAGACGTGGCCATTGTGCAGAAAGACCAGAGGGCTTTCTTATTACTTATGTATGCAGCGAGATGTCTGATTTATATGTCGAGTTAAACTACCGAGACAGACGCGTGCCCTCAAAATAAAGAAAGACTCCCCTTGGATATGGTTTTTATTATTAAATAATATAAAGCTAAATTAAAGTTGCTACATTTGGTTGTGATCAAGGATTGGGCGTAAAGTTCGTGCGTAAAGATGGACCGATTAAGAATCTGCGTTTCAAACATGTTTTTGTTGCTTAGTTCACCAACAACACAGGGAATTGTAAAAGAAACAGATATTTTATCAATCTTCTCTTAATTCTAAATCGTGATGATTCTAGCAATGATGGACATTTCCCTTTGGCGTCTCGGAGGCCCCCCAGAGGAGAGCCACAAAGCAATGGCACGTGTGCATTTGTGTAGGGGCCCATCAGACCGTAAAAAGAGGAGGGTCCCGGCGTGTGCCTCGGTCGGGGGAGGGGGTGCTGTGCGCGCAGCATTAATGTAATAAACCGCCAGTACATCTGCTGAGCTATCTGCACATCCTCCAACGAAATCCACCGAACCCAGGCTCAGAGCCCTCCCACAATAAAATCCACTGGGATCTTGGTTTCATCCCATTGGTCGGGGATGCTGCAACAAGGGGGGGCGAGAACAATAGCATCATTCCGGCATAAAAAGAGTGGAGCTATGCCTTGGAGACGAAAACATTTCAGCAACAGAAGGATCGATATAGAGGGGAGAAAAAAGTCCCTAAAAATTCTGGTGTTGCCATATTTTTTAACCAACCTGGATACTCCAGACTTCAGCCACCTCTCCGAAGTGCCTTTCCGCTGTTACTCGCCAAGATGCCCAAAGGATTCCTGGTGAAAAGAAACAAGAAATCCGCACATGTTTCCTACAGGACTCGATCTGATGAGGATGATCTCCAGGAGCTACACACCCCAGCTGCCTTGCCAAGTCAGACGGACCCCTCCCCGCCGATGTCCGTGGCGTCCAGCCCCGACCGCGCCTCGGTATCACCAGATTTCGTCGCGGCCGACGCGCTGGTGCCAAGGCTGGAAAAGCCGGAGCAGTTCGGCAATCCAGAAGCGGTGTGCCAAGCCATCTACAGCCCCACCCGACCCATCAGCAAAGAGCACGACAGGGGATATTTTGAGCGAAGTTTCAATCTGGGATCGCCTGTTTCTGCAGAGTCATTCCCCGCAGCTGCCTCGCTCTCCGGCCTGGACCACCTCCTGTACGCTCCGGTGGACCTGAAAATCGGTACCAGCAACAGCAGCCGCGGCGGCACAGCCATCATCACCACCACCTCCACCAGCAGCAGCAGCAGCAGCAGCACCAGCAGCCTATCAGTACCAAACAACCGCGTCGCAACCAAACGACCCGCCGCTGAGGCAGCAGAGCGCAAACCTAAAGCCGCCTCAAAGAAACCCAAAGCCATCAGAAAGCTCAACTTTGAAGACGAGGTGACCACGTCTCCGGTGCTCGGGCTGAAAATCAAAGAGGGGCCGGTGGAGATGAAGCCGAGGGCGCAGAACTCCGGGGGAACCAAACCTTTAGGGGAGTTTGTGTGTCAGCTGTGCAAAGAGGCGTACGCGGACCCCTTCTCCCTGGCCCAGCACAAATGCTCCCGCATAGTCCGTGTCGAGTACCGGTGTCCCGAGTGTGACAAGATGTTCAGCTGCCCGGCGAACCTCGCCTCTCACCGCCGCTGGCACAAACCGCGGACCAGCACCGGGGCACCCGCGCAGAGCGCCAAACCCGAAATGGCCAAAATGCAGTCGCTGGGCGTCAAGTCAGTCTCCGACGAAGCCAAAGACACGAGTGACAGAGACACCCCGAGCCCCGGGTTGTCCGAGTCGGGTTCCGAAGACGGCTCATACGACTGCCAGTTCTGCGGGAAGAGGTTCAAGCGGCAGGCGTACCTAAGGAAGCACATCATGGCTCACCAGGCCCTGCAGAAGAAGGTGCTGGAAGAGCACGGGTTTCAAACCAGCGACCGAGCAGTGGCAGAGCAGGCTCCGGTGTCCGCCCCCTCCTCTTCCTCCTCCGCCTCCTCTTCCTCAGCATCATCAGAGGAAGCCTCAAACCAAAGCCCCCTGAATCTGAGCCCGGCGGACTGCCTGCTGTGCCCGGTGTGCGGGGAGAGTTTCACCAGCAGGGCCGGTCAGGAGAAACACCTGCGCCTCATGCACTCCTCCCAGATCTACCCGTGCAAATACTGCCCCGCCACCCTCTACAGCTCACCGGGGCTCACCAGGCACATAAACAAGTGCCACCCCTCGGAGAACAGGCAGGTGATCCTGCTACAAATGCCGGTGCGCCCCGCCTGCTGAAGAAAACACAGAACCTGTGCCTTTGATGGGGGAAATAAAAAAAAAAAAAGATTAAGAAACAAAAAGCGGCTTTGGGTTAAAAAAAATTAAAAATAAAATAATGATCATAAAAAGTTGCCCACTGCCATAACTTTAGGCCAATGAAAGGCAGGGCTGTTTGATGTTTAAGTGGTGTCTTTTTCATGCCAATCAGTGACTGTTGAATGCTTGTGTCTATATTTGAATTACGTATAGGCCTATTTTGAGATTTTATTTCTCAAATTAGTTTATCAAGAGGGGGAAAATGAATACAAAGCGTTAGTTTGACTGTTAAAGGGTATTTTTCTAGCACAGAACATGCTCAATGATAGCTTCTAGACCTAAGAAATGTCTTAAAAAAAATCTCAGAAATCTTTTTTTTTTCTCCCCATCAAAGTGTCTTGAATTCACAGACCGTGACTGCTCTGCCACTGTAGCTTTACGCTTGTTTGTGGATGACGGAACTTTGTCAACTTTGTCTTGGTGGAAAAAGGAAAGTGTGACTGAAGAATTTTCCCTGTTTAGTAGAACCACAAATGCCTTTAGTAAACAGAAAAGCCTAGTCTTAAATAGCCTGCATACACATCCAAATCCTGCTGTATAACTGCCTTAAAAAGTCAACATAGATTGTTTTAATTTTGAATGCTGGCACATATTTTATTCCTATTATTATCATTATTATTGAAGATTGTTGCAATATTTTTCCATCATATTTATTTATTTATTCTAATTATTTTATGTAACTTATTGTTGTGATTTCCCCCCCTGTGAATCGTTCTGGCAGTTTACATGTCGTATAGCCAAATGTCTTTTAAGTTTTGCTTTTAATTTATTAGTTGTGATAATTGTCGTGGGTCGGGTTTTAATCAACAAATCTTCACAGCTCTTGTGTTGAAAAAATAATAATAATAATGATAAAGAAAAACGTAAAGCTCTTACCTTAGATGCAATCTTTTTTAAGGACAAGTTATTTTTCTTAAATGTTGGCTTTTATAGCGCTTTGATTGTACGTGTATATCGTTGGTGTCTTATCAAAATAATAAAAAAAATATTTTCAAAAAGACACACGGGCTGGGAGTGCTTGGACTTTTTCAAAGAAGTTACATCTTGATTTCAATGCATTTATCCAATTCACGTTATTTTTCTGTATTTCTTGTGTTTCTTTTTTTATTTTTTAAATCTTATTTAAAACATCTAAGCTCAACAATCCAAATAAAATAAAAAAGAATGAAGCAAATATACGTTCCAACTTTTAGATATTGCATTAACTGATTTTTGATTTGTTTTCTCTTATCCTAATGGCGCAAATTGATGTGCGCACATGAAGACGGTCAACTGAGAAGTTCGCACACTTCTTTAACTTATGCGCACACGTTGGTTTAAAACAACTCTCGAGCATCCTGATTAGGGTCAAATCTGATTCTTTATGTCCGATTCATTTGCCAGCGTATGAAGACAAGAAATACGTTTGATTTCAATTTAAAAGTTTTAAACTTTGAAAAGCTTGAAAGTTGAATTTGCTCCACCATCTGTCACCGGGAGACTCTCCATGTGAATAACTGACTATCGGAACCAATCCTCCGCGTTCAGGCCTCAGTTTATCAGCGCGGTTTCCCGTAAATCATCGCTGCAGAGGCTCAAGAGAGGAGAGCAGCACTTAGAGCCTTATCATAAATCGCCTCCTGCCTTTAATACCATGTCAGGACATGACAGCGGGACAAAGGAGGCGGTGGATCAGAGCTCACCTCTGGAGCAGTAAAACATCTGTCTGCTTCTTGGGGGAAAAAGAAGAAGAAAAAAGAGAGAATCTCTCAGAGCTTAATTTTTTACAGGGTTGCAAGATGATTTAAGATTGATCAGGACCCCAGCTGACTTTAGAGCTCACTCCAAGTAGCCAAGACGCGTCAATTCAAACTTAAATCAGAAATGCGACGAGGAGTGTTGGAGAACCAACACTAATTAAAAGATTTTAAAGTGAAGGCACTTGGAGTGGGGCACCAAAATCAAAAGCCGGAACAGAATTTCGGGACTTCTTAAAATGGCTCTGTCCTCTATTGCGCCTCGCAATGTCAAGTTTCAAGTTTCAACCAAAGACTTTAACCGGGACTTCAGATGTAGCACGTAAAGGTGTGAAGAAAAGGACGCGTTGTTAAAATCTGAAAAGTGTGGAATGCATGTGTATTCAGCCTCTTTATGAGTCTGTACTTTGTAAAAACCATATTGCAACCGCAGGTCTTGTGGGGTATACCCGAAATTTTGCCTACACTTTTTTATGCAAAACAGCTGAAGCTTATACAGACCGGATGGCGACCATCTGCTATCAGCAATTTTGAAGTCTTACCAGTAAGCCCATGAAAAGGTTTTGATGTAAACCTTTCCAGTATAACTCTGTGCTTGGGATTGTTGTCCTGCTGGAAAATGAACCTCCACTCCTGTTCTCTATAGCGCCATCCATCTACCCAGCTTCTCTGTCTGTTGAAGAAAAGCATGGTATGGCTGTTTTACTGGAGGGAGGGTATTTTCAAGGTGGAGTGTTAGGTTTTCACCAGTGTTTTGCATGTAGGCCAAAAAAGTTCAATATTTTAGGAAACAATAATTGTTTCCTAAGTTGCTCGAGACTCCTTGTGGCTTTCTGGCGGCACTCTTACATAAAGGCCAGACGTATGGAGTACACGGCTGTAGATCTCTGCGGCTTGTCCAGACGGACTGAACAGGGTTCTGTGAGATGTCCACATTTTGGGATTTTTTACAACCTAGGCAGGCTTTGAATCTCTCCACAACTTCATCCCTGATCCGTCTCCTGAGCTCACTGGTCTTCATGATGCTTGTTGTACACCAAACAAACCTCTGAAACAGGTGTATTTACACTGTAATTAAATCTTTTTTTTTTTTAATTAAAATTTGAAATACATTTTATGAGACCTTTGCCACAAACCGATGGAAAATAAAACAATTTTACCCCAACTCGACCTTCTCTGCCTCGATTCCTCCTACGCTTAACCCTGTTTTATAAATATCCTGCACCGGCTCAAAGCAAAAGAAACTTTCTTAATAAGCATCCATCTCCCCCAGGAACAGTGAGAGATATGTGAAATGAGAAAATGAACCACAAAGACATGAAATAATACAATATGGAATCACAGTGTCAGCCTGTTCTGTTGCAACATATCTAAAGTCAATGACTGAGGGAAACCGCTGAGCCCGGTGAAAATTAGGTAACATTAGGATTATTTCTCTCTCACACACACAGTTTCTGGGCTCCAATTATGGTCAAGTGCTTTTTCTTGTGCCTTTATGTGGCCCAGGAGAGGTAGGGGCACCTGTAGGTGCTGCAGCCGCTGCACCTGTACCTCCTGGTGAGGTTCCATTACGCAGACCTCCTCTAAGTAGGTCTGAGCAGCAGGGGAGACAGATGGGAGGAGGGTCAGGTTACCCCTGCTGCTGCTGGCACAGCCGGGCCGGGGTCAGAAAGCCCACGGAGACAGCAGCATCACATATTAAAAACCCACACTCACAACTTCACACCAGAAACACACCGCCCAGCGCAAAAATAAACACAACGTGTAGAATTTCGAAATGATTTAATGAAATGCTTTAATTTTCACATTTCCAGTGAAGATAGCAGGACTTCGGTCATTAAAAACGGTTTGATATGTTGACAAATGATGAAAATTTCAAGCTTTTTTTTTGCCGTCTTATACAAAGATTATATTACAGGCAATAATATATTTATATTAAGCGGGCAACGAGGCCCCTGAAATTGACACAATGTACAAGGATTTCTAAAACGAGAAGAGAGAAAAATAACAAGTCTAAGACTAACTCATTTTCTTCACAAATATAAGACGCACGATCTTGGTCCGAACACCTCCAGCGACTAAGCCACTAAAAGAGGAGTAAAATATCTCTTAGAAAGACATTAGTCTACAAGCTACAATCTTTAGATCAACATAGTGGGTATTTCCTTCGAGAGACTTTGGGGGAAAAATAAGTCCAGGCCTATATATATATATATTCATACATTCTTTAAAACACAACAAAATAACAATAATAATAATAAAAAAAGCACAACAACATTTCTGTAAGACCCCCCCCTCCCCCTGCTGTTTGGATCCCCCATATTCTGGTGTAGGAATGAGCAAACAAAAGGAGATGAGATGTTGGAGAAAGACGGTAAGGCATAGTAGTGCAACAGATGGGGATAGTGTTGCAGCTTGGGTGGAGCTCTCAGAGAGTGTGAGTGTACAGTGTGAGTGCATTGGGGTGGAGGGAAATGAGGGGAGGGGTGGACACCTGGCTCCCATGACAACCTGAGCGTTCAGGTTGTGAGCGCTGCTGGCTTGGCTGTTGCTAAGAGGTCTGGTGAGAGTTCAGCTCTGGCACGCCACCTAAGCCCAAACTCAGCCCCTCCCAAGGAGCCCGGGGCCTCAGGGGGGACAACATGGAGAGAGGGAGAGAGGATCATGGGAAAGAGCAGGAGTTGGTTGCACTCAACTCCTTTCTGAGATGAGGATGGAGTAGCTCGCTATAACCACTCCTGAATCCACCTGTTGTTTTTTGTGGTAGGCACAAGACACTGATCTTTAGAGATGCAGAGGAGGGGAAAAAAACAGCACTTGGCCAAAGAGGAGATGATCACATTATGTTGAACCCGGTAGAAAAAGAAGCTTTAAATTCAGAGATGCACCAAGAAACCTGCTGGTGGCGAGAATCGGCCAATGTCCATCTTGACCAGCCGCTCAAAACCTACTTCATTTTATTTTCCCCCCAATCAGTGAGCGGACCATAACTTATCACACCACACTCTGGTGCGGAGGCTGTTACTGAGTGAAGACTCAACATTTGCTGTTCTCAGTATTGGTAACTTGTTTAAAATGATGTCAGAGGAAGCACAGACATGCAGCATGCCATATAAAAGCTATTTTATTTTAACAATATAGTTGAAGCTAATTCAAACTGCAAGCGAGAGCAAACCTTTTAGCAGACAACAGGAAGGCTAAACGGAGCAGGGAAAAGTTGCTCTGTTTCCCCATTTTGGGCTTTCAACCACCGTCTGTTATGGATGTGGTGACGAATATTGACACCAAGGGTGTGAAGATCTTGTGGCTATAACAATTACACTATTTTTCTGGTTAACGTGAAGCCTGCCTTGACATTCGTTATCCGGTTGCTATCAGCATGTAACTTTGTAAAGTGTAACACTTTGAAGTTTAAAAGGACGTAGCTCAGCTGTTGTGTTAAAAAGACTTGGCTAATAAATAAGTTGCTCAGTTACATTTAGTTACAGCTGCAGTGAAGAGGCCCGCAACTTTTACATCTCACTACGTGGCACATAGACAGACCAGTTGTAATGGTCTATGTGCCACTAGTTAAGTACAGTGAAACCACTGCAACGTACGTATCTCTGATTCCAAATCTAAAATACCAAATTACTGTCCGAACCTGAACTGGATACCTCTATGGTGAACAGTAATTCTTTAAAACATGGTTTGAAAATAATGAAAAGAAAAAAAAGAAATAAAAGAGGATTTTTTCTTTCTCTCCAACAAATTGATAAAGTACTGCCCGATTCATGAAAACAATGTTTCACAAACTGGCTGCGTTGATGAACCTCAGAGTTAAGGTAAAGAGACATGTTCTCGGGAAACATAAATGGAGACTAGTGTTTTAGTAATTACAGGTGCGCCAACTGTGCTAATTGCTAATTTAAGATGTAAAAGCCAGTTATAAATGTCAAGTCAATCATTAGGCATAAAAAAAAAAATCAATCCTCTTTTATAGCAACCAGTCACAGCTGGAAGAATAGAAAAAAATAGTTTGGATCCTGTTCTTATATTATAGGTCTTAAAGATTAAATCAGATTGTGCTAAAATCTGCATCGGCTGGTCAAAGCAGCTATTGGCCTCCAAGCTCAGATCGGTGCATCTCTAGTTTCATTAGTACTTCTTATTACACAGGTACCGTGAACACGTAGGAACACACTCAAAAAGGTTGCATACGACACACGTGCACGCACGCACACACACGCAACACACACACCCCAGTGCATGGAGCAAAGTTTCACCTGAGGGTCTGGCGTTTTTTTTTTTTTCTTCTTCCTCTAAACAGCACAGGATTCATATTACAACACAACAAAATAATTCATTAACTTATTGCATTTAGCAAACACAGAAGAAAGAAATTAAAGCAACCTGAATCCCTAACAAACTTAACAGGGAGGAACGTTCAATGCAAATGATGAGCGAGTGCAAAAAGGTCGGTAGGCTGGGAATGTTGGAATGTCGGTGTCATCACAGGACAGGGAAAACTGATGGCGGAGGAAAGAGACGGGAGGAAACTTATCCAATTACCGGACATGAGCCCAAGTTAATGACATCATAGAACGATTACAAACGCAGTCTTTTCTCATTCCAGCAGAGTTGCATAAATCAAATGGTGACAAAATCTATTGGAATTCATTTAAAGAGGAAAATGAGAGCGGTACAAAATACAAAAACAAATTTAATTTCAGTTGGAAGGATGCCATCGATTGTCCGATGGGGAGGGTGGGGGGCAGAAAAAACAACAACTTGGAAACTGCAGAGACTCAGTACCCAGGTGTGGTAGTGCATGGTGTACATATCCACCTGGAAAGGTGTTCCAAAACTGCATCAGTCTTCCACAAACGTTGAACGAACTGGTGCTACAGAGCAGGACAAGAGCTTCAGTTACAACCTGATGTGGAATCATCGACACAGGAAGGCAGTGGCAGATGCAAAAAGAGGTAAAAAGACAGAAATATCTAAAAAAGGACACCAATCTCCTGTGCAACTTTAGCACAAACTGTGTCATTCAGTGCTTCTTTACATAAAGTGTTAAGTTAACGGCTCCCCGTTTCCTTACTATAGTAAGAACATCGGTTTCTCTAGCGCTTTCAGACAGCTCTAGAATCTTAGAATGAAAATCACACTTGGATCACAGTTTGCATTAAGACTCAAAAGACTTCCTATAAAGAATCCACCATGATGAACATAATTTAGTCTCGCTCCAGTCTATATTAACCCAGTAAAACAAACTGAAATGTAGAGACAAAGATCATCGATAGCCACTTAAATTAAAATGACAACAAGCTCAAGTTAATGTTTATATGAAAATAAAAACAACGAAAGAAAAAAAAATAATCTTGCAGTCCCGGCAGGGTGTGTGAGGTTCTTCCAGAGCAGATTAAAGGCTTCACTCTTGGGGATGGGGGACGGGTAGAAGCGCTTAGTTTGAAGATTTGCTTATAGCACTCGCTGATCTGCGGAGTTTTCCCGAAACTCTCTGTTTCGTGGAACGGGGAAGGGTTGGAGACACCTGATCGACGGAGTCAGTTGTCGCTGTATTTCCGCCTTCGGGGCTCACGCTGCCAGTGAGGGATCCTAACAGAGAGATGGACGAAGAGTTGACAGAAAGACAAGTTAAACAGCTTACCACAACCTCTGTAAAATGTTCATCCCAGCATGCCTTGTCATGCATTTGGCTCCTCATTAAACCAAGTTCATTTGATTTTCACCAACATTCACAAAGCTACAGCAGAAACTGCAAAAAGGAAAAAAAAAAAAAAAAAAGAAAACTGGTTAGGATCTGAATTATTTCAACTCAAGTTAATTTGAATTAGACAGTCGCATGCCTTTCTCCGCATGCTGTACAAAAGCAAAGGTTGTTAAAAGAGAAGCCCATGTTTTTCCACCCTTTGCTTATATAATGCAAAAAGAAAGGCCACCGTTGCAGCTTAAAAGAAAACATCCAGTTCACAGCGTGACGGCAGAATGCTCTGAATGAAAACAAAATTACACATTACACTCTTGTTGTGAATATTGGAGCTATCCCATTGTAACACCTTGCCGTTTTTCAGAAAAAAAAAGTTCCCATCAGTGATTATGGGACGACTAACAGCAATAATGCTGCTGAGGACAATCGAGTTTTGTGAACGTTGACTTCCTCGCTGCGCCCCCCGACCAAATCTGAAATACTGGGGGCCTCCCCCCTGCGCCAGTTTAAACAACTTTTCTGCTTTGTTGAGATGGCATCTGCTTGCCTATTTTCTTTCCTATCCTTTTATTTCCTGCCATTTTTCCGAGGCATCTCAAGTTGCAGCGGCTAAAAGGAATGGCAGATGGCGGGAATAACAGACACGGGGGGCACAGTGGACACCGGCAGCTTCCAGCGCTGTGGCTCGCCGGGAGAGGAGGCCGGGCTGAGGATGAAGCACTGGGTGTGGGCATTGTGCAGGGCTACAGGAGGGGAAGTGAAAATGCTTTCTAAAAATTCAGCATTTAAATGTAAAACAGGTACAAGCTTGGCTAAAAATGTGTGCACGGTACATTTTGTGGCAAGGACCAGTTTTTAAAAAAGTTATGGTTGAAAAGCTGTTGCACTCTTGCATCACATCTTCCCTAAACTTTTAAGTAGTTTTACTGAGATTGTAGATAAATTGCTAGAGTGGTCAGATTTCTGTGGCTTTATCAAGCATAGAGTAACGCAGTGCTGTCACTTCTCCACCTGTTGCTGGGAACTGGCTGTTAGCTGACTCAAAGAGGATGCTACGATTTCTCCATCGCTTCCAAAAATTACAAATTTGCCGTTTAGGAAATGGGGATAGGTCGGTATCAGATTCTCATGTATGATGACCTTAGCTAAAAAAATAATTAAACCAAAAATATGTCTCATAATATGAATAATTTACTTTAAAAAAAAAATGGTAACAATTATTCTTGCTACTGCTAAACTAACACAATGACATTCTCTGAAACATTTATTTTGACATTCTGGGTTTGACACACAGACTTATGTTGAGATTTACTGCTCTTCGACAGGAACAGATCCACAAGATCGAGTCCGCCGTTTAAAAGACTGGGTCATTTCTATTTAAATAAGAAAGCCTTGGGTAGCTAATTTTATCTGGTAATGATTATAAGGTTAAGACTTAAACATCCCATTAGTTTATTTCTATTAACGAGATATCTGTTTTAATTAATTTGAAATATAGAATATAATTTAATCTGACATGCGTTTTTTTTAACCGGTTGCTTATATCTAATAACCAGCTTGTGGCCTGCTAACTGCAGTTGTAAAAAAATGCTATGTTTGAAATAATGAACAAAGTTGAAATATTTTAAAATAGCCAAATTGGTATTTTTTTCAGCATGTTTGAGACAAAATAACCACCTTTAAGCCAGCTGACTTGCAGTACCCAGCAACAGACGAGCAGAAGGCAGCGCTGCATTACCTAATGCTTTATACAGCCGGAGAAACTGCCGATCACTCCAGGACTTCCTATGATATATTAAAATGATTTTAACCAATGGGAACGGTGTGAGGTCAAATTTTAGCAGTTTTTACACAGCACATTTTCAAACTCTTACTATACCAGGAACTGGACCATCGACAGTAACATTCAATATGACATAATTTTAGGAGCAGTAGGAATACTTGTTGCTTTACCCTCTTATTTTTGAGTAAGCGTTACAAACCATATTATTACTAATGAGTAGGTATAATAACTATACCACAAATATCCATGCCCACGGATGCATTTGTTTCAAATTTCTGTTTTACAGTCCACAGCCTATTATAGTGAAATATCCTAAATTATTAAGAATGCTGTAATTTATCTAAATATATATATATTTTCTAAAAACTTCCTTATAGTCCCATTTGTTTTAGATAGAAAGAAAAAGCGAAAGAGAAAAAGAGGCAAAAATAAATAAATAAAGGGAGCCTTTAAATGGCCCTGCACTCCTATTGGTCCCTGATGCAGCAGTTCAAACAAGGCTTTAGATGACAAAGACGTCTTCCAGTGCGGCAGGTGTTAGTCTCAGAGTCTGCCCCGGGCAAACAGGCACACTCCAACAGGAGGAAATGAGAAGGGGGGGAGAGAGACAAAAAAAAAAAAAAAGGAAAGAAAGAGAGAAGTGTTTGCAAGGGGGGGGGGGGATAAAGGCGCACCACATGCAGAAGCGAGGGCCAGAAGTGTAGCTTTATTGTTCATGCTGCTACTTAGTCAGGTGCTAATTGTCGCCACCGTACATCGCTCTCAATTACCAGCCTGGCCTAAACACTAGGATATCCCCCCAATAAACAGTCCGGGTTCTCTTTCCTTTTCCATTTGTAAGAGCATTCAGTAAATAAAGCTTGGTTAGTACTGATTTTAAAAAGAAGAGCGGCCTGGGCGAAAACAGTCAGGGTGAGTGGAACGAGTGAAGGGTAGGTAAGGCGACCGGACCAAAACAAGCTTCCAGTCTGACTTTGGCTTACCTTCACCACATCTAGGATTTGGACCTTTAAGATATGCTTTTAATCTAAAAAGGAAAAACAGAGTAGATATTCATTTGTGAGGAAAAAAAAAAGTGGAAACACCAGAGAAGCAGAACACAACACATTGCTGCTGAAAAACAAAAAAAAAACAAAGATCAGAACTCTTCAGGGGTTAGGTGGATGGAGGTTCAGGCAGCATGTGTGGTGTTGTGATTAGTTGTAACTCAGAGCTTGAAAGAAAGGGTGGGTTAACTGGTTTTGGATGATGAGTTAATGAACAACATGAAGAGCCATTTCTCTGAAGGTATCGTCATGTTTGATGGTGCCCAATAACACAGATTCGGAAAATAAGACCATTTTTGAAAGCCAGAGCACAAATGGTGCGCAGTTCACATGGAAACAACAGGCTTAGAAACATTTACCGGCAATGTTGCGCGTAAAAAAGCATTTGGAGTGAAAGAGCAAAAGATGCTGAGGCCACCTCAAAGGGTCACGGCAGCTTTTATGTAGTTTCATCCTGAGAGAACCTTTTTTTCTCCTGTGCTGTTAATAATTTTAAGAAGTACAGCAAATGACCACAAGAAAGAAAAAAAGAAGAAGTAAAAAACAAAAGCACTAAAGAGTGAAGAAAAGTGGTGCAATGTATAACACATCAAGGACTGAGTACAGAGAGTTTGTGGGATAGATGGACCGGTTCATGCGGGAAGCCATGATGTTGCACAGGAGCTGCATGGTGAGAGTAAAGTTACGCTGATGATAACGGCAGCTGCAATAAAGCAAAATAATGAATGAATGCCATGAGAGGAGTCAGGGCTACACAAATATTCAATCCCCTTTAAGATTTTTACATTTTGCCACATTACAACCCCAGACATCTATTTTTGTCATTGAGATTTTATATTATACACCCTATACTTAGCCCTTCTAAAAAAGGTGATATCAAAGATGTTTGGTTTAAAGTTTGCTGCACATTAAGCACACAGCAAGCATGTGGAAGAAAGGACTATGGTCAAATGAGATCCATGTTGAATGTTTTGGCCTAACACTGGAGTGTGGTGAAAAAACATCCCTACAGTGAAACATGGTCGGGGATCATTTTCTTCAGACTTAGACTTAGACTACTTTATTTGTCATTTTGTATGCACAGAGTGCGTACAGAACAACATTTTTAATCAGCAGGGACAGGGAAGCTGGTCAAAGTTATCAAAAGATGAATGGGGCTGAATACTGGGCAATCCTCAAATAAAAAAACTTAGAACTGAGAAAGAAGTTCACTTTCAGGAAAACAGTCTTAAATATACAGCTAGAGTTACAATGACCAAACCTTTATAAAAGAGAACTAAAAACTGACATACAAAATTTATGTTCACACACTGTCTACATCCAAATCAGACTGAGAAACTATTAAAAAAAGGATAAATTCCAGTGTTTATATTTGAAAATGTGAAAATGTGAGACATATCCCAAAGGACTTGCAGCTCTAAATGCAGCATAACGTGGTTCTACAAAGTATTGAACAAATGTGAATGCTATATATTCTTTTACTTCTACTTCACATTTATGTGCTACTTTGGGTCGGTCAAACACACAAAACCCCAATAACATACATTAAAGTCTGTGGTTGTAATGTGACAAAAGGTGAAAACGTTCAAGGCGTCTGAATATTTTAGTATAGAACACTGTATATGATATACTCCTGGTATGGGTATTGGTTGTGGGGATCAAGTTGGCATGCTGGACCTGTCCTTGGGTTCAAAACCCGGATGCATTTACAGAAATTACACGCAGCCTCTAGTGATCTGCTCATGTCAGGCTAAGAGTGAAACTAAACGACTGAATGGTGGATGTTAATGGGCTGAACGCCATGCCAAATATGAAGGAAACAGGCAGTCTTACAGTCCAGCTTGGCCCAGGGGTACTCCATGTCCCAAACCATCCCCGGCCAACGCCTGCACGCTGTCATGGAGGATGGATGACATGTTAGTGGCAGCAATGGCAGCCATAGCAGGATGGACAGACAAGCAGATGGGGAGGACAAAGTTGCATATAAACACAGCCCTGCATGAATGAAAGAAACCGCAGGGCTGAAGCACTGTTGAGAAGTGTGAGATGGGAAGCAGTCAGCCAGCTAACACAGCCAAAATTCACACACATACTAAAACCATATATGAGAAAGTTATAAGCCTGGCATTGTAATAAAGGGTTCTTAGGATCAAGAACTCGACATCTGAAGCTGGTAATCACGTTCCAATGAGCATTGTTAAACCACGTTTGTACTTCCATGAACGTCAACTACAAAGCTTAGGTCGGGGTTATGTGTAAACAATAACACTTGACTGGCAGTAGTTCAATTTTTCTGGACTGTTCTTCCAAAAGTCTTAAATTTTTGCTGTTAACCATTTTTCCCCAGACAAATTTCATATCTTTGTGTTTTTTTGTCAAACATATCCTTATATGACTTTAAAAATTGTTTAATGATCTAAAAGGTATGACTAGTGTGAATACAAAACGTTATTTTAAGATGACTCATTTAAAAAATGAAAAAAAAGCTACCAACAACAATATAATTGTCTCTCCCTTCATAAATCATCAATCAACTGTGAATAACCATTTTATTTCTGATTTACTTACACCAGCCACACCCAGACCTGAAGTCTGCCTAACATAAAAAATCAAATAGTCACTTAATTAGAACCTGTCTGACAACACGAAGTAGGCTAAACGATCTGAGATCTGTTAGAGTCAGGCTGGAAAGGGTTAAAAAAAGGCTTTTAAAGGGAATTTGGACTCCTGTAATTGAAAGTGTCAGCCACTTTCCACAAACTGAGAAAACACAGGAAAGCCTCACTGGAAAAGATGGCATACCAAAAATGCACCAAGAGGGTGTGTGCGTCAGCACTGCAGACCTCAGTTAAGTTCAGTGCTTATTATTCAAAAACAACAACACAGCAGGCAGAAAATTGATCTATGGAAGATTTCCAAGGCCAAAACCAGTGTTGATTAAACAGAACACAAAGGCCCATTTCATTATTCTGAAAGACATCTTGATTTTACCAAAGACTTTAGGAAAATGTTCACTAGACTGATGAGACAAAAGTGGAACTCTTCAGAAGGCGTGCGTCCTCTTAGATCCAATATAAAAGTAAGAGCATTTTTTTGAGAAGTTAACATCATACCTACAGTTAAAGATGGTGGTGATAGTGCGATAGTCTGAGGCTGCTTTGTTGCTTCAGCAGCGTTTCAAAATTGATAGAACCATAAATTCTGGTCTCAACCAGGAAATTCGGAAAGAGACTCTCCACCTAACGGCATGTGACCTTAAGCCAAAACGTTCCGGATTATGCAGCAGTTCAATTATCAAAAGTACACTAGCACTTCCAACCCAGAATAGCTAAAAAAAGAAGGTTTGGAGTGACCACGTCAAAGTCCAAAATAAAAATCCCACAGAGATGCTACGACAAAAGAGACTCACACAAAAATCTGCTTATGGGTTTTACAAGGAAGCGTGGGCTGAAATTCCTCCACACTAAAATAAAATAATTTTCTTTTATAAATGCTTCATGCTAGGTGCTAGCTGTTTTTTTTTTGTTTTGTTTTTTTACATAGAGCCCATTTAGATCACTTCCTTAGCTTAATAAATGACATCATCATTTGAAATCTTACGAACATCATATTACAGAAAATGTGAATGTTATGAAAACAAGAACAGTATTATATTATTAAAAGTTTTGCATTTTACTGTGTCATCTGTACTCAAAAACAAATGTCTTGTTTCATACAACGACAAGCCTACCTGGGGCCTTGGAAAAAATAGCTGAGTGTTAACAGCCATTGTAGACTATCTCCCTACAAATATGCTGTAAATGAAAAAACTTAACACCAAATAAATGAACCTCACTGATGCATTAAGTTAATTTCAATGGACATTTGTATGTCTGGAAACCTGCTGACCGGGAACATCCACAGCTTTGGAGACCCACCCAGGTAGCTATTATAATTTGGTCTTGGACAAAGTTGCTCTGCTCCTTATACCAACCCATTTTTCTGTTTTTTTTCCCCTTTAAGGGATGCGGTCCTCGGTGTCACAAGATAATCAAGGTGATACCACACACACTGATCATAACAGCATGACAGAGTTTTGCATTACACAATAAAATAGGCATAAGGGCACAAAAATAAGATGATTACATCTATATTTCATAAAGAATAAAGTTGTGGTACTGAAAATCAGCCACTTTGTCTAAGAGTTGAGAAAACACAGCTAAAGGAGTTGGAAAAAAGATTACAATATATACCATGGATTTCTTAGTATCAGAACACAAACAGAATAATAATTTGAAAAAAAAGCACAATACAAATCTTAACACTGTAGAGAAATGTGTTTTCCTTGAATGTGAGGGTATTTTTTTTTCTTGCTACCGAAGGAGATTTGACACCTTTGCGGGAAGGAGTGGCCAACGGTATGGAAATGTGACCGACAACTTCTTGCCTGCCTGAATGTCACACCTGCTCCTATCTAAAGTCAAACACGCAGACGGAAAGACTGCAAAATAGGCTGCAGTTAATTTTCACTTGTCCACACTCACAGTAAACACACCGCATGCACGCTAAAGCACCGTTAATAAGTATAAGCCCTGACATATCTGAAAATGACAAGGCATCTGTGGTGTGGTATTGTGAAGTGCTTTCCTTGTCAAAACAGAATGTGTGTCGGGATCCAATAGAGTAGAAAAGTGCAATCTTGTATTGATTTCAGTGCTGTTGCAGATCGATCAGAGCTGCTACAAGGAGGAAGAACAAGATAAGACACGTTTTCCATTCTATTCATCATGGACTGATAAGAGGGCTGTGCTGACATCCGCGGGCTGCTGTTTGTCGGTCAGATCTTTTAAGTGTTAGTGACTGAGCTCATGAGGTAACGCACACACACACACAGACATAAACACAAACAGGCACTCTGCAACTGGCATTTAAGAGGCTGCTTATATTCATGGGGGAAGTAGGGAAGTAATTGCATGGAAAGATGTAGTTAAAAAAAAAAAAGGATGAACAAAGTAGTGTGAGTGGGGCTTGAGGAAGTGGAGAAAGCAGCGTGTTTGAAGTCAGTCGGAGCGCATGAAGAGCCAGGGCTTGTCGTTTGATATTCATCAGTGAGCGTAGGCGTTGAAGAAGAGTGGAGGGGAGGGAGAAAGGGGCGAACAGGTGTGTTGTGAAGGAGGGGAGACTAATGTAGAAAGGGAGCTAAGAAAACAAATGAAGAAAGAAAGAAGAGGGGACAAATGATGCCGCAACAAGATGTTTATTCCTCACCTGTCCCGCTCGTTGAATAGGCAGGGGAGGGGGAAAAGACCTGCGATGCAAAGTCTTCAAAGGTCATGACCTCTCTGTGGTTCTGAACAATGGCCTCCAAGTAGAGTGCTCGCTCCTCGTAGCTGCCGACGTGTTGTTAAAGGAAAAAACATAATGTGTGGGAGAGGAAAACAAAAAGCAACTGGTGCACACTTTGATCTTTTTGCATTTAATTCACATGAATCATTTCCTGGAGAATATAAAAATAAAATACATCTGATTAAAATTAGGGGAAAAAAAAAAGAGACTTATTTCAGCTTATACACATCTAAATGCGGCGTAGGCTGGGCCTGCACAATATATCTCAAACATTACCTCTTCATAGTGACAAGCTTGGAAAAGGTTGCATGGAATGCAATAATACGTCTCATGGGTTCCCCCTTTACACAAAATTATAATATCAAGTCTGTTTGATGGAGTCTTACAGCAGGAGATCGTCACATCACACACGGATGGCAGTTTCCACACCGCTAAAGGTCACAGACACTGCTGGAAGCACAGATAAAAAAATATTGGACTGACAAAAATATGGATTTATTGCCTGTTATTGTGGCTGATTGTAGCTCCGTAGGTAGTCAACTTGTAACCGGAAGGTTGTGGGTTCGAGTCCAGCTTCCCTTTGGCTGATGTGTCCCTGGCCAAAGCACCTAAGGCCAAGTTGCCCACCAATCTGAGTATCGGTGTATAAATATGTGCGTGTTGGTGAGTGCATATGGCTAAAGTGTGAAGCACTTTGAGTGGTCAGTATGACTAGAAAAGCCCCTTTGTTTCTATAACCTCAACTGCATGCTGTGAAATCACACATAGCATGTGCTTCCGACAGTAGTATGATGTGAAAGGACAAAGTTATCCGATATTCATATTCCATGTTGATGTAGTCATAGTACCAACATTTTAGGTAAAAAGGAAAATATTTTCCAAAACTCAACTTAGAGTAAACATCCAATCTGAAAGTCCTGTTAGTTCATTAGCTCCTGCACTGGGCAAAAAGCCACTCCTAAATTTAACTTGGCTTCTACCCCTTTTCACTGTAATCTCTTCTCTCAGATGAGAAAAATAAGTCCTAAATCTTTAATTTACATACTGACAAATGATAATTTAAAAGCCTACTATGCTCTAGGTAATTTTTATGGTTTTAATCAGCTTGATTCTTGTTGGAAACATGTTTCAGTTCCATTGTAACTCTGTCAAAAATAGTTTCCAGTTAATATTTATTTTGTGTCCCGTTTCTTATTTGTTCTCACTTATAAGCAGAGCAGTGCAGTGTAACTTTTACCCACTAAATGTGCTAGACCTGTAACGTCCAGGTTTAGTGCCCCTGAAGGTCACTGGCAACACTGCACTGTCACAAAATTAAACAGTCTCCCTCCGTGTTTTGGAATCTGATAGCAGAGCGTTGGACGAACAGATTGAGAACTCATGGGGTTACTTGTAAATACAAGGCCACATTCACCCCTCTAGATTAAATTCTACATCAGAGAACCAAAAATATGTCTGATCAGGTCAGTGTCATATCTGTTTTGTTTTGTTGTTATGGCAGACTGAGTTCAGATTGCCATAACCTAGAATGGGTCATGTGACCTAGAGCAGCGTTCTCGGTCACATGACCCATTTAGCGATGGATCCGACCCTCTCAAGTTACAAAGGCGAGTTTTTGAGAAGGGCAGCCTACACGGAGCAAGCTAATACTTGGATCAAAACTTACACACTGCTGCTTTAAGTAGGCTTTCTTTGCTTTGTTTTTAATTTGCTCCATTCACAATACATAGATTTCTGATCCATTAATATGAGATGAGATTCGTTCTTGTAAAAACTGTTGTACTTTCAGTGTTCACTGCTTTCGAAAAATGTTACAGAAGAAATAAAAACTATTTTTTTCTTCTTTTTAAGTTCAGGGAAGGTTAACGATTTCTTATCAGAAACAATAAACTTTACTGATAAGTTATTATTTAAATCTCATCATCAATGAGACCAGCTTAGTTACGGTTATTAAAGTCATTTAGATTGACTAATAGTTGCTACATAAAACACAGTGAGAGGGTGAGGTAGTTTGCAGGACTGGACAGCTCCACTATCATCATCCCAGCCAAAAGCAAAAATGGAACAATCAGCCATGCCACACAGCCCCAAATGAGAATGCAGTCTCCAAAATAATCATAAAAAAGAATACATCAATGCTGGCGTGATGCTGAAAAGCTCTCCTCTCGCTACTCTCGTCCCTCTTCTCTCTCTCTAATAGAACCCCTGCTGCAGGCAGCAAGTCTAGGACCACCCTCCCCGATGTGCTGCCTGCCACTTCTCCGTGCCATCAGGGGGAAAATTGGAGCCATTTGAAATTCAGAGTGACAAGCAGTGACTGAGGCCTGGGCAGCCAGCATGCAGGATGGATGGCTGGATTTGGAATGGGGGAAACTCCAATAAATAAATAGATAAATAAGCCCACAAAATGGCTTCTGGGTGAGGGCGGAAAAACATTCTGATAGCCATTATCATATCATTATCATGGATATATCCTGCTAAGTCTGTTGTGGAATGGAGGGAAGTGTGGGATAAAATATGGTGTAGGGAACCATTGGGGTAAAAAGGACTATTTGATGCCATGATGGCTGTAAGTGCCCTGAGATTTAACAATGTGTGGGTGAGCGAACATCCGAGAATGAGTCGGACTATTCTCTGTGACCATGTTTTTTTTCTCAAACAATGCCCGACAAATTGCTTGACGAACGCATGAACACTCAAACACACAAAGCTGTAGTTATTGAATGCTGAAGCCCTCCTCCCCCATCTCATTATGATTGCCTGGGTAGAGTGAAACTAGGCTGAAGCCGACGCCAAGGATGAACCAGGCTAAGCTGAGATAGGCTGGACTGGGCCGAGAGGCGCCGGTCTGGGTTAGATAGATAGGACAAGACAGTCACTGGGCAAGAAGCCTGTGGTGGGCACATGCCGCCACAGCAGGGGCCAAGGCAGCCATGACCAATGGCTTTGAGGGGAACCATGGCGAAGCAGGGATGACGGACACCTGTGCAGAGACACACCAGCGAGTATGATAGCCAAGCTGTTCAGGGTAACGGACAAAAACTGGATGAAGGGCAGAATAAGACAAAGGATGAGGTAAGAGCATGTTCCTAAAAAATATACAGAGCCTTAAAAAACAGTCATGTATCTACATGGATATTATGAGACAACAACTGTGCATTATTCTTTCGCTACGGAGTTGAAAGATGGAGCAGTTTTTGAAACATTTTACAAATGAAAATCTATAAAAGGGGAAAAACATTTGCATTCAGGCCCCTTTACTGTGATTCCAATAAATAAAGTCAATATCAATCCATTTTCTTCAAAAGTCACTATTGGAAACTCATAAAAGACCAAAGGACACACTAGAAAGATACGGGACAGGCTGGCAGCCTGGGTATTGAGACCATTATTCAGAGGATTAGCTAAGAAGCCCATGGTAACTCTGGAGGAGCTGCAGAGCTCCACAGCTAAGATGGGAGATTCGGATGACAGGACAGCTATTAGTCATAACATATGCTCCACAAATCAGGAATTAATAGAGAGATAGCAAGAAGAGGGCCATTGTTGAAGAAAACCTCAAATAAGTCCCATCTGCCGTTTACTTTAAGTCTAATGGTAAAGCTTGGTGGGGGCAACATCCTGCTGTAGTGATGCTTTCTTCACAAGGGATAAAGAAGAAGGTCAGTGTTGATTGGATGAAGAGCTATCCTGGAAGAAAATTAAATAGATGATGGATAAGACTAGTCAGTGTCAAGATGTGTAAACGTGACAGAGAAGTGCCTCAAGAGAAGTGCAGATGTATATGAAGTGAAACTGGTTCAACAAAATATTTTTTGAGAGGGCTAAATAAAAATACATGCCATACTTCTAAAGTAAAAGTCAAATAACTACATAGCAACATTGTGGCTTTAAGGCTGTTTGAGCCACAAAAAAGTATCAGAAAAACAAAATTTGAACATTAAGATACCATAAAAATAAAAGCTTATACTTTACATTTCAAAACGGACACAACTAGAATGGAAATACGCAAAAAGTATGTAACGGGGAATATAAAAGCTCTAAAAGCTGCCAAATAATATGGTGTGACTAATTGATTGTTCCTCACAGGAGAGCAGCAGAGCAGCATGACTTTAAGCACGTAAAAGCACTTCCTAATGTGCTCTTTATCCGTCTTCCAGACATGCAACGTCACTGTTTTCTGTCACTTGCTGGAAACTGTGCTGGACAAAGAGCGGGCATCCCAGGCCCTGCTGCTATGGTAACACAGGTCACAGCTCTGTGTGGTGGGTCATGTCCAGGGTTTAGTGGATGATGGACAGAAAAAAAAAGAAGTTAGTAAAAAAAAATAACAAAATGTACCTAGAGAAGTAATAAAGAAAGGAGAAAACAATACAGAAGGGTCTTGATGAAACGACTTGCAGAGAAGCCGATAAATGAAAAACAAGAAGGGATGGGGACATAGAGAGAGAGAGAGAGAGAGAGCCTCAGCACAGTGTGGGTCAACAGAGCCATATGGCGGTCCATTATCAGAGATGCAGATGACTGTGGGCCTGTTATTGAGATTCCTAAAGCAAATATTGACTCCAGCTGGAGCAGACGCTCTCTGACTCTGACACACGCCTCTCCTCCACTATTTCCTTCCGCTGCCCTCTTTCCAAGTTAGACAAATGGATCAAAGTGAGAGAAAAAAAAATTAAAATACTGAGAAAAAAGGAAGATAATAGAGTAATCAACAAATGGTAGAAAATAGACGCGCAACGGAGGAGAAAGATGGGTGGTAAAAGAATGGAAACTAAAACAAGGTTATTTGGGACGGGTGAAAGCGCGGCGCATAATCATGCTCACTCAAGTTAATGTTCAGTGATACGTTGGTGAAAAAAAATAATAAAGCTGCAAAGAAATTTGACCTGATGCACATCAAGTAGTAATCATGCCTTTTCTCTCCCACTCTTTTTATTTTGCCTGTCCCTGATTACTAATCCATGGGCACAGCTTGTTCCAGCGCAAATGCACAGCTGCTGCCATCTCCTCGCAGTAACCGAATCAAGGGACACATCCAGAGCAGTGACGCAAAGGCCATGTCCAAGCTAGGGACACCAAGCCTGCTGATTCTGGCCTACTTTTGCTGAAGAAACATGAATCCATTCAGGACATATGGACATGCAGGACAGGTAAATCACAACATGCTGGAACTTACCCTGTAGGGTACATTTATTTCCATGTTATCCTTTAGGAAAATTTTGGTTTTTTTTCCAATAAAATCCCCCACTGAGGCTCAAATACATCTGAGTACGATGTACAAAAAGTGAAACCGAGACAAGTCTACATTTCCACAGATGGATTGCAACTCAAGTCACCCGTGATATAACTGTCATTTAAAGCTGGACTGGGTGGAAGTCTGTTGCACCACTTTGGGAATTTCCGAGGAACCGCTACGTTCCAAGCGGCTGCATTCCTATTAGGGGGAGGAGAGGGAAACCATGTGATGTCTGTGTAGTGTGGCAACCACCAGGAAAGTAACAAAAAGGGGGGGGGGGGGGGGGGGGGGGGGTTGGAATCTCACAAGTTTAAGTTGTTACAAAGTTGGGTTATCTAAGTGGTATATAGAAATCGGGCAACTTTATATGAGTTTATGGAATCGGGACTAAAGAGGTAGCAATAAAAAGAGTAGGTTAGATGCAATTGTCTGGCTAGCACATTTACTAGGAATCTAACCAGATTTTGTTGCATGAGTTCTCTCGATATTGAAACAAAAACAATATTTCTTGCCAAAGTGAAATCTGTAAGTGAAATAATAAGCTATTATGGGGCCCAGATATGAAGGTTTAGGTTTGACATCCTGTGTCTAGTTCTGCTAATCTTCAAAATCTAAAATAACTATCCTGATCAAACTTGAACAGGGTTGATCCATGCTGAGTAAATCATTCTACACTGATAAATGTTTTAAATATAATTTGTAATTAGTGTATACTACACTAATTAGAAGCACTTTAAAGCACAGGTTTTTTAATCAATTAAACTGCACCATATTAGGAAAACACAATATGACTGTTGACTACTGTGATATTAATATAATTATATATGCACATTTTCCTAACTGCTTTTTTACTTGTTCATCATCATCACTGTTCCTGTCACTCTCCTTAAACTTTGTAGATAACTACGTTGTAACTCAGGTGTGGACATAAAGTGCATCAAACTGGCTAAATACTAGATTTTCAGCAACAACATTCTATGGTATCAGTCTTGAGATATTACCGTCTACCAAATATTGCATCCAAGAAGTCTCACGCTCAAGAAAAATGGCACACAATACACAGTGCAGCTCTAAAAGAAACGTTTATGGAATTTGTGTATTCAAATAATGTGAATTCATTGTTTTCTCAAAAATGCTGTTAAACATTTCCACGTTTTGGATGAGCTGCATAGCTGAAAACGCCCCTACTGGGCATCACTTTTGTTTTCTTATTGCGTTAGGCAAGAAGTGTCAGTCTCACCACTCGTACCTGTGTAAGCATATGTGCATGTGTTTCCGGGACATTGTACGTGTACATACATATGCATCTAGGGGTGTGCGCACATTTTGTATACATATGCATGTGTGCTGTCCAGATGGCAGGGAGGAAGCTTTGGGGGAATGGTGGGGGTCAAGCGTCTTTGTGGATCAAAGCCAAGGTCAGGGCAGCTGCAGTGGCCCATGTTCAAGGTGAATAGAGGCCTCAGATGGCTCTTCATTAGAAGGCTGTCCCATCACTGCTGGACCCCATCAGCCAATCTCAACCATCCGACCGGATCTCAGTTTTCTCACCTTTTTCTCTCTGCTTCCACAGAGACCTGCTCTGAAAGTGCTCAACTATTGGGATTCCTTTTTTTTTTTTAAACTGTACATAACTGAACACAGGCAGAATCCTACAGACGCTCAAACACAAGTTTAAGTATGTAAACAGACACAAGAGAGACACAAAGAAACATCAAAATCCTCCATCTACACAAGCAGGTTGGAAAAAAGAAAAGAAAAAGAGCCCAGGTTGACCTCTGAACCAGTGTCTCTCTGGAGAGAAGCATCCTGACAATCAGACCAGCCTGAGTCTTTGTGCTCCTCTGTCTTCCTGCTGACAAAAGTCCTCACACCATCATTGGCCTCTGACACACACTCAACACATTTAAAACAAACCTTCACACACACATGTGCAGCCAGCAGGCAGCCAGAGGATTATGCATCACGCCTTAAAAGCATAGTCCTGTGCGCAGACCAAAACAGCTCTGCTTGAACATCAACTTTCATTCACACTGAACAGATGAGGGTCTTGGTAAGACAATGACCAGAGAATCCACTGATCGCTGTTACCTCTTTATGCTAATTTTGTAATTCTATGGGTATGCAGAGCTGCAGAAATCTTGTTCATTTATGTAAACGCTGGTTGAAGCATCTTTGGTTTTGTGTCCACACAGCACAGGTTTGCAGTAGGAGCGCCATAAAATATTATGATACTGTATTGTGATTGGTAAACATGACGCAAGTAAATGTTGACAAGTTGCAAATCTGCAGAAGCAACTGACCAGGTTAATTGTATGCCTTAGATGCAAGACAGTTTACACTGATCTGTGTTTCACTAGTTTAAAGAATTACAGTCGACCAGTGATTGAAATTGCACAATACTCCCTTTATCAGCTCAGACTAATAATCATCAATAATCAGTTTAAATGCTAAAATTACAAAATTTCCTTTCCCCTCCTCATTAGATGTCTCAAAACTGAAAACTCACACATTTCAGTCTGAAAATGAATAAAAAACACAACAGCGTTGCAAAAGGGGAACTAAAAGTGTGAAATTTGAGCAGGTAAATAAGATTATCTGCCACTATAATGAGCATTTACCCCTAAAATAAGATAATTAGAGATACTGCACTTGAAATAAGATGGAGATGAGTTATCCCTATGTTAAGTGCAAACATCTTATTCCATTGTCAGATCATTTAAACTTGCCTGCTCAAACCAAGGACAAATACACTAATTTCAAGAAAATTCTACTTACTTTTACTTCCCTTTTTGCAGTGAGTCGGTGAGATATGCTTTGATGCAGAAAATTGGATAATGGCTTAATCTCTTAATTTTCTGTAAGATTCAAAACTACCTCTCTCAAGGAACAAGTGGCATGTTTGGTCTTTCACAGTCAATGTTTGTTACATTTTTTGTTGGGTTATAACAATGTTTACATAATTGAGTCTCTGTGTGTTGTGGCTCTTAAGAACAATACTGAATGGGCCAGACTTGAAAGGAAATCAGAAAATGGCAAAACCTCGATCAGTGCATCTCTATTTTAAATTATTACAAATATACATAAAATGGACTCATGTGAGAGGGGAAAATGGCATGGTGTTGAACCCTGACCCACCACCTGCTGCTAAGACCAAGCCACTTTGAGGGCCATCTTCCAAAAGTTTCTCTAATGTCACCATATAACTCAACCAAAGCCCAAGACTGGGAGATTTTATAAGATTTACTCATATGCAAACTAGAAGAAACATAGAAAGAAGCAATAAGAAGTAGAAGGTTAAAAATCTAGATTATTTCAAGGAGTACTGGAGTCTTTAGAGCCTCCACACTACTTAAACTCTGCTTCCATCTAACAGAAGTTGGATGATGGGTTTAGGGAGAGTGACTGCTTCCTCTTCTTTTGTCCAAGATGCCTTAATCATGCTGAATTTTAAATAGAGCACTCCCTAAAGCTAAAAATATTTTACTTAATTAGAACATTTTTAAGTTAAAAAGAAGCTGGAGAAATAGCAGGGTAACCAATGCTGAAAGACTCGAAATCAATCCTGGATTTATGACACTGCTTCAGGCAAAAGAACTAACTGTAGGCCTGTCCATTTTTGAAAATAATCCTCTTCAAGGCAATACATTCAGAAACTCGGTCACATGAACTCTACTCCAACAAAGAAAGCTAAAAAAGCTAAAATCAAGCAGAAAACCTAGCGTAGACACCCGAGGCATGTCTACTTTTCCTTGAAACTCTGACTCATGCATGTGGACGAAGCCATGCCGATGGACCTCTGGCCTCGGCAGCACAGCCAAGGTTAATGCTGTTTGTCGAAGCGCTTCTAGGAGAAGGGGCTCTTGTTGTGAAGAGGGACAGTTGAGAGACGAGGGGGAGGATTCCTCTGTGTGCCTGACCCCCGCCTCTGTCAGTCCCCACATCTGCCCATTAACCTGGGCCAATCAGCTTGACCTTGGTGAGGAGAGGGCCTCAGGAGTAGCTCACAGTGCCATCGACTCCAAGTGGTCATGTAATTGGCCTGTTAAGAGGAAGAGATTTGATGGTGGCGGTGGGGTGCCAATGCAAACTGACTAAAAAGCAGATGTTTTTTTTTTTTAAATAGGCTTTATATTCCACCTCCCTGAGTGAAAGAGAAACTCAAAACTTAACTACAAAGCTGGATACAAAAAAACGTGCTAGTCTTTAAAATAGCAGTCCAAAGGACTAGATGCATTAATGAATGATGCACAGTGGCTTTCAAAAGTATTCACAGCCCTTCAGTTTTCTTCATATTTTGTCAGGTTTCGACAGAAACTTAGATGAGGGTCATAAAGAGGAAGGAAGATGATACATGGAGTTTATAAAGTGTTTTACAAAACAAATCTGAGCTGTAAAGCGCATTTGCACTGAACTCCTATGAGAACATACTTGTAACCCCTTTTGCTGCCATCACAGTATTTACAGGAAGTATTTAAGGGTTTAGACAACGAAAATTTAGCTTTTTTTTTTTTGTTTTTTTCTGCAAAATAGCTCAATCTGATTGGAGTGAGCCTGACAGTGAAAAATAAATGTTCAGGTCCCACTAGATTCTCCACCGGGTTTAGAGCTGTACAATGTCTGGGCCATTCTGATACAGAAATAGGCTTCAATCTAAACCATTCCACTGTAGCTCTGGGTGTATGATTAGGGTTATTGACCCGCTGGAAGGTGAACCGTCACCCCAGTTTCGTGTCTTCTGCAGCCTCTAACAGGTTTCCCTCCAGTATTTAGCTCCAACCATCTTCCCTCAACTCTGACCAATTTCCCTATCTCCCACCTGAACTGGTGATCTCTGAAGCTTCTGAAGAGTTACTAAGGGCCTCTTCGCTGCTTCTCTGATTAATCCTCTCCCTGCCTGGATTGCCAGTTTAGCCGGACGGCCATGCCTTGATAGGTTTGCAGTTGAGCCACACACTTTCCATTTAAAGCCCTGCGTACACTGTACGAGTTTTTTAAGGGAGGATGGATTGATCAGAGCCGTGTGAGGTGTTCAGCGCATGGGACATTGTTTTATAAGCAAACTCTGGTCTTTATGATGCTGTTAATCACTAATGTCAACTAGCAACAGTAGTGAATAACAGCTGGATTTATACTGAAATTAAATTACATACAGGCATACGTTTATTCACCAGTTGTTGTGTTCAGAACTGGTTGAACTGATTCTATTCAAGGCTATCAGGGTAAAGGGGCTGAATCCAAATTAACGCAAAACTTTCAAATATTAATTTAAAAGCTACTTTGCAAATTACACTTGGGGCTTATTTCTACTTCAGTTATGCACTTTCTTCTGTTGATCCGTTTCATAAAACCCCAATGAAATACCATGAAGTTTGCATTTTAGTACAAAACATTAAAAAAGTTTAAGTGGTAGCAATATTTTACAAGGCACTGCGTGCACCTATATTTAAGTTGACAAGTAAAAAACTTGTAAGAAAGGGAAACTGACAAGAGCTAGTAGGGGAAAACCATTAGCTAAGCCATAAAAACAAGGGATTTCACTGAAGGAGGAAAGAGGGAGGAGACATGAAGGAGGGAGTGGCGAAGACGGGAAAGAGGAAGGAAAGAAAAAGAGATAAAGTCGAGCAGGTGTTGATTGGACAGAGGCCGAGCAGTGAGTGCCAGCGGTACCTGTTGTCACAGCGAGGGCTGAGGTGTGAAGCTCGTCTCAGCAGAGGCCCTCGGAGGTGTGAGGTGATTATGGGCAAGAAGACAGAGAAATTTAGATGGAGAGACACAGGGAGAAAGATAGACACGGGCAGAGAGTGAATGTGGCAATAAAGCTGGCTGCAGGAATAATGGCAGAGTGGGAAGGAACAACAGATTGAGATGGATAAAGTGAGAGCATGTATGACAGAAACCAGCAAGTAGGGTGATTGTACAGTGCATGTGTGTGTCCCATTTTATATAGCAGCTACTCAGCCCTTGGTGTCTCATTAAACAGCTTTTTTTGGGGGCACCGACAGCTTTAGCAGCAGTACAGAAAATGTCTGAATGTGTCACAAATGCATTATGATGAATGGAGGTGTCTGCGTGTCCATTTTCAGGGTGAGCGCAGACTTGGTTGACAGCGGATGCTCCAGAGGAATAGCTGCTTTCAGAAAGTTTTAACAAGTAGTCTAATTAGTGGGGCCAAGATAACTGGAGCTGCAGGAGCCCCAAAGGAGTCGGGTCAAACAGTAATCCCAGGTTAATGACACCTCCTGAGGGGTCAGTTTTCCACCGCAAGAGCTTTCTACGCTCCAACCTCCACACCTCTCTGCCGTCCATCTGGCATTCGGACAGCAAGACGGGGAGTTATGGTCGTGACATCACTCTCAACCAGTGACATCATCACTGCCCATCAGTGATTTCACGCAGGCTGGCCTCAGCTGAAGATCAAACCTGATGTCTGCGAGCTAGGCATGACCGATGATTTATGGGCGGCAGCGGAAAAAGTAGTCACCCATTTTCTGAAGTCTCTGGCAGTTTACCGTTTCTCCAGGGGACAGTAAAAATTGATTTTTTGCCAAACAACAAATCACAGGAGCGGCACCTACACAGAGGTCAGTGGTATTACCTGATTGTACGGCAAAAGGCTTAAAACAACAAGCCACCGCTCTTCAGACTTTGGATAGCCATACGATTCACGGTGACCTCATATGGTCTGTCCAACACGGCAACTATCAAAGCCTACTGGTCTTATGTATTTAGATGAACCAAGTCTGTAACCAATCTCCTTTTCAAAGGACTCTGGCGTCCATTGATGAGTCCTAATACAGCAGGCTCAGATGTGAAACACAAAGGGTCGACATGATTAATCAAACACAGACCCATTATGGCCAGACAGTCACACCAGCCTCCACGGTGCGTTAACAGAAAGTCATAATAAGATGAGCTACAAAAAAGGCTGATAGGGGTGAAGATTAACAGATACAGCTCCGCGAGTGGCTGGGTGAGAGTTGTCTCTGAAGGTCTCCTTTGTCAGTGACGATCACCAGAGTGAGATGAACGTCGGAGCCCGATGGAAACATTATTAGGTTGGGACAAAGGTGGGCACGATATGAGCTATCTGAGGTGAATGTGTGTAATTTTTTCCCTTCGGTTCCTGACATTTGACTTGTTTGGAGTCGCGTCAGAACAACAGCATCTATCTGATCTCAATTTGAACTTTTAATAAAAAGTCACTGGTGAAACACAGAAGGGCATGTTGAACCTAGATAGTGATAGAAATCCCACTGAATGCTCAAAAGGCAATTCACCCCTTCTTTTTTTTTAATTAAATTTATAGAAAAGAAATCATCAGGTTACAAACTTACTCTCAGCCCTTGGAGTCTTGCAAAACCTGCAAAGCATGGCGACAATCAAAGTCCCCTGTTGTTCTTCAATCTATTTGACACATCCAGAAAACAGGTCAGACACTTAAATTACAAGAGTATAGAGCCAACTCTGGGTCATGCCAAATGACTCTGATTTTAACCATACGCTAACGTTGCTCAGACAAGCACTGATGAAATATTAAAAACAAAATGAGCAGAAGCTTCTGCAATTTTAATGAAGCTTGTGGCATGTGCAACAGAATAACTGTCATGCATTAATGCTGAACATCTCTGCTGACATAAAACCTCCTGTTCCTCCACTGCCCCGTCTTTGAAAGGTTTATCGTGCCAATTAGGCTGCCTGGCCTTATGCAAAATGACAAGCATTTAGCAGGAATGATAATGATCAGTGCTATGTTGCACACGATCACACCTGTGGTAAATGTAAATGCTAAGAGGATTAGTTCCTGGAGGGTTAGAGCAATCTTATATGGTTTTAAGAATTTGTGGGGTAATCATTGTCATAAAATAAAATAAAAATATTTTCAAAATGTGCAAAAAGTTACAGAAATGTTTATTTCTGTAACTCACTTAAAACAAAAAAATGTATCTCAAAATATATATACACAATGCACACAGAGTGATATGTATTTAAAGCATCCATTTCAAATTATTTGATAATTATGGTTTTCAGCCAATAAGTGAAAACTGCTTTCTGGGAGAGTTTGAAAATTACACAACACCAACAAAAAAACGCATCTTTTAAAAGACAAATACCAGCCTGGTGAAAGTAGATCCATGCACCGTATAGTAAATGGATTCAATAGTTGGGTGGGGCCCCTTTTGCATCAATTACTGCATCAGCGCTTCGCTTTCACGGTTGTGGTTACCCCTGTTGCTTGTGCACTTTTCCTTAACTATAGTTTTTACTACTACTGAACCTTCCCTCTCTGTGTGTGAAAACAGAACATTAAACAACCGCCGTCTTTAGCAAATAGGCTTGAGTGCTTTACTCTCCTTGTGGAAGGTGTCATCACTGGCTGATGGATAACTGCTCAGTCAGCAGTACTTACCGTGACTGTATAGGTCTTATTATCCTTCACATTTCTATATATAAGTAAAAAAAATATATGTATATATTATATAAAAATGTCTGGAAAATTAAAATGTTGAGCTTTTAGCTTTAAGCCATAATCATCAAAATGTTAAGAAAAAAAAATCTGAAATATTTCACTCTGTGTTGTAAATCTATACATTTTATTTTTAAAATTAAATGACCAAAATAAATTAACTTTTGGATGACATTCTAATTGAAATGCACCTGTCTTCTGTACAGAGACGCATTTTATAGACAACGTCTTGTGATGATAAAGGCCTGGAACCAAGCAGCAGAAGGACCAAGCCTTCTCATTGTCTGCATTTTAATGGAAAAGAAGGACAGTGAGGGGAGATGTATATTTGTATGCACACAGAAAGAAACTCACACAGAAAACCTTGGGCAAAGAAGAAAATAGACTTCTGTGTTGGCAACAGCTTTTCCCTAATCCTCGCCCTTGGGCTATATTGTGCAGTCAAGCAGGCTATTACATGGCAACAATTAGGGGGGCTGCAGCCCAACACCTGGTCGTCCCCTATTCTGGCCCTTCAGTGGCAGCTGACTGTACAGTCTCACAGCCAGGTGGCCCTCCTTCAATGACATTAGCTAGTCACTCCAGGGTTAATCAGGAGCCAGCCATCATCCAGTGGGCAAGCATGGAGTCCCATTCAGACTGGAGGCTTTTATAGTGAAAATGGATGATGGAGACAATGTCCGTTATAAAAACTTCTTCAACTCAGAGATCTCAGACAGAGATCCCACATAATCGAAATAGACTTGGGGGAGGGGGATAGGGCCTGTGGCCCCCTTGGATTCACGTCATAAGTTTGGTGCACTGTCTTGATTGGGCGAAGCATAGCTTACAGCATGTCAACTGTGCATCCCGCAGCTTATAAAGGCCCTTTTCATGGGTGGACAAAAACAGATGGAGGAGCGGGAAGTTCTATACATACAGGCAGACGAGCGATGATGTGGGGGGAGGGACACTGGATTTCTGTTAGGCGCCTGATACAAAAACAAGTGGGTGTAGCTAGAGCAGCTCCAGATATTTCAGCCTTTAAAGGGAAAAAAATTCCAAAGCCCCCTGGCTTGGGGATCTGAGGGTAAATAACAATCATTAGAATAACAAAAAGCTATAGATTTGTACCCAAATGAGCTAGAATCTCATCAATAGTAATTAGAAGCTATACATAACTAATGAAGATGTGCAGGCTACATTAAACAAAAGCACTGAATTGTTCTGTTATCCAAGATTAAATCATTTAATAAGTGGAAAACTTAAGTCCATTTTGAATTTCAAACTAGTAGGAATTTTAGGGCAACCTGATGGGGAAAAATAAGACTGATTTTCATGAGTAAGACAAATCTTAATTTTAAAATAAACCCACATGGTCTCAGACTGTTACCATCTTTTTGTTTGACATCAAACAGCTCTGGGGTAATTTAATGAGGTACCAATCTGTGCCCCCATTTCATTTGTAGGTATTATCTTGTCCTACTTTGAAATTGGACCATGTTCTTATAATGGGTTTGATTAGTTTCCGAAGCCAGACCATGGAGCTGGGAATGACATTGCAACTTACTGCAGAGCATTTTTTCGTTGCAAGTCAGAAAACAGGGGGAGGGGGGTACGTCTTTCTAGCACCATGTGTGCCAATCGCTTAACCAGTGATGAATTGTCAAAAGAGCAGATAAACAGTTAACACGGACAAATTTTACTACATACCTTATTTTTCTGACTATAAGACGCATTTAAATTCCTCAAATTTTCTGAAAAATTGATGGTGCGCCTTATAATCCAGTCCACCTTATATGTGATTACCATTGTGCTTACGGACTGATTTTATGTGATACAATGCACTTAAAAATCTGTTAAAATGTGTAACTACGACTTTGGTAAGCAACAAAGCCGCTACGCTCAATAGATATTAGGAGCATTACGGTACACTGTGTCACTACCTGATCCGACCCCTGAGCTGTCTACAAGACTGCCTGACTGTAATGTTGAAACTAAAAGCGCATTCATGTAAAGACCCCCACATTCTTGGGCGTAGTTCTCTCCACGGAAGTCCGAGCGTACACATACGTGCACAGCTCAATTTTACGACTTTACACTAAACTGTTTTATATGTGACGCTGAGCTTGATACACCAAGCAGGCGGTCGCAAGGACGCGCAGTCCCTCTCTGTGGGAGCCTGCTGGAAAAGAAATGGCTCTAGATGCTCAGCTAGCTAATCGCGCATTTTACCATCCTTTCCGGAGTACGCGCTAGCAACAATAAACCTAGTAAGTTAATTCAATATAAAAGTTATGTTTGTTTTGGCCTTATGTTAGAAACAGGATAGTGTAGTCCAACTACTCTGTCCTCCTGATGGAGACGGATAGAGAGCTGTGTACGTGAAGGAGCGGAGTGATATTACACACTTGGGAAGAATATTCAGTGTGCCTTATATGTGGACAAAGACACACATAGACACGTTAATTCACAGTATGCCTTAAGGTCCGAAAAATACGGTAATATACTTGTGGAGCAAAACTGGAAACCAAACTCGGGATTCATCACTGAGATCCAACCTTCTATGTCAGAAAGCCAAGTTCTGGGGACGTTTACATTGTTAATGTGACTAGGAACTTGGAAAACACGACTTCTGAGCAAAGAGAACATACTATTAAAACATAGTGTATCAGTTTATTGTAGTCAAGCATTCTCATAAAGTATGGTGGCAAAAGATCATAAAAAGTCCACAAGTCTCGCATGTAGTTTCAATTTTATATTATCTAAATACTTCGCATTAGTCTCCGTTACTATTTTTTCTGAATCAGTAAATATGATAGATTAGGATATCCAACAATCACTTAATTAACAACAATAACTAAGTGAAGCACATATTTGCCTTCAGAAAACTACATATTACTGACATATTCAGAAAACTACATTTCCTTACAATAGACTATGGGTAAAATGTTGAAAATTATTATGAAAAGTCCAAAACCACAAAGGGCTAAATGACCAGCAGTACATCAAACTCAGTCTTTTTACAGCCTGTTCGATTGGAGAGACGTCACAAGATTCAGCTAGCATCTCTCATCGCTTCTCTTTCAGCCACAGCCACTTGACAATAAAAGACAGGCTATCAGAATTAACACATCAAAGGCCGCTTTCTGTAAGAAGAGGCAAACAATGCACAGCGATGCACACTTAAATGTTTTGTTTTTGTTATTGCTTTGTTTGCAGTGCTTGTCTGTCAATACAAAAAAAAAAAAAATTCCATTTTGCACAAAAATGCAAATGCTGGGAGGGACAAGGACGTCCCCTGAAAGAAAACAATAGCCACAGGCCAGTCGAGAAGCACACAGTGCCTTTGAAGTATTTAAAGAGGCATTAATGTGGAACTTATAAATAATCAACTAATTCCTTCTTACCACTATGAATTAAGTCTGCAATATTTAAGCATTGCAGTCTCAGAATAAAAGAGCAGTCCTGGAGGCTGAAAGAGGAAAAAGGGGAATTTAAAATAAAACGGTCATTTAGAAAAAGCCAGATGATGTAACGCCTAGTGAAAAAAATGAGTTTACAGAAACCCAGTGCTAGATCAGAGACGAGCAGATTCCAGCGGAGTGAGATGAGTGACATTTCACTGACATTTCCCAGCAGCATTCAATGTGAGCCTGCCTCGCGACTGCGTCAGGAATATCTATGGATAGCCTGAATGTGACACAAGCATTAAGGGATGTGGGCTCTTTCAGGGGACGGCCTCAGCTCTGGGGCCAGTGATGAGGAGCCTGGACCCTGCGAGATTGAATAGTAATCACTGGAGCACAGATAATGGATGATTGAAGGCTCTTTCTACTCCGCTGCTGGATTTCAATATCAGAGAGGCCCTAGAATTGGGATTCTTATCAGGGGTGGTGTGTCAAACAAAGGAGAGCCGAGCGTGAAATATGGGGTCCAACTCAGGCACACGACCACGGCGATTAGCACAAGGATAAAAAGGGCCGCACAAACAAAAGAGGGCAGCTTTAGCTGGACAACGAGCTGTTCCTGGCCTTGTAGCAGGAGACACGCAAGGAAGACGGGACATAAAGGGGAAAAAAGACAGACTACTTGCTGGTAACAAGAGAATGGGACAAGAGTGTTTCTGGGTTGATCTGCCGATGAATAGAGACACAGCTGACTGTTTAAGAGTCTTCCAGAGGAGTAATAGCAGAGGGATGAAATACAATGCACCTCCAAGGTATTTGTGCACAAACACACATCTTTCACATTTGCACAAGCGCGCATGGTGGCACGAGGCTTCACATCGATGCCAAATCTATTACAAAAAATATATTATTCCCATTTATCCCCCGATTCCAAGCACCGCCGCTTGCCAGTAAAGCTCATTAACCCTCCCTTCAAGAACCCTGAGACAAAAGAGAGGGAAAACAAAACATAACTAATCAATGGGAATGCACTGAGTTGGGAGGGTGTGGAGAGGGGGGATAACACGATAACCTGAGAGGACTAACAGCTTTTGCTTTAGTGCTGCGCTCACTGGGTGTGGGGTGGAAAAAGAAAGTTCATTAATTAAACAGGGCTAGGGGTAACAGATGGAATGGCTAGCTGGATGCTAATCACTTAAGCGGAGGGACAGGTTTTTACACTTGAGCTGGAAACAGCAACAACAAACCAATCACACTGGGCCCTGAGGCGTCTAGTGGGGACTCAGGGATTACAGTAACTCAGCAAGGGGGGGTTAAAGATTTCATTTTTTTTACTCATATCAATATCTGAAAAAAAGATTGGACAATATTTAAATATTTTTTTTCTATGTAGATCTATCGATTCCTTTATATGTAAGACCATTTCAGAGGGCTGTTAATTGAAATATTTAAGTAAGTACAAACACTTCTGTCCAACCATCGCCTTCAGTTAAAGTAAACTCAGTGACTACAAATTGCAAAGTCCTGCTGCTGTAAAGCAAGTCAAAATGATTAACCCCAAGCTCTGTGTTAAACAGTAAGAGGGTGTTTGAGCTGATCAGCGTTAGTCAGAGACAGATAATGAACAGAGCCAGGTTTGAAGTAAATCTGAGCCTTTGTCCAATCAGTCTACGCTAATCTGAGTTTTTTACATGGAGTTTCTGAAAGAAATTAACTTTGTGATAATATTCTACTTTATAGAGATGAACCTGTAAAATACCAGATCTGTAAGAAAGTGTAGTTTATTTTCCAGAATGTCAAAATACACAACAGTCTGACACCAGCAGTGCCTGTGTATGCTACCCTTGGCGGGGCTCTGGGACCCTGCTGTCGGCCGTCTGGTTCTACGCCTGTCCTACCTGTGTTTTCAAAGGGGGCGGCCCCCATGAAGCCCAGACTCCAGAGTGCAGGCTGGGCAGGGCCTCCAGGGCTTTTCAGGGTGTGGGTGCCATGCAGTGGACGCCTTTTGTTACGGGGCTGGGTGGCAAGGGGAGGAGGAACTAATGTGGAGGGGGAAGAGGGGTTAAAAAAAAAAATAAAAGGAGTAATGCTATGAGTCATTTTGCATTAGCAGCAGGAGTGGGAGACAGGGAGAGGGGGGAGTAGATGAGAGGGGACGAAGGGCGAGAATACTTTTGCATGTTGTATGAAGCTAGACGCCATATGCCATCCGAGCTGGGCTGCCTCCTGAGTCAGGGCTCTTGGTTTGACAGGCCTGTGCTTGCCCCCTCCACACACCCAAAGCTACCCCCCCCCCCCCAGCCTACCCTTCTAACACCCTCCTCCTTCTAGGCCTTTCTACGCTCCAGCAATGGGGTTGGCAATTGCTTTGGTTGTGCATGGTCTGCACTCTGTTCATCTGTGTGAGTGTGCATGCATTGGAAGGAAGGAGTGTGTGTGTGTGTGTGTGTGTGTGTGTGTGTGTGTGTGTGTGTGTGTGTGTGTGTGTGTGCGTGCGTGTGTGGAGGGGGGCTTACTCAGTGATCTGAACACATCGGACATTGTCGTGAGTCCCGGCAGGAACAGCTGGTCAGCTGGAGAGAGGGGTGGGAGGGGGCAGGGATAAGGAGGGGAAGAGATGGGAGGCAGTGCGCTACACTGATAATGGGATTAGGTTAAAACATTCAGAGGGGGAGAGAGAGAGAGAGAGAGACCCCTCCCCTTTTAGTAGCCCTCCAAATAATGCATAAACTCTCAACCGCCCCATCAAAGCCAATGCCAGCCACCGCCCAAAGAAGAACTTGCCAAGACCAAACGAGGCCCCCACCCACCTACTCATCCAGCAATAATTCAATTTTAATAAACTTACTCAAGAAGTTGAGGTGATGAAATTTACTTCTGAATTACTCCCTGGTAGTGAGCTCTGTTTCCTCCGAACAGGAAGTTGGCGAGTTACACTCACATGAATCCTGTATATAATGACCTGGATGGCATCTCACTGTGCCCAGTCAAGCACCGTGCGCCGCGGCGATCCAGACTGCTGAGTATTATCTATGAGGCTGCTGACAGTTATGGCACAACAGCTGGCAAATTAGAACTATCAGCAATGCTAAATAATTCATGTGAGACAACACTAACATGGCAGATCCTATTCATGACACCCCATCATGCATACGGGAACACTTTCATCTCTGCTAGGTGAAGAGTTTTACAGTATACAAAAGAAAAAGAAAAGGTTGTGGTCAGAGACAGACGCGGCTGAGAGTGGGATAATAACTTGGAGGAAGGGCTGTGAGAATGTCACTGTAATAATTACAATGGGAGTCTGGGGGGGGGGGGGGCGGCATCAATACACAAAGGAGTGTGCACAGGATACCGCATCCTTTATGTTTTCACTTTAAATCCTTTGAAATGATGTCCAAACATGCGAATGCCAGCCTGTTGGGGGAAACATGACAGACTTCAGCAGCTTTACGGGTTCCAAAGAAAGAATCAAACCTTCTTCTCTCTGCTACACTCACACATACACGCCACCTAAAAGCCTGGCTCGCATGACTGGCGATGGGCAGAAACAGATTATGGTTATTGATCGCTGCCTGGAGATGGATCTTTGTGTGTGTGTGTGTGTGTGTGTGTGAGAGAGGGAGGGGGGGGTTACTTGTGTGTCAAAGCAGAGGATGGGAACTGGGAGCAGTGTGCAAAAGCTATTGATTCCGTTCAGTAGGAAGGATATGTCTCTGAATCAAGGTCAGTTTTGCATTGTCTCACCTATTAGTAACTTGCCATCTCACAAACACACACATACACACTGACGCACACGCAGATCCATTTTTATCTTTTACAACGGCCCTATCACGAAAAGTGACAGACGGAGCATCAAACTCAAGTGCTTGTCGAAGAAAGAAATGAATCCCACCTTCTGGATGAGGAGATTACTCTATAGTGACAGCATGAACGACCTTCATACGCAGTAAATGGAATTGGACAGCGAGGCCATCCTGTGACTGACTGCTTTCAGGTGAAACAAACTTATCGGCTCTTTATTGCTACTATGGTGCACATTCTGGCTGAAGAAATAGGAAACTACCTAAACGGAGTTCAAAGAAATGTTTCAATCTAAATGTCTATGGAAACACACATTCTCCAGATTTCTAGACACGTTTTTTATTAATGTAAAATTTGTGATCAAACTTTTTTTTTTTTTACAGCCGCACCTTGAAATGAAAAATAAAAACTATTTTTATTTCAATGATTAAATTCAACTGATACACGGGTTTATGCCAGTTAATCTCTATGATTACAGCCACACCTAATTAAAATCCCCAAAATTCAGTTTTCTCATAATATCAAAACTTTACATAAGACTAATAAAAAAGCTATAAATAGACATTTGAATACAAAACTGCTATGTCATGGGCTAAATAATCATGTGAAAAAAAGCTGATTGAACAACTGTTCAGGGAATAATCACTGATAAACTCCAGGTTAGACAGGGCAGGCTGTTCACACCGTGCTACACGGAAACATATTTGTGAAAAGTTGACAGAAAGGAAAAAGCGTGGTAAACAAGAGAGGCACAAGCAACAGTGATAACTACAGTCTTGAGTGGACTATGATATTTTGCTGAAAACTCTCCATTAAAATCAGGGCTTCAAGAGCCGCCACAGACAGAGTGGACTGAGGTCCAGTGAGAGGTTTCCACAGTCAGAGATGATCTGGAGAGCCATGTAAACGGCAGGTGTTGGCCCACTGTGTTTTATCAAGTCCAAAGATGGTGTAGCCAAGTACCAGGGATTTCTAGAGCACCTCACCCTTCCCTCTGCCGACAAGCTTCAAGTAGAGGCTGATTTCATGTTTCAGTTGGACTTTCCTCCATCCCACACTGTCAATACCTGCTTTAATTATCATTTTATTGTCCTGTTTGATTAGGCAGCAAACTGACCTGACCTTAACCTCATTGACCATGTGTGGACTACTGCGAAAAGGAAGATGAGACTTAAAAGCTGCTGTTAAAGTAACCAGGGCTTCCTGAAGTTCTCAGCTGATCACCTCCATGCGTTGTTGCACAGATGCAGCAATTCATGCAAACACCATCCTGACAAAGAATTGAGCTCACCTATGGTCCAAAACAGGGTCTTACTTCTCAGTAAGCTGACATTTCTGCATACAAAAAACAGTTTTATTGGTCTTTTTTAATATGCCAATTTTCTGAGAAACTGAATTTAACAGAACCAAATTATTAACATCTTTCACTTTGTATTTAACAAATCTATAGAGTGAACGTTAAAAATGTTATTCAATATAAAAAGTATTATATTTTAGTTTATCGGAATGTGGTTGTCTGTGGGCTTGAATAAAACTTCACAGATAAGGCAATGTGATTTTAAAAATTGCCGAACTGTTTTTCTGACTTTTTACTGGCCTAAAATTCACAACGTTCAGCCTTGTTATGACCTGTTTCACCATCTGAGTAGTATCCATAATATAGATCCATAAGACTGTCTGTCAACAGTAAAGAGGGGCGTCATATTACTTTTGCCCCAGGTTAAACGGAAAGTGATTATGGAGGATTTACATGTAGCGCTCGGTGGTTGTGGGTCCATAGTTATGCTACAGCCCACTGAAGAAGAAGGTGTACTTTTCCATGGCAATGCAAAAAGATGCCACATAAGTAGCACCGGTTGTATAATTTTTTCATAGCTGTAAAAACAAAAAGAGCAAGTAAACGTGCTCAATATCTAACTGCAAACATTTGTTTAAAATATTTTAAGGAAAACGTTTGAGCAATTAATAAGATAAAAAGAAAAAAAAAAACAGCTATTAATCTTTAAGGAAGTAGCAATAAAAGACAAAAGTAGAGGAGATATTAACAATTATATTTCCTCACTTTATTCCCTACTTTCCAATTCAGACCTTAAACTCACTGGAAGCAAATTATATATTTTTCCGAACCTTTCAGAACTGTGTAGAAACCCAGTACACCAGGGCAAAAATGACTCAATAAAAATCTATAGTTTAAAAAAATAAAAACATTTTGTGGTCACTGGTGTTGTGAAGGATGGACCAGTTGAAGACCTGATGCTCTGACCACAAAGTCTATCAGATTTATATAAATAATTAATGATCTATGATGAGTGGTTTGTAAAAGGCTTGTGATAAGTTTGAGGCTAACGTTGTGTCCTGGCAGACGAAACTGATGAAACATGTGGCATAAAGTGCGACTAAAAGCTGTGCAGCACATGAAAAAAGTGCACCGAACAGCGCGGATTTAACAAATCAGCAGGAGAGAGGAAAAGGGGAGATGGATGGAAACAGGACATAATAGGAAAAGATATTACGAGGTGGTATCCTACTGAAAAACACTGTTGTCCATCTGTGTGTATTTTCCTGCAATGTTGCTGGTGGACATTTTTTAATATCAAATCCTATTAGCTTGAGAGATTCTGGGAGCGTTGCAGCCGACTGCTGGAGTCCTCTTGAGCCTTGTGACGGAGCGAGAGAGGGGGCTGCCTAGCCACACTGGCCTTTTATCTGGACACACAGGGGTCATATAGCTCCTCTTTGAAGAAATATTCTCTAATTACCTTGGAGAGTGGCCTCACAGGCAGAGAGCAGGCTGTGGATTGTTAAGGCATTGTGGAGGGGTAAACTAAGGATGAGGATTTTCTTCTTGCACAGAAAAAGGAAAAAAAAAAAACACACGCGCGCACACACACATTCTTGACATAAAAAAAAGCACACAGATTGTTGTTCTAACCTGTTATAGATAAAAAGCTGCATATCTAAAGAAGCAAAAAAGAAAACGCAAGAGGAAATTTTGAAAAAGAGTAGAGCAATGCACACCCAGTGACTTTAAAACAATATTTCCAGTTCCTAGTGCCTCTATTGGACTATCAGCACATGAAAGAATGTCAACTCTCCTAACAAAAAAAACAACAACAACAACCTTCTACTTATGCATTGCCATTGTCCTGACGAGCTCTCTAATTCAACATACAAACATCAGACCCAGAGATACTGATATTGGCGCGGTGCTTTGCCTGGCACACTTGTTCATCTCCTCTCTTGGAGTGTGTGAGGCCTGGCTGCCTATCAGTGCCAGACCTCCAGAGGCAGCGCTTATCTCCTCCCATAGATTGCGGCTTTGTGCTTATTGCTCCTCTGCTAAGGAATGCCAGGTGAAGCTGTGCAGCTCGACGCAGGCCTGTTACACCCCCCCACCCCAACCCCCGCCTCCCTTAGGCTCTTACCGGCAGGCAGTGGCCCCGCCACCTCTGCTCCCCTTCAGCTCTGGCAGAGACGGTCACACTGGGCTAATTCACTTGGCGTTGGGTAACAGACATCTGTCACTCAGGATGCCACAGGGGACACACAGACGCAGCCTGATACTGGGTTGGGGGGCCAGGCGATGTGATGCATTGTGAAACACACAGACGGATGCATACTTACACACGGGCAACACGGCGTAGGCTGCAGCTTGATTTGGGACCAACAGTGTTTGCGGCACGAGTATGAAACATTTAAAGGCAACAAGTTTTAGATAAACAAGTACCTTAAAGCGCACGGATAACAGACTTCCTCCCAAACCGAACGTCCTTTGGGGAGGTTTCTATAGCAACCGCAAAGGGGGACCAAACGGTTTTGGTGAGAAGGTGATGTACATGCAGTCAGAGGAGGAGCAGGGCGTTAGAGGAGATCGGGTTTCTTCCTCGAGGGGCCATCCCGATTCTGCCCCCCCCCATCTCACCCCGCCCCCCACAACTCCATGATGCCGGCATTCACATGCTAATTTATCTCCACTGGTAATTACACTCTCTTTAAACCAACTGACAACTACAGCTGGAGTCAGGCTCTTAACGGCACACTGTTGGATGGGTGGAGGGATGCAGGGGTGTGTGCGTCTGAATGCACTTACGCGTATTTGCTCATGGCGCTTTTATTTTGGCTCTCTTTTTCGGCCATAAAACGGTAGTGATAGATGATGACACATTATCTGTGCTCAAACCCAAAACAGCCCCACAAACCTCCCATTTTTGCTCCAGGCAGCGAAACAGCCCAGCCTAATAGTTATATGTAAATAAGGCAGCTCATAAAGATCACTGTCAGCACTCAGCTGTGTACACTGGCTAACATGACATGCACGCCACATGTCTCAATGAATTTACCCAGGAGGGTTTTTGGTCTCGCTATAAACTGAAGCGCAGGAAAGTTTTTACCTCGGTTGCTGGTCTATTATTATCCAGTGATGAGCTGTTCTCACACGGCATGGGGAAAAAGGCACGGTGCACTCAGGTGGAGATGCAAAGGATACAAGCTCTGGTAGAGAGTTAGCCGGGACTTGACAGCTCTGCTGGCATTGATACAAGTGGCTCGTACCAAACTTGGCAACAGTGTCCCAGTGACGATGGCGCCATTAAACAGAGGTCCAAAGAAAGGAACCTAAAGAAGTTCAGACAGGAAGAAAAAGAGAAACAAGAATTAGAACCCACCAAAAATCAAAAAAATGCATTTTTTTTAAATTAAAAGTAATTTGAGGCTAATAATATTTTGTACATTGCTCTGGAAAAGTATTTGCCCCCTGACCGGTTTATTTTTTGTCACACGTTATATGTCTCAGACCTACCTGAACCTATTTTTAAGACAAGAAAAACAACATAACCTGGCCAAAAAAAAAAAAAAAAGAATGTTTAAATAATGATTTAATTTTTTGAGGGTAAAAAAATAAAATAAAAAAATCAAACTAACCAAAGTATTAATTTACGAAAGTGATTACACCTTATACCCAATAAGTAGTCATGCCTTCCCTGACAGTATCAAGGGTTCTTGCTAAATGCCGCTACATACTACAAGAGAACTGAGACCATTTGTCTCGCTCCGGCAGCAAATTACGTAATTTTGTTCTCCCAGCCCTGTCTCTGAGGGTCTCCCTGCTTCCCTCTCGACACAACGTCGGGGCAGAACTTTTTTCTCATGGTGTGTCTGACTACTGGACAGGATTTAGATGGCCATGTTTAGGTTGGAGAAGAGGAAATGTCTCAAACATATGTGAACTGCAGTCGTGCAGTTTAAGCTCTGGTGGTTTAAGTGGTTGAACATGCCACTTCTGCTCACTTGCAGAGTTTACTCTATAAATTATCCAAGTGGGGCAGTCCCGCCCCCCGTAGTACTGCACATCGCCAGTGTTCAAAGTCTTTAGCCCCATTTACACTACCCTTTTTTAACCGATCCAAGCCGAGTTCGGACTGAGCTTGGATCAGTTAACCGTGACTTCTGCAGCTGAGCGTCTCGTGCAGTATGAATAAACGGAGCCAAAACAAACTTTTTTCATGTTCTTCCCACCATGACTACAAGAAACAAAAATTGTTCTCATGGAGTGTGTAGCAAGCTTCACTCACAAGATTTAGTTCTTCACGTCTCTGCGGAAGAATTTTGTCCCACTCTTTGTAGAATTGCTATGAATCGGCCATATTAGGAGTTCTTTTTTTTTTCAAGCATGAAGAGCAAGCTTAAAGTCACGTTACACTATCTCAATCAGGTTTAAGTTTGGACTTTGACTAGGCTACTCCCACCCCTTCCTTTATTTTTTAATTTCTAGGCTTTCAGAGGCAAACTTCATGGTTTGCTTTGGAACATTGTTTTGCTGTCCAGAATAAAGGCTCTCAGTGGGATTCGCTAGAGGCCTTAGAAATATCCTTAGAAATATCTTTGCCTTGGTTAAAGTAGTGGAGTGCTGCACTATGATATAGAGTTGAGTTTTTTTTTTTTCTTTCTCAGGGTTTCCCTTATCTCGCTTTCTGGTTGGCTAGACATCATATTCAACAGGCTGTGTGCTTGTTTGTCCTTGGGGGGCACCCACATGCTAGGATATAGGGATAAGACAATCTAACATGTTGAATATCCCCTATTTGAGATTGGAGTGGTCCCATCGTTAGACTGAGTGGGCCAGATCACTTTTAACACACACGGCAGGAATATCTCTTAAGATTGTCTTAAGGGCCAACCCTGATTGCCGGTGCATGTCGGAAGATAAGGATCGGGGCAAAAATTGGGCAAATTGTCCTGTTGTGTGAACCAGGCGTAACCCTTCCTAGACTAATACATATCTACTAGGGTTGTTCCGTATACCGTTACTAATTTGTTACCAGGGCACTGCGGCATTTAAAACGGTACTATACTGCATTTGGATAGTACTGGTACTTGCAGTGCTGCCAACAGCGTCTGCAATAGCACGGCGGCAGCTCTGAGAGGAAGAGGAGCAAATATAGCGACTTTTCTTTGTGTTGTTGGAGACTTCCAACAACTGCCGCTGATCCTGCCCTGATCTAAAAAGTGTAATGGTAATATAATTATTTTATTCCCTGAACCGTCTTTGCACTAAAATAAATCTCTGCTTGAAGATAGAGAGCAGTCGTTCCCCTGCGTTAAAACGCTTGGCTAAGGCTCTGTCTGTTGTTTGAGCTGATCACGTCACGTCAGATCTTGATAACTATCCAAGCTTTCTACCCATTCTAGATTTTTTTGTGTGCTAATATCCCAACTTTATTCTCATATCATCACTGCTTTATTCTGGCAATATTATGACTTAGACAATTTTTAATTAGTATATCAAAGTAGTGCCTGGTCCATGCACTTTTGGTTCAGACAAAATGTATTTATTTAGCGTGAGTTTGGGAGAAAAGAGATTTTGCTGCTACAATTGCTATCTTATTTTAATTTCAAATAATTGTATTTGTTCTCATTGTTCTAATGTAAAACTTTTAATTAATTCACACAGATTGATCTAAATTAGCTTTTTGTGTGCAATAAGAAAAGCCCAATATTTTTTTAAATTCTATTTCATTGTTCTAAAAGTGTTTTGAGTGCAATAAGCAAATGTTAGTGTTTTGAATCTTTTTTTATTTGTTTTAAAACTGTGTGCATTAGAAAGGCTTGTCTTTGTGGTATTTTATTTTATTTATTGATAGATATACTATTGTTCTAAGATTTTTATTAAAATAAAGTCAGTAATGATATGTTTTGTGTCCTTTTTTTAGTTGAAAAAGATTTGAAAAGAATCAAAATACATGTTGGTATTGTTATAAAACTAATATCTGCTTTGTGTCATCAGACAGGTTCAATTTAAGTTAATTCTTGACTATGGGTTTGACATCAAGCAGGCTTGGGTGTGGTTAGTCATGTTTAATTTAGCTTTTTGTTTTTAAAACGCAGTTAACCACAGTTAATAATGTAACAAAGTGGGCAATTAGTCTTTCACGTAGGGCAAGAGGGGTCTGATTTTTTTTTATCCATAAAGTAGTTTGAACATTGTGACAAAAAAAACTAAACAAATGCTAAAGAATTTTGTAAAGGATCAAATACTTCTTCACGGCACTGAACTTGGATTAAAAATATCCATGTATAGTTCTTCCAAACGGCTGCTCCATCTGTTTAGGGCAATGGATCAAGTTGAAATTGAATTTTTTTCCAACTTTGCATGACAACTACACATATTTAATCCGAATCAATGTTAGGTAAATGAAATTAAAATGACAATCAATGCTACACAATGCCCTCATATTGAGCTGCTGAACAAATACAAAAGGAGCAATATGAATTTTAGCAACAGCCCGAGTGTGTGTGTGTGAGTGGGTGGGGTGGGGGTACACGCGTCTGTTCATGCATATTGGAGGGGCCCTTAATCATCAGAGCTCAATAGTCATTGACCTGGAAGTTGACGTGAATGTCAAAGGGTTCCAGAAAGGTTCAACTTGGCAGTTCGGGCAGTTTAAGTGTCCAGTCAAATTAAACAATTTGCACAGTTTTTTCTAGGGATATTCCTCAAAAGTAAATAATAAACAAAGATTGTAATTACTCATTTGTTATATTTCTCTAAACTATTTATCAGAAATGTTAAGGGTTCCTAAAAAAACATAACATAATGAGAGGGTAAATAAATATTGCTGTGCATCCAAAATTTATCATCACTGGCTTCAGGAGTTTAGACATTTCACTGCCCTCTTTGAGGCCACACATCGAGCACAGCACTGCAAAGTAACCAAGATGAAAGCTAACCAACAAAGGGCAGTAACCACCTCTGAGAGCACATACCCACAGTGTGGGTAATAATGCACTGCTGGAGTAGAGGAGGACTGAAAGCCTTCAGACAGAAAACAGAAACATGTTTTAAAAATTCCCAGAAAAAAAAAAGAAAAAGAACAGGAAGTATAGAGATGGCACTGCATTAGCACATAAACAGAGACGATAAATTAAAACAGCATCGAGCTGTCTGAATACAGTTGAAGAGAACATGTGTGATCCCTGCTGAGGCTCAGCTCCATCTCAACAGGGATAGACCTGGCCACGGCGTACTGTGCTGCTTTAATACTGTAAATGTATAGCTGCAACACTAAAAGCAAAAGGCTTAATGTAAAAAGAAGGGGAGTAACTCTTTCTGTAAGTCTTATCTGTCCACGACTGACCACAGTGAACATATTAGAGCCTAATGCAATGTTTCCTCTGGTTTTATTTTTACTTTATCTTGGCCTTTCTGACAAGCTCATTCTCTCTGCTTTAGAATTAACTTTAGATTAGATTAGATTGTTTTTTTTTTCATTACTAAAATGTTTTGTAACCATCTGTGTCTTAGCTACCGTCACGCCCAAATTTCCACATTGAGAGGCAATAAAGGAATATCTTAATTATCAACAAGTCATCTCAACACAGAGGACAAGAAAAAAGTTATCCCAACATTTCTGTAAAGAATAATGATACTAAGCTCACTTGTTTTATGTGTCGTTAGAACATTTTAACTGCTTTGTGAATCCCAGCTAAGCCTGTGTTAGAACAGAGGAGGCTGTCCTGAAACTGCAGGCTGACAAAATATCACTCACTGTTTGAAATAAAAAAAAAAAAGTTTCTATATTGGGAGTTTTAATTTTACAAAAGGTACTGTTTCTTTATTTTTTTAATTAAACTTATGCAACTAACTGTGCTTTTAAATACACTAAACTAAACACTAAACTAAACTAAAAATGTCCATAATGTTTTAGCTATTTCTATTTCTAAATGAGTAATTGCCATATTTATTTGCAATCCAAGTAAAGATGAGTAAACATTTTTTTTAAATAAATTCAGCTTTTATTATAAAAGCTTTATTTTCATCTAAAATTTATTTTCCATTTAAATTTTTTTTTAAATCTGAATACATTTATTCTGGTAGAAAGAAACTTTCAAGATGAATTATTTTTCTAACATTTCCTGGTGGTATAATTATTGGCACAATTGCTGTTGACATTTTGTACTGTTCTATTTTGGCAATACAACAACCCTTAGTCAGCTCCTATAACAATTCACAAAGTTGATTCATACAGAAAGAAGTTATTGTCTGTTCCTCTTTGCGTAATCTCCCTAGATTTTAGAAAAGAGCCCACACCATCATAAGCCGCAGTTCCACAGACTCTACTTGGTTTGGGCGGCCCAGCTCCGCTCCTCCCAACCTGGTTTATCTCCAGCCTCCCACACACTGTTTGTGACATTGACACTTCAAAGGAAATGGGTAGAAATGGTAAAAAAAAGCCTTTACCATTTCAGCGGGGAGAGCTTTCAGGTGTTCCACGAGCACTAGCTGTTTTCAGCAGGCACCTATGCAAAAGCAGACTACTGCTCTCCCCGGCTGTTCTCTGTCTGAAAGGCCGCTGCCTTTTACCGCATGAAGTAGATGGATGGACACTTCAGAGACAAAACTTAACAACTTTTAGTGTGTGTAAAGTGAGAGAAACCTCAATAAATAGACAGATCTGATACAGTGCATCTGTGTATAGAAAGCTGAAATGCCTTTTTCTTTTCTTTCCTTCTGTCGTGGTTAATGTTTTGGAAATAGAAAAAGTATATTCTGGTTTGACCCACTCAGTTTACGGTGGTCCTTAATATTAATGTCGTTGCATTTCAGTTTTTCTGATCCTTTTCATTTCTCCATGATACTTGGCCAATCACTGAAAAGCAGTGTGTTCAATCAAAACTCTGCTCGAATGTGCTTGGTTTGACCTTACTGTTGAGTAGGGCTGGAGAAACCCAGGCTGGCCCTGAAATAAAAAAGCTCCTGAAACACTTGCCAGTGGGCGGAGCCGAGTGGTGCGTGGGCCCAACCGTGCCTGTGGAACTGGAGCTAAAGATAGTTCTAAACACCTAATTACTCTAAGATTTAGGAACTGCTTACTTCAGTTCCCAAACGGTGGACTTTGGAGATTTATTTTTTTAGATCAACTTGGGTTCTCATCCAGTCTGGTGGTCTAGTGGTCAGTGGCTAAAAGAAGTGTGGTCCTACTTTATGTCAAACATAAACCGAAAGCATAGATTAATAATTAAAAGTCCAACTAAAAATATGAAATACAAGCTAAAAAATGCTTAATTGTGGTACCAGTAGTTGTACATATTCAAATTTTGTGTAAAAAAACCCCAACAACCTTTCACTCAATAAATAGATTTAATGAAATGAAAATGTGATTCTTTTTCTAATTCTGCAGTTTAAGATCATGCCGTCCCTAGATTACTTTCCTTATTGCCGTGTGAAACTCCACTTCTTAAGGGGCGATGTTCTGCAAATTTTAGATGCATCTCTGTCTGAACACCCCTGAATAAAATAATAACATCATTAGCAGGTAGTGCTTTAAGTGGGTCGGTATGCAGCAGAACGCAGTACCAGCACCTCTAAATTTTACCCCTCAGCGTAGTGGGAGTTTTGTCTAGTGTGCAGTGCTTACCGGGACTTCTTCCCGCACCCCCCGACCTTCTGCCGACATCTCCACAGTTTACAGCCTACTCAATGATTAAAAAATAAATAAAAATCACCTCATAAGAAACCCATTGCCTTGGAGCACAAAGCTTGCCCTACATTCAAGTGGATATAGGCGCTTCGCATGAGAGAGGAAAAGCCGAGGAAAATTATCATGGCTGTGATGTTTACTAAAAAAGTCTTTCACTACACAAGAAATCTGAGGTTGGAGTCAGCTGGCATTAGCGCATCCAACAGGAAACCTGCTGCTACACAAACGCCTCGGTAAGAGCAAGTGCGGTGCTAGCCATTTGGGGGCCCTAAACACAAATGCTGTGTGGTGGCCCCACACAAGGAAATTAACAATAATACAGGATTCACCAGTGTTTTTCTCTTTATTTCCAAAATAACCTCTCAGTAATAAAGTTTTAAAAAACAGCTGCAACAACTAAGAGGAGAAATTAAAATCAAGAAAAAACATTAACCTAATTTAGTGTCAACAATGGTGCACTAAACTGCTCTTAGACTTGTTTTTTGTCCTGTTTTGTTTGATAAAAACCCCTAAAAACATCATAACTGTCTGACTTTCCAGAGAAAACTAAATGTGATCAAGACAAGTTTTTTCCTGAGAAAGGTTCATTAGGAGGAGCTCTTTAAAACCAAAGATCCTGAAAGTCTGCAGAACTGCTGCATTATATTTTACATTAACAGACTAACGCTGCTGTTCAGAATAAAATCATTTTTGAATCAGGACAGATGCAACAGGCTGCACATGGGATGCAGCACAGAAAAAAAGGTCATCAGTTATATTAAAACGCTATCAATAAATATTTACCTGAGGCTTCTTCATGATCTGGATAAAGTACATGTGATTCTTCATTGGGTAGATGATGATGAGCACGTCTCCAAAGTCCGTTGGGACGATGCCACGTCGGTAGTCCCTGGTGTGCTCGGACCACACGATGTGCACCTCGTCGTTGCCCAAGTGACGCAGCTGCCAATAAACACAAAAATCATTCTAATTAAGAGCCTTGCAAGTGCATGTTATTTCCACTGTTATGGTGATGAGGAAAGAAGGACAAATTTAGGAGGATTATTGCAAAAGACTGCTTTTCAAGTCTGTCTTTTATCACCACTAGAGACCCATCGACAAAACTGGAGATTGTTTTTTTGTTGAGTAATTAATGATAATAAAGAAAATCTACTTGCATGTAGCCAAAGGTGCCCAAGAAAATCTGTGAAACAATTTTTTGTACCTTTGCAAGTAGCAGGTGTAAGAGAAAACCAAAACTTTGTAAAAAAAAAACAACAACAAAAAAAACAATGGTTAACATTGTGTTTCAGGTCCTGGATTTGCCTCTTTTTATAGGTTTTTCATTACAAATTCAAATAGGAAACACAAAATAGCCAAAATTGCACTTTTAAAAAACCAAGTAATTCAAATCCAATTAACCTTCCCCATCAGAGCTTAAATTGCTTCCCATTTCCACTCTATTCATAAACACAAATGAAACCAGGCAGGACAAGAAGACGCACTTAAATGACAGGAAATAGGTTGACAGTAGTTTATAGAAGGTAAACAGCCAGCCCCCCCTCCTCCCCTTCTTATCAAAGGCAAACAGGTGAACAAAGTTACATTATATTCTCTTACAGGTTAAGATCATCTACGGTGCCTTTGCTTCAACATTCCCACCCCTTGAAGTACAGTATCTCCCATTTTGTCACGTTACGATTGCAAATGTCAAAGGATTGTATTTGAATTTTATATGATGGACCCACACAAAGTACTGCATAATTGTCAATTGGAAGAAAAACAATACACAGTTTTCCAAATTCCAAATCCGGCATTTACAAAAGAACACCAAGAAAGAAGCTATTGTTGAAAGAAAGTCCAGTTTGCAGTCAACCCAGGTAGGGGACACAGTGAAAAAGTGGAAGAAGGTGTTCTGATGAGAGGAGCCCAAGACTGGGCTTTTGGCATTTATTCTAAACACAGTGCGGTTGGAAACTAAATCCATCTCCAATCTAATTTATTTATAAAGCACATAAAAAAAAACCCACAAGTTTACTCAAAGTGTTGTACAAATATAGGATAAAATTGAAGATTAAAACCAAGACATAAGACAGACATGACAACACTTATAAAACAGTTACAATAAAAGACAAAATCAGCTCACACTATGTCGGACCCTAAATAAATTTAGACTGCACGTCACCCTGAAAATACAAACCCCACTGTGAAACACGGCAGTGTTGCATAATGCCGTGGGGATACTTTCATTCAGCTGGGAAGGTGAAACTTGTTAGAGTTGATGTGGATGGACTTACAAGGAAAACCTGAAAAAATGTGGCTCAACCTGAGACTGGGGCAGAGTCTTATATTCTGTCTTTCCAGCTACAAAACCCTAACACACATCTCCTTTACCTTCCACTTCACAGCACGACTTTGTGTCGTTCTATCAGATAAAATCCCAATGAATTACCCTGAAGTTATTGAAAACTTGTGACAAAATGTGAAAAACTTTACTGTATTAGCTGCTAGTCCAGCGATGTTGGACAAGTACTCCTTCAGATTTCGACTGAAGACACTGAGAAGTGAGCCTCCACTCAGAAGAAAACATCTGCCAATGTACTGTTGGCCTAATGAGCCATTAAGAAACATGCCCTTGCCAACAAAAAATGCAATTAGCACATTCTATTATAAACCCTTAATTATGGTAATACGGTAATCTTAAACAAATCCACGGCATGGTGATTACTGAAGCTCGCCAGTTCAGTCTGTCTGTCCAAGGATCAGCAGGTACCAGCCGGGTCAGTCACTGGGACAATTTCAGAGAAAATGTTGAATATGCATTTGCAGGAGACAATTAACACTGGGATGTTAATTTGGGTTAAGATATTAGCATTTGGATGAGCTGAATGACAAGTTTAATGAGGATGCTTATGCTCTAGTAAATCATCTTCAGCACAAATCCATTTACCCCCCCTGTTAATCACATCCAAATGTTTGAGACTTCTTTAATAAAATGTGATTCGAGTCAAAGGCTCTTGTCCAATTATCCCTTTTTGACCTCCCATCCAGCCACTGGGCTTGACACACATGGAAACAGAAAACCAGAGGACTCCAGAACAAAAGAGGCTCCTTATAAAAACAACCTGCAGCAGCCCAGTTAAGCTGTAGTGCCTGGGGGGGGGGGGGGGGGGGGGGGGATGGTGATAGCTAAGGCACCCGTCTAACTCACTCTTTCACACACATGCATATAAGAACTACATGGCCTGACCCCAACCCTGCAGGTCGTTTCCATAACCCTATTACTGAAACCAGCTGCTACTGCTGCAGCGAGCAGAGCACTAAAACCCACAATTGGATTCAGGAATTTGTGGTTCTCTCCCTTTTCTTTTTGGGGTTAGTTGCACCCCCCCCCCCCCTTCTATCATTTTGAAAAAGACAAATCTGCTCAGCAAGAGCTACCCCATCTGTATCTCCCAACGGTATGCTTCTATGGTTACAGCGGGTAAAGTGGGTGACTGCTGGACTAAGTGTTATTTTTAAATTGACAGAGAAACATCCTACTTGGACAAAGACAAAGCTTGTTTCTCATTCCAATTCTTCTTCACCCTCTTGTCTTTTTTTTTTCCCGAAAGGCATTTGCACCAACAGCCAGCCTGCCAATTTTTGTCAGACCTGTGGTTGGTGTGGGGGATCTGAGCAAGGTGAGCCAGAGCAATTACAGAAGTTACTGGTGAAATGTATGGTGATGGAGTAGCACCACCCTCCAGTGCCTCACTTTGGAAAAGAAAAGAGAAACTCTTCCTTCGAACTCTACTCTAATTTAAGCGGCCATAAGAGAAACTTCGGCATATGTTTGGAATAAGTTGTGTACAATTTTATAAAACAAGAGGGAGAAAGTCTGTTGAGAGCAGTATTGTGGTTGGATATGAGGAGAGCCTGATGAATTTCCCTTCCCAGCAGGGTACTGTATGAGAAGATTGGCAGTGCGGGCAGGGGCCTTGCGGCTCATTTCTCCGTGCTAACTGCTACCGCTGCACTAGTGCTTAGAATCCCACAGCAGAACCCAATCGATTGCTCCTGTGGCGGCAGCAGGAATTGGATAAAAGGATCCTGCCGGCATCCGGCCGGCGCCTGCCCTAGCAGGGAGAGCTAATGGCTGAATCCAGGCCCTGGTCACAGCGCGCAGGGAGGGGGGCAGGGGCTGGCCGAATCATAGTCATTACCACAGCGGCACATGCCCTCTCTTCACTCACGCGCCTGCGATTCTCTACTCCTCAGGCCTTCCTGACCAGGGTCACTAATCAATGCCCGTACTTTGGAGTCACACCTCCTGATCACAGCTTAACAGAGTAGTGGAGGCTACACAACACACGGCTCTAGGCAGGCATGACTGTGGAGCCATTTCACCGCATCTAATGTCTAAAGAAGCTTTACACAGGTACCTTTACATACTCAGGTATGTAAAACATTTTACTAAGATAGTAGTCCACATTTCTACCGGGAGTTGCACGAGTTAAAAAGGACTTTTTTACCTTTTTGGTGAGGCTATCATCAGAACCAGACGGCATCCGCGTGGATACGTGGAAAATGACTTCTACAGTGGAGGTAGCATAATAGGGAGCTGTTAGGCCTGTGCTTCCATTCCTTTGGAGTCCTCCCATAAAGCCGCAGTGTGTGGCCAGGTCCACCTGAGGAATACAGCTTCGTGTACAATTTAGTGCACTCTGGAGGTTTACATTTAGGTTCAGTAGAGATGCAGCACAGACATATTAGGAAGCAACAACATAGTTTTCTATGGCAGCAAAACCTTTTCTGCTGTAATATTTTAACATTAATAAATCCTTAACTTTTCTAAATAACGGGTCAGTGTTTAAAAGGTTTTACTTTAGGAAAACATCACAATTCTTGTGAAGGTGGGTGGGTTCCGAGAACTTTCATAAATTCCAAGAAGCACTCTTCAATGTACTAACAGGTCCAAACAAGTAAGACAATAACCTAAGTGGCAATTTTTATCAACAACTAATCATAATTTGAGCCAGCTTTCACCAGTTTGTCTCTTCATTTTTTTTTTACCAAAGATCGTGAGCCATGATTACACCTTCAAATGACTACTGTAGGCCCCTAGCTAGGATGTAACGTATCACTTGTTGGTCTGATTTCACAGTTTCTAAATCCCTTCTGAATACCGTTTCTGCATCTGTGTTCCCTCAATGCAGCAGCACTACTGCGGCAGGAGGAGCCACTCAACATAATGGGGCATAATTGACACGGACGACCCAGTTTAGAGGTGCCACAATGGAGATGCAGACAAGAACATGCCTATGTAAGGTTCTGGGAAGATAACTTCTTAAGGAAAAAAAGTTCAGGAACTCACTGTGGAAACAGGCCATTAGATTTTTCCATCTCTGTTATGCTACATGCTCTTTAACATAGTAGCCGAGCTAATCGCTAACAGAAGATGCTAAACTCAATAATCATCTTGTATGTGTTAAAAGTAATAATAAAACCCAGTTTTACAATGAATGCTTTCTCTAATACACGGAGTGTTGCTGCGTCTTAATGACCACTCAGGCCAGGGAGGCTGCAGAAGAATCTTTTCAGTGTTGTTAAATTATAGGAGAGATCAGAATCTGCTACGAATCTTGAATGTTGTAAATCTGCACAATAGAGCGTGATGACAAACTACAGTTTGGAAACTGGCCACAAAATTCAGATTGGTGCATCTCTAAAATTTAAACTACATGAATATGAATTAAGTGCTGGTTGATTAAAAGCTCTTCCCACCTCCCATCCCAGCCCAGACACAAAGTCTTCATAGGCCTGGCTGCCCGCGCAGTTCGACAAGATGGAGCACTTGTCTTCTTGGCCCTCTCCGATGTAGAACACAGCAATTTTGTGTGTCTCTCGGCTACAGAAAAACATAAAAAGTAGAGAAAATTAGAAGTCCAAAACAGAATCCTGTAGTCAAATTGATAATTTAAACAAAACTCGAGAATGAGAATGGAAAAAAAACAACAACAACACATTTACCAAATTTCTACAAAATTTCTCCTCTTTTCACATGATTTCTGAAAGAACCACAGCAAACTCTGCCCATCCATTTTCCCCTGTTGCCATGGCACTACATTGCGCTACGGTAGGTTTGGGGCACTTTGCATGCTTGTGCACAAACTGTTATTGTCCTAACAATCTGGTCCATCGGAGAGAATAAGCTTCAATTCTGACAGTATTCTTCAACAGACTCTTGTCATGGGCAGTGTGGGAAGTATGTATTGATTGGGAGAAGAGAGACAACGTAATAGGGGGACAAGAGTGATGGTAAGAGATTTTCAGAGTTGTGGTTAGTCTAGGCTGGCATGAGGAAAATGATGGTGTTAGGAAAGGGGGGGGAATATAATGCTGCTTTCACTCAGGCTAAAACAGGTAAGGTAGAAAGCTGCAGCAGTAGTTTGATGATAGAAAAAAGGGCACTAAATTACAGACAATTGTGTGTTCACTGGTATCTCAAGCAAACGTAACGTACTTTAATCTAATTTCTATTGGAGACAGGGAATAAAAAAAAACAAAAAAACAACCTACCACTGCCTGGAGTCCAAGTTCTTCAGTTCTCTTAAAAGTTTAGAGTTTTTCTTCAGCAAGTGGAAGCTTTTTCTGTGCAACAAAAAGGAGATTTAGGGTGAGAAGTTTAATACAAAACAAACAAAAAAAAAACATGGTTGAAGTATCTGCCAGGCTACCAACAATAAATAACCATAGGTTATATGCAAACACATTGCATGACAAAGTTAAGGTGTACGTAGCTTAAGTTACCAAAGCAAAAAAAAAAAAAAAAGAAAAACAGGCACAGGTGCAAAATACAATCTCCTATTTGCTGTGTGCCTGTTGCACCATCACTATTAAGAGGTGTAAGCTTTTAATTTACGGGGCAGCACTGCAAAGATGTGGCTTTGTAGACGTTGATGAAAACAGCTGGGCACCTTTACCCTGTGGAGAGGAGATTAAGACCCAGCAGACTCCAATGTGCCTTTAGTTTTACTCCGTCCTTAGCCAACAAGGAAACAACCGCGTTACTACAGCGGTGCTTCACACGTGTGATTCCTGTAGTAATGCTTTTATAAACACATAATCATAACCTGCAATGTAAGGAGTTGTAATACCATAGAAGGGAATCCAATAAAACAGCTGAAATAAAGCAGTTTTCACTGAGATACCCTATGGGTGGGGGTAAGGTGCAAACACAACTTCAGCACTGGAGAGCGCCTCATGCAGCCATTACTTTAAGTAAAGTTTAGAAAACCACTGGCTAGAGGAGTTTTATTCAGATTCTCCATTCAAAAAAGCCTCACTAAAACTGCTTATTAAATTTCTGTTCGCTTAAGGTCTGCTTTCTTACATGGTCACCTATAAATGTTAATAGTAAGTAGGCATTCTTATGTTGGAATTGGCTGGCTCTGGTGGAATGAGTGGACAAACATAAGGATGAATCGATGGATTGAAAAACGTGCAGATGTATAGATGGATGAAATAATTCAACATTTACTTGCTGGGACAGGAATAAAGTTGAGAAACCTGACCGTGTTTTAAAATTCTCCCCCACTTTGTGAAGACGTTTACAACAGGGTCAGGTTTTAAAAGAATCTGGCAAGCTATTGAGAGATCCCAAAGAGCGCTGCTCAATCTATCATCTAAAGAGAGAAAGAGTGTGGCACACAACCGACACGACAATTATTTGTTGTGTGCGCCAAAAATCTGACCTTTATGGAAGAGTGGCATGGAGGGAGTCACTGTTAAAAGATAGCCACAAGAAATGCAGCTTACAATTTGCCCCAAGCCAAATAGGGGACACAGCGAATGTGTGTAAGAAGTTGCCTGTTCAGATGAGACCAGAAATTGACTTTTTGGATAATATCTAAAATGCAGTTTTGGGGTTGAGGCGGGCTAATACCGTTAACACATCGTACCCGACGTAGAAAATTGTGGCCACATTATTCTGTAGGAATGCTTTTCTGCAGCAGGGAAAAGATAGTCAGAGCTGAAGGGTGGATCGATGGAGCAAAATACAGGAAAAGAAACTGACTGGAGGAATACTGGAAATTAAATTTTTTAGATAGCTTTGTGTTTTAATTGTGTGAATTTTGGGATCGAACATTTTAAATAAAATAAAAAAAATTTGAAGCACCGATGTGAAGATGATGAAGTTGTCGGATAGGGGCTCAAGCGACTGGGTTATAGCTGCTGGCAGACATTTTTCTTTTTTGTTAAGTTTTTACAGTGATCCTCTACTTTTGACCAGTAGACTTTTTTTGCCACACAGTTGGCATCCAGTTATTAGCTGCGTAGGCTACCATTAGCATGGCACAACACAAATAACCACCCGGCCAGAACACTGAATAGTCGGACACAATTTAACAAAGCCTCCAGGAAGATAATTTGCCTTGAGGAATTTTAGTAATCGAGGTACTAGAATCATTCGAAGAATCGTTTCAGCGCTGAAGATATAAAAATATTGACAAAAAGATGGAACTAAAATACTTAGAAAGATATAAAAATAATGAATAAGGGATAATTATAAGCAACATTTTTTTTACAGGAATACTATGTTACATATGTAGACAGCATGAACAGGCATTTGGCATACTTGATCCACAGGCAGCTACTTCCTGACAAGCCTGAAGATGCTGTTGTAGAAGTTTTGTTCCTGTGCAGATTTTGACAATGGTCAATAAAAACTGACCTTTTCCATCGTAACAGAGACTCTTCCACTATGAATAACATGATTAATACTTTTTACAGTGGCATTTGCTGTTTTAAGCTACCCTTATTTGATGCTATTAGCTATCACTTTTAAAGACTAACATTGAATGTATTTGCAGATCAAGACAAACATCCGCAGGGAGAAAAATGTTGTAGTCTGCATGCGCCTTTCAATAAATGGACCAGATGTCTGGCGGTTTCCATACACAGAGACATGGGAAATGTTCTCTTGGAAGGCGAGGAAGTTGCACTGCAGCAACAAAAGTTGCACACGTTGCAGCCAACTGATAAATGTTTATTTTTTTTGTTTTATTTAATAATATTTCAATTATTCTAGGTTTATAATGATTGATATGATAAATTGATTAAAGCAATCAATTGCTATTATTTTAAGAAATACATAAAAATCGTGTTTCTTTCAATGTATGTGTTAGTTAGCACTCGCTCGACAGGGGAAACAAAAAAAATCTGTATTTTTCAGTACTGATCAGAGCCAATAAGAGGAAAATTGATTCTGATCTCTGGCTGATTGATTGGTGAATCTATACAACTGTAATTGTAGCTGCTTCAATTTGGAAATACCTGCGATCCCACGAGTTCATGCCCAGATCATTAAGAAGCAGTCTGCAGAAGTAGAAAGGAGCTTTTGGTTCTTGGTGGGACGGTTCTCTCTGGCAGGCGGCCCGAAAGCTCACATCAGCGTCCCACTTCCTGACTTGCTCCTCCTCCTGCTGAGTCTGACGGAGAATGGCCTCCAGTATGGTGTTCTCCTGATCCAAGTTCATACCATGAGGTGACGGCGCTGGCTGATTGAGCCTGAGCTGTGGTTGAGGGAGGCATTCTGGGCTGGTGTGGCTAAGCTCCTCCAAAAGCTTGTCCAGGACATCAACCTCGTCCTCTTCACAGAAGTTAGAGAGGGAGTCTGAGACTGGGCTATAACTTTTGTAATGTGCTTTTAGCGGAGAGGGTGGCTGGTTTCTGCAGTGTGTATTAGATGTTTTGGAAAGAGGTGGGTCAACTGGATGGAAAACCCCCTCATCAACACAGTCCTCCTGCGTGGTGCAGTATAGGATCGTTCCATCCCAAGAGTACTTTCCTGAGATGTCTCGGACGATGATGCGAACTTGGGAGGATGGGTGCGGGGGTTGACCTGCAGTGGGCATCTCTGCTGGGATCTGAAGGTAGGAAACCAAGGTGCTGTCGTTGAAGACAAACAGCTGCAGGTTGGGGCTCTTGAAGACCTCAGAGGACAGCTCGGAGGACTCCACGTATGGGTTATCGTGGTTTTCGCTGACAAGGCTGTGAAGGAGAGCCGGACCCCCGCTCAGGGGATGGTGGCCAAGGTGGTTCACCAGATGAGTCATGACCATCCGCGCCGTTAGAGGGATGAGCTCCATGTTTCGACGACGCTTTTCTGACAGGAGCAAGAAGAAAAGAGACGAGGATCAAAACACTGACAAAATAGCTGTGGGAAAACACATTAAAGAGCTCTGGTCGAGCATTAGCTGCTTTAGAACACATTATATTCAACACAGAATTTAAAAAGCTCAACATTTGTGCGCAGACATGCCATCATCTGTATTAGCTCCTTTTACACAAAGCCAAATCTCATTTATGATCGCTAAAAGGTGGTGTTTTATTTAGTTCTCACAATAGCTTGGCCAGGACACCTCTAAGTAGGTAGAACCTAATCATAAGAGACAAGTCTGAAAAGCCCATTGAGTCTCCCTACAATAGATAAGCATTGAGACTGGCCAGGTGCTAATGAGAACAAGCATCTTTACAGGCTGCTGAATAAAACTCTGCTCAGTGGATTGGATTTATGTAAATACACAGGGTTTTGCTCCCCAAGTGAAAGGCATGCAGTGCTTTATTCTTGCAGTGATGTGGGAAAAACAAGAAGATGCACTTTTGCATTGTGACAGTGCTATCAATACCATCATCCCTCATCAAAGTGAAGAAAGCTCTTTAGAGAGCAGGCCAAGCTGCATTAGAGATGCGCTGGCCCTTTGATGTGACTTGATCAATATGAGGTGAGGGCATGAATATAACTAGGCCGGCACTCTTTGGTTTGCCCTTTTGATAGTGTTTTGTTATTTCTACCAAGACTCTGTGTTGAAGTGCACCAAAAAGCAGAGGTGTGGTGAAATTTTACAGCCAAAAGCTTCTTATTTCTAAAATATTTTTTTTTGTTTGCATTGTTTCAGTGGACGTTGGCACTCTGTGTCTGGGCTTTGATGACTTTTAAAAGTTGAGGACACGAGGTATGGAGAGGACTACGTTGCCTAATGGAATCACAAGGTCATAGAAAAGGGAAAAAAGAAGAAGAAAAAAAAAAATCAACATTTTTATCTAAACCCCATAATGGGTCTTTCTTTACGGCTGAGCACTAATGCAAAAATTCCATTCCCTCTGATGGCTGATTTTCTTTTCATACTTTTAATAAGATATTGACATCTAATGGAGAGGCTCCAAATGGATGGACTACTTAGAGTTTGCTTTTACCTGTAACCATTTTTGGATTTTTTTTTTCTAAGGGAAATGTTGGAGCAGAGAGGTCCTCAAATGCTGCAGGCAGGAATGACTAAATACCAGTTTTTCACCCTCTTGTGCACGCACACTAACATTTACTGTTTGAAATACGATGCAAACATGACCGCAGTTTGTCATCAAGTGTATGGACGATGGAGTATTGCAGAGCTGTTCTTTCTCCATCAGTTTCTGTACACTGCCAGTCAGCTGGCCACAACACAAGTCTCTGGGCAAAGCGTTAAGAAACATTTCCGGATGTCAAAAACATGAGCGATCAGGATCAAAGCAACTCCCCTCACCACTCTTACTAATTGGAGAATATGTTAAAGACATGGTTGGCAAGCTATGAGCAGCATGCCTTTTAACAGGGATCATCAGTTTTTGCGAAACACCATTTAAGACTTTTTAAAAATACACTAAGTTTACTCGGACTTAAATTCAAAACTAAATAAATTCATAAAATTAATGTATATTTAACTCAATTGATAACTCAAGCAGTTGCAGCAGAAGTCCACTATATTAAATAGACTGTTAAAAAATCTTTCATGTTAGATAACATTAAATATTGAATATTTTACTTCACAGATTGTGCACTTGAGATGCTCAAAATGCAGTGATTATGAAGATGTCATCATATAATATTTAACATGATTAGGAACATCTAAATGACTGTGCAAATGTGTCGAAAGTAATTTTCTTTCACCAAAGATTTTTTGTTAGGAAAGGTTAAATTTGCAACATCGGAATAGAATCTATTTATCCTGATGACAACCTAAAATAGATATGGCAAAAACACTGCCTTAAGCAGTTTACCTTAACTTCAGTGCCTAATGTAAGCTTCATAACCTTTTTAACCAACTGTTAAAATTCTTGATAAAAATCAGCTTTCCCATGACTAAGAGGCTGGCAGTAAATAGTGTAACAAAAAAGTTTTGATTTACATCCTAAACAATGTGATAACCCACAATGTTCTGATATGAGGCCCTAATAGTTCATAGCTGTAGGTCGGTGTATTTAATTAATAACGGTTGGTCTTCGATCACGCCAAGCTGCCGCTTCATTGCGAGGCATTGGAGAGGGTCATGCTCGGTCCGGCATTATTTACAATTGCTTTATAAATTAAGCAAACCGGCATTATGATAGTTCTGCAATACTGTGGCTAGATGGCGCCACGTCTGTTTATATTTGTTAATCGTGCCCAAGAGCAAATTATCTTTCGGCTCACAAAGGACTATCAAAAAACTAAATTAGCTATTTTGGTATAATAAAATTTTTTGTAAACTGAGTTTTGTTAAAAATCAAAAAGCAGATTGAAGGCTACCTATATGTTGCAATCACTTCTCCATCTTGTAAAATTATTTAAATGATGGTGTCCGCACACACTGCCTGACAGAAAACATGTACTGTCTGTATTGAATTAAAAGTAACTGATCATTGTTATCACCCATTCCTTGATAAAATACCGTAATTGTTTTTTGATGTTTTAGATTATTTCAGCAGCAAAAGGAATAGTTATTTTTTCTGTTACACTGGGAATATCACACTGGCCCACAGCAAGAATTTACACTTGTACTTGTGTAACCTTACCCTCAGCTACCGTCAACAGGTTGCCAAAGTCTGCAGTCGTCATTTGGGACGGTGGTGGTTCAAAGCTCTTAACCTGACCCAACATCAGGTCGTAATCGCTGGGCAAGTCCGACAGACTGAGGAGGTAGTGGCTCTGCTGGGTGTGAAGGTTTGAACCGGACACGCAGCAGTGCAGCACCTGATTAATGGAAGGGGGGAAAAAAACAAGGGGTTGATTATGTCCAGATGAGGTGTGCTTGTTTGGTTTTCTGTGACAAGCTCCACTTTGATGACTTCAATTCAACACTAATGCCTAAAGATAGGATCTCGCCGTGCCTGGCACGACACTGTACAGAGATGCTCCTGCAAACCTGTTTTAGACGGACAAGATCCTGGAGCGTGTAAAGGGGGAAATATACAGCCTATTTACATCACAAGGCCAGGCTGTGTTGGGGGGGTGGGGGGGTTGAAGAAAAGAGTCTTTATTGCCACTAATCCATTTCTCCTCTGATGTGTGAGTGTATCGATCTACATAACAGATGGCAGAGCATCCGTTGGCAGCACTAGATAAGGCGCACTGGGGCAGTTGATTACAGCCATTGGACAGGTTTACACTGTTTGATTTAATTAAGACATTATCCCTGTGCTCTGCTCTCGCCACAAACATGCACACACAAACACCTGTATAGAGCAAAATCTGCTGATAGATAAAAAAAAAAAAAAATCTATTAGACAGAGCAAAACGTATGCTAAATGTATGTAGATGAGGGCGCCTATTATTCAGCCAGGAACAACTTGAGTACAGCCATGCAAAAAAAAAAAAAAAAAAAAAAAAAAAGCTAATCCCATTCAGTACACTTGGCTGAGAGACGCTTGGAGAGGCAGCCTGGCCCTGCCATGTGAAACAGTATTGTGTAGGGCAATGTAGACAGTATGTGGATGCTTCTACCAAGCTGAGTGCATGGGGGAGGGATTGGCGGCTTGATGCTGAAAAGACCTGAACCAAACAGCTGCTACACCAAAGCCCCAAAGAGCTTCCTCAGCCGAGAGGTAAAAAAAAAAAAAAAAAAAAGGGGGAGGAGGGTGGGGGGGGACGGCTGTGCCTGACAAGTAAGTGAGTGCACCTCGCATAGCAACAGTTCCTGGAAGGTAACAAAGAATTAACAAGCATAGCTCAGTTAGAGGGGCGCATATTGTACATGCGAGGATGCTATGTACACACACACAAACCAAATAACAAGACGGCATATGTATGTAAACAAAAATGCAGATATGATATTCTCGCTGTCTCTCTCTCATGTGCTCACATATACACACACACACACACACACAGGGTGGTGCAGCTGGCTGCCGAGGCAGGGAGAGAGAGCAGATGGAGAAGCTTGAGCACAACTCCAACGAACCGCCGAGGTCCAGTGCTATGTTGCATTTTACTGCCACGAGCATCCTGCTAGTCACCAATATCAACGTTTTTCAGCCCCCTTCTCCCGACAGGTTAAAATGCATGAGCGTCTTTTTTTTTAACTGTGTTTGGAAAAATATATAAACTGGTAATTACAGGAGCATGAAACACCCTGTTACTGACACAAGCCAATAATGGAACAAAAGGAGTTGTTTCCTATTAGCGAGGCTATTCTCTGCTTGGTAAACAGAATAATTAGAAGCCAACGAGCCCATAGAAATGTAGAGAGATTTTGGTCCTGATACTGTATTAATATTGTCACACCTCAGATGGAAACCCAGAGGGGCCGTGCCTTTTGTGTTCCGATGGACGACCAATCATGCCTAATTGTATTTGCTTTCATAGCAGCTGCAGTCTCTCTCATATTAAGACATATTCCATTCAAATCTCCAGGACAAGCGTTTAGAGCCTGAGCTTATCAATTGGACAAAAGGTCCTGTTTGAATAATTGGACCATTTCTTATCAGGGGTGACATCCTTACAAAGATCTGGCGTTGACCGCATCTGCCCAGACAGGAGGGAATGAATAATACCTCATTCATTTGTGCCTGAAGCCTGGCCCTCATCCTCAGGGTCAGACCATAAATTAAACAAAAAAAAAAAAGTTAGTGGGATAAAAAACACATATGTAGATTAAATGCTAAATATTTAGCATGTTTTAAGCAATCAACTCGAGATTAGAGAGGACTTGCAAAGGTTTCCTGCATATGATAAATGCCAATCATTTGTGTCAGCTACGATGGACGCCTCTATACGGTTACTCCACTATAATGTTAAATGAGGCATAGTCATAAGGTCATGGTGGAGGTGAGTCTAATTAAAGCTGCAATTCCCTGTGGCACTGCGGGGGTGGAAGGGCAATAGCTAAGGCTGCTGTGTCTGTGGTTAAAGATTATAATTCTTCCAGAAAACACCAAAAAATAACAGTGTCAACATTTGAGTGTGAATGCTTACCCTGTAGATATAGTCTAGGAGTGGGGCCTTGCTGGGTGAGTGGGGCTCCAAAGACGACATGGTGATGGGTTCAAGCAGCAGACTCAGGGGAACAGCCATACACCAGTCCAGCAGGCAAAGCAGGAGCGAAACCATTAGCTTAAAGCGAGAGAGACAACCTTTTTTAGTTACAGCTAAAGGAGTATCATAGTAAATTATAACATCACCAAAAAGGTAATTTCAGTAATTCAGTTCACTACTGTTACACAGAGCAATACATTTCATGCATTTACATCTGTTAATTTCATATGTAAAGACTAAATTAAAATATTAGGTTTTCAATCCAGAGGAGTGGGCCTCACGGTTCCTACGTACATCCAGATTCAACTTCTGGCACGTCTTTCTAGATTCTTGGTTTCCTTTCTATAACATTCCTTACATTTGAGTACCAAGTATTAACCTTGAACAAACTTGAATAGTTAGATCTTATAGCCTGTAGTTTACACAAATAGTGAAACGACATATTGCTCAAATTGGACTCTCATTTCGGAAATAGTGTTGAGCAATTTTTCCACTTTTTATGGATTCTCGACCAAAAAAGATCATCTATATTGTAAAATCTGAAATACTTGGACTAGTCAAACAAAGAGCCAAGTCTAAATGCTTATCCTTAAAAGCAGTTTTTAATTCGGTACCTTTGTTGGCTAAAATTCCCCAGAAAATAGTACAATTAGTGGTCTGTCTGATATTTATGAATCCCCTTTAAGAACCATGGGTCCAGTTCAACCTGAAGTTAGAGCTGACTAATAACCAAACAAATAATAAAATTGTCCTTTTCTTAAATTTGAATGAATGTGTTCTCAGTAAGGCAAAATCAAAACATTGATGGAAAAAATGTTAAACTCAGTGTGTGATTTGGAAAATCAAAAATAAAGCTTGTCACATAAAAATGGCTTAACGAGAAATCTACTACATTTATTAATCATTATGAGATGTATTGCCCTTTAGAAAATGCAAGTTAGAAAAAAGTCTGGAAAATCAAACATTTGTCTTTACTCAATTATTTTTCAGACCTTTCTACTCTGGAAAAGGAAAAAAAAAAAGCTAATTCCATACTTTTCCAGATTTGTTAAGACTTGGTAGGATCCATGTGACCAAGTGACAGGTAAGCTAATGTACTGTACAGTTTATGACTTCAATATATGGTCAGGGTTCCTTTTGCATGAATTACTGCATGAATTTGCTTTATAATCCTCAAACAACTGTGCGTACCCGTTGCTACTTCACCTTTTTTTCTATTTAATCTTTTCCATCCACTGAACTTTCTTTTACTCTGTTTGGATACAGCCCTCTAAACAACCACCTTCTTCATCAGTGACCTTTTGTAGTTTATCCTTAATGTGGAATATGTCAATAACAGTTGTCCAGTAGACAGTTTTCCACATGATTATGTAGGCCATCATGTCACCTATGTTGAAAATCCTTTCTTTTCCATTTTTTCTTAATATTCTAATCTTAGAGCTAACCTTTTTGAAGATAATCAGCGAAATTAATACATTTTATAATAATCTAATTTACTAAGATCTGCCTAGACTGGCACTGATAATACTACAAAGAAGAACATTCAACTGAAGTGCTTCAGAGAAATGAAGGTACGGAAAAAAAGGATGAAAACAAATCACTTCAGTGGAAACATTCCTCTGCAAACGCCCCATTCCTACATGATAGATCAAGGGCCTTTAGATCTATAGATGTACCTTTTTGTCTGCTTCCACCGTCGAGTGCTCTGCACTTGGCAACAAAAAGGCTATTGTAGCCACAAAGATCTGTATTGGGACAAAACAAGGTGAAAAAATAACTGGATGACACATCTGTTGTTATGCTCTCCTATTCATAAGCAGATTCCAAACGGTGTACAAAATTGGGTGAATTTGGAGTATTTACATGCAAAAGTATAAATGATTGATCCACCACTTACTAATACTAATAAAAATATGAATTTCTAATGCCTATATGGTAATGTGTGATACCTCAATTATTTTCTTTGGGAGAGTGGAGTCCAGCTTCTGGAGATGCTCCCAGTGAGAGATCAGCAGCTGAAACACGTCGCAGGCGACTTGGGCCACTACTTTGTTTCCAAACTAAAGAAAGTAAGAGCAATATTAAGAAATTACAGGTGAACCTGTACCTGTAAGCTTCCATTACACAAATACTGTACAGTTGAAAATTTGCAGCAATTCTGACGAGGATTGCAAAGAAACCTTTAGTTTTTAAGATATCTTAAAAACTAAATCTGAGCACTAAAATATTGTTTAAATGATTAAAAGCTCCAGTCTTTGCAAAAATTCAGAAATATTTTAAAAGTAGTACCAAAAGCCAAAGTAGCAATCATGATTAAGTGCAGCTTCAAAAATTTTCTTTGCGAGCGTAATAAGGATTTGTTTGACAGTGCTCATTTCATTCACCAATATTCAGAACATCATTTAATTCAGTGGGAAAGTCCACAGACCTGTAGCAGTCTCAAATCTAGTGCAAGAACGAAAGCAACAGTACAGGTTATGTGAACGTTTCACCATTTTGTCAAGACGTGGAAGAAGAATCAAACCAGAGGACAGCCATCTTTACAATCCATAGGGGTCTTGTGTTTTGCAAACTGAATTTTGTCAGGAGCCTGAAAGTAACACCAACCCTTGAAAAACCACTTATCAGTTTGTTCTAAATACTTAACATAGAAAAACAGTTTTTGATTAAATGAAGAAAAATCACTTATATTTCTATTTTGAGATTTAGACAAGAATAAAGACAAAAAAATATCACTTTTAGTAAAAGATAACTGCATTTTCATGTAGCCTCGGGGCTTCCGTTTGCAGACCCCAGACCCAAAATGTCGCCCTAAGATGAAAGGAAATTGGCTGGCATGCTCAGGAATAACCCAGGAAACACCTAGATTCAAGCCTGACATGAACTGGAAATTGCTGGAAACCCAGTATCACCATCCAAGTCAAGCACATTTTATATGATCATGGACTGAGACTGTGCCGCTCAAGGAGAAGTCCCAGCTGCATAGTTAATGAACACCGCTGAAATTTGCAGCTGCCCACATGGAGGAGCCAATTGCCTCCTGGAGAGAAGAAATATGGCCAAAACGAGTCCAAGAAGAAGCTGGTTTGCCACACTGAAAATAAGTATGTTGGATGAGTCAAGGTAAGGCTTCCAAAAATAACAAAACAGATTAAAAGCTGTCGATCCTGGTGGCGGTGGCATCATGCTGAGAACGTGTTGATTTACTAGTTGCACTGTTCCATTGGACAAAGGATGGCATAATGACAGAGAAACACGTCCACATTTTTCAACTTGACCTTAAACGAGAGGCTTATATAGTTTAGTTTTTGATCCAATTTGAATGTCCAACTGGATAATCACAACCACACATCAAAACAGTTCTGAATAAGCAGGGTAACACCTAGCTTTTGGAACAGCCTACACAGAGTCAAACTCAGTCCTATTATCAATCTGAGAACTATGCAGAGAAACTGGGCCAAGAGAAGGAAACTAAGCAAATTCTATGAACTCTGCCAAAATTACTGCACGATAACTAGAGTTGCACCGATACCGATACCAGTATCGGCCGGGGCGCCGATACCGCGCTAAAATGGTGGTATCGGTATCGGCAAGTACCACCAAATAGGTCACAGATACCATTTTGATGTTTGTATGTCACTTGAACGCAGCCTTCTCTCTCCCGACACTCACTAGTTCTACTGGATTCACTTTGTATTAGTCTTTTTCCTGCTTTAATAAGGTAGCAGCTTGACAAAGCCATGATGGCAATTATTTTACATCCAAGTAGTATGCAGTTCTTCATATATACACACACACATACATTTCAAAGTAATGGTATCGGTATGGTATCGGTATCGGCCGATACTGCACAGCCAGGTATCGGGTATCGGTATCGGGGCCAAAAAATGGCATCGGCGCAACACTAACGATAACAGAAGAACATGAAACGTGTGATAATGTTGGTGAATGAATAAGTAATTAACTAACAGTAGGACAGTAGGTAGCTAATTCACCAAGCAGAAGAAGTTTAAATAAATTGTTTTCCATTTCAAAAACTACATGTTATTGAAAATGTTGCTGTTTTGGCAATAAATACAAAATGGCTTGTACTTGTATAGCGCTTTAACTAGTCTTGACGACCCCCAAAGCGCATCACACTACAATTCAGTCATTCACCCATTCACACACACATTCACACCCTGACGGTGGTGAGCTATGTTAGCTACAGCTGCCCCGGAGCAGACTGACAGATACGAGGCTTCCATACACCGGCGCCACCGGGCCCTCTGACCACCGCCAGTAGGCAATGGGGGTGAAGTGTCTTGCCCAAGGACACAACAACGGAGACAGTCAGAGCGGGGGATTGAACTTCTGCGCCACCGTTGCCCCAATACAACTAGTAGTTTCTGAATGACTTTACCAGAACGCCTTGATGGCCTCCAAAAACACACACTGCTGTATTAAGTAACAAGCATTATAGAATATGTATTACTGGTATAGAGGAACTGAAAGCAAGGCATTTATATAGTTTGTGTAATGTTGACCCCATTTGGAATCGATACCATTCACAATATAATTAAAAGTTGTATATCTAGTTCTTATTTTTTTTTTTAAAACGGTGTAGTCCTAAATTTTACAATGGCTTTATCATAGATCAAATAAATATTTTATTTGTTATATGCACCCATGATTAATATATGTCAACATCTGACTGAAACATTTTAATGTTTTACTTGACCTCAATTTCTCAGCAAAACCATAATTATTGAAATTAGGAGCCACAGTAAAGTGAAAGAAGTCAGTTTTGAGCTCCAAGCAGGGATAGGGTTTTCTCAATGTCTCATCATGAACAGACTAATAATTTACAAGGAAGGAAAGCGTCGGGAGGAAACTGCGGGAGTTGCATCCAAAGCACCATCAGAGAGACTAAATGTGACCACACTTTATCAGAAGATCAATACAAAGATCTTTAGACTGAGAGATAAAGACACAACCTCATCACAGACAAAAAGACTACCTAGGAGTTTAATAATCAAAAGTCGTGACAAGAGAAGACTACTCATCTATGTCTCAAAGGATGGGTTGGGATGTCTATAACCAATTTTAAGACTGGCCAAATAAAAAAAAAATTGGTTTTAAAAGTCAGTAGAAAATACATAATAATTAGTGTGAATGTCTACTGCATTGTTTTTCTCTTTTGTTTTCTTCCGTACCACTTTTTGATTTGCTTCACCTCCTACATTTTTTGTGCAATTTCAACCATCTGTCCGTCCGTCCGTCTTCTTCCGCTTATCCGGGGTCGGGTCGCGGGGGCAGCAGCTTCAGTAGGGAGGCCCAGACGTCCCTCTCCCCGGCCACTTGGGCCAGCTCCTCCGGAGGAATCCCAAGGCGTTCCCAGGCCAGCCGGGAGACATAGTCCCTCCAGCGTGTCCTGGGTCTTCCTCTGGGCCTCCTCCCGGTGGGACGTGCCCGGAACACCTCACCAGGGAGGCGTCCAGGAGGCATCCTGACCAGATGCCCGAGCCACCTCAACTGGCTCCTCTCGACGTGGAGGAGCAGCGGCTCTACTCTGAGTCCTCCCCGGATGACTGAGCTCCTCACCCTATCTCTAAGGGAGAGCCCAGACACACTACGGAGAAAACTCATTTCAGCTGCTTGTATCCGGGATCTCGTTCTTTCGGTCACGACCCAAAGCTCATGACCATAGATGAGGGTAGGAACGTAGATCGACCGGTAAATCGAGAGCTTCGCCTTTTGGCTCAGCTCTGCACCAATCCGCCTGTCGATCTCCCGCTCCATCTTCCCCTCATTCGTGAACAAGACCCCAAGATACTTGAACTCCTCCACTAGGGGCAGGACATCCTCCCCAACCCGGAGAAGGCACTCTACCCTTTTCCGGTTCAAGACCATGGTCTCGGATTTGGAGGCACTGATTTTCATCCCAGCCGCTTCGCACTCGGCTGCGAACCGCTCCAGTGAGAGCTGTAGATCACGCCCTGATGAAGCCAATAGGACCACGTCATCCGCGAATAGCAGAGATGCAATCCTAAGGCCACCAAAGCGGATCCCCTCAACACCTTGGCTGCGCCTAGAAATTCTGTCCATAAAAGTTATGAACAGAATCGGTGACAAAGGGCAGCCTTGGCGGAGTCCAACTCTCACCGGAAATGAGTCCGACTTACTGCCGGCAATGCGGACCAGACTCTGACACCGGTCGTACAGAGACCTGACAGCCCTTATTAAAGGGACCGGTACTCCATACTCCCGGAGTACCCCCCACAGGATCCCTCGGGGGACACGGTCGAATGCCTTCTCCAGATCCACAAAGCACATGTAGACTGGTTGGGCAAACTCCCATGCCCCCTCCAGAATCCTGCTGAGGGTATAGAGCTGATCCAGTGTTCCACGGCCAGGACGAAAACCACACTGCTCTTCCTGAATCCGAGATTCGACTATCTGACGGACCCTCCATTCCAGAACCCCTATTTCAACCATTCAACTTTTAAACATCACATTCAGGACATTATGGCTATATCTTTTTGCACTGATATCTCTTATGCTTTTTGAAATATTCTGCTTTTTCTGCAGATTATTGGCCATTGGAAATTAATGGAAATCCCACAAAATTCTGCAAATTTCAGCTACAAGTTTGTGCCGTTTGACAGCTTACTACTTCCACATATGTACAGCTAGAAACTCCAATTCAACTTTTAAATTCAAAAACCCGTCTGCTAACTTCAACTACTTTTTTTTATCATTTACATATAGTAACTCCTTAAAATAATTTAGTATTTTCATAAATACATATTAAAACCCTAACATTAACAGGTTTAGCCATGGATTGTTTTAGGGCATCCGTATATCTGATTAAGTGGTTCCACAGATTTGTCATGTTATTGAAGTACTTTAAGTCCGTCTGGCACAACTTACAAACTATCTTGCTTTTGTCGAGTTCCTGAATTCCGGATTTACATAGGAATCCAGAATGAGCCCACATATTGGACTTAAAAAGTTGATGGAGTTGGTTTTCTACAGCTGCTCGCCCTGACTGTTGTGCAATCTGTACTGAGGTGCTTACAACGGTAATCAAATACACAGCGCCCCCCATGGGCCTGGAGGTGAATCGATTCAAAGGAGCTCCCAAATCGATTATGAATTGGGAGTAGAATTACTACTATGCATCAATTTGTCAATTATTTTACCCACCCCTATGTATTACACATACATTCTCTCTCTTTTCCTCCTCCACACTTTCTTTCTGTATCTCTGTTTTCTCCTTTTCCATTCTTTATTTTGCCCTCTTCTCCTCTATTCTCTCTCTCTTCTCCTCCAATATATATTTATCTCTTCTCCTTCTCCATTCTCTCTCTCTTTTCCTCTTTCTCTCTCTTTCTCTTCTCCTCCATTCTCTCTCTTTTCCTCCTCTCTTTTTCTTCTCCTCCATTCTCATCTCTCTTCTCCTTCTCCATTCTCTCTCTCTTTTCCTCCTCTATTTCTCTTCCCCTCCATTTTCCCTCTCTTCTCCTCCTCATACACACTCACAGACCTGTGTTTTACTGTATTTGCAAGTACTTTGCATATAATTCCATTGATGTTTGTGTGTGTTACTAAGTGTCTGAGAACACAAATCACACACAAACACACATTTTTGTTCTACTACCTTTATCAGCACTTTGCTTGGATTTTCATAGATGTGTGTCTGTAGTACTGTGTGTGCATTACACACACACACACACACACATATCCATTCCCTGCTAAATGGCAATTCCACATATTTTCTCACTACTTTAAGAAAATTTAATCTGCTCTACTTTAAAAACTACAAAACCCAGACTCTTCAAACCTGGACTTGATTATTCTACACTAATAGGAGAATATTTCAAACCCAGTTTATGATTTGTGCAACATGTATATAAATTGTGGACATCCTTTAAATAATGTACTTTTATTTGCATGTGGACCACATTAGAGCTGGTTCAGCTCAAACACAAACCCAACTTCAGTCTCATGCTGCTGGTGTACTACATACAATTCAGTTCAGTACATCCTTGATTGCTTGTTTTTTTTAAATTAATTAGTTAATATATCAGGTTTGTAAGTGTTCGGCACCAAGACCAGCTACATTTGAATATAAGTTAACATTTGTGCTTATTTTTTGTTTTCAGCTCGCAGGAAAGGGTTATTTAAGCTGATCAGATAGGTCTGCTTTTCCTTTTTTTTTTAACCTTCTACTAGTTTGTTTCAAATTCAACTGCTTCTTCATCAACTTTGTCTTCTTTTCAGCAAAAAATAGTGCTTCCACAGTATGTTAGCTTCAGCTTTTGATCAGCTGACACAATAGCTACTGTTAATGTTTATGCTGATCATTCTCTGAGGTTTTTACTTATTACTTCAAATTCATCAAGTGGTTCTTCACCAGCTTCCGCTTCTTCAGTCCTTTTCAGCAAAAAAAATAGTGCTTCCACAGCACTGCAGCTGCAACTTATTACTTGTTTTTTTTTGTTACAATTCCTTACATTTCTTTCAACCTCCAACAGGTTTTGCAAACTTCAGCTTTTATGCCATTTTAGCTTACAGTTTTTCTATTTCAGCTATTTCTTTCAGCTATTTTCAGCTCATTCAGCTTACTGTACTCACACTACATTTTTCGCAGGAAATGTCACGCACAATGATAATTTTTTTGTACGTGTGCTTTGCGTCAGGAACTAATTGGATGCTATCTAAAGAACAAAGACCAAAATGGTCTGGTTTAAAATGTAAATTCAAAAATTACTGCTCAAGAGGGTCTGGAGAACACTGAAATTATTCACTTTTTATTGTTGATATATATTTCTATGCAAAACAGTTATTCCCAGGTCAGCCCCTTTTAAAGCTTTTAAGTAGTTCATGTTTCTACAAAAGGTTTGCTAATCCCAAGTAAAAATCCTAAACTTGGATACTTGGCTCTTGTGAAGTTTCTGAAAAAGCTTCAAAAGTTGTGTCCAGATCATGGATTCTTCTAATAGGAGGTTGAAATGACACAAAAAACTTTGACGATATGAAAACGTTATGCTCAAACCTGTTTAAAAACTGCTGTCAGTCGAGACAAGATTATCAAGAGGGACAAATGAGACACCATTAAAGAGTCTGTTAATGCCAGCACATACAAAAAAAAAATAGCCTGTGAATGTGAAAAACTCTGTGAATGAGAAGGAATCTGAGGAGGAGGTGAGAAAGCTTTTCAGTGACAAACTGCAGTTACATAATGTTAAAATTGAGCTGAAATGGGCCCACAGAACCGGGAGACTTAAGACATCATCGGGGAAACTGAGGCCCATTGTCGACAGATTATGACTGAAAGACAAACTTGCTGTACCTTGTGAAACAAATTTGATGGGCGGTGGGATTTTCATCATTGAAAACTTTTCTGAAGCCAACAACAAAAAAGAAAAAATCTGCTCCCAGAAATGACGGCAGCGTGACCGAGAGGTGACACTGTATACTAAAGATATGACACAGTGTCCTTCCACCAACAGAAAATATCACCTAGACAAAGTAAGGCAAAAGTCTGATGCAGACTCATTGAGCTTAATATTGGTAACTTTCTCTGAATTCAGATTATTTTCATCATTCACCTCTTCTTCACACAACAGACAACAAAAACTCTCAGTGTAAAACAGACACATGAGCCATTTGATCACTGCATAACTAAGTTTTACCATTTCGATGTTGACCAAGGTGTTAATTTATTTCCCAAAACAGTTTTTACACAAATTCAGTTAAATGATTCATGTGCTTCTGAAAGTTCTAATACATTTCCCAATTTTCATTTAAATATACAAAGTTTATCTTACAAATGGGATCAATTCATCCATTTTTAATCTATGTTGATGCACGATTTTTGCTTTATCAGAGACATGGTTAACATAAATCTCCAATACAAATCACAATTTAGCTAGATATAGTTTGGTTCATTATGTAAGAAAAATTATAGTAATGAAGGTGGATTATCACTTTAAATTCGTGATGATTATGAATTTAGAAAAAGAGAAGATCTCTGCTTGAAATCAATGTCAGTGGTGGCTACATCTGTCTTTGAGGAACCTTTAGGTGTTTCTCGTTATAAAAATGTCGTTGTTGGTTTCTTTTTTCACCCACCTGACTTTGATGTCCATTACTTAAATAATAGTCTTTCTAAGTCACTTGACTTAATACAGAAGGAAGATAAACTTGGTTACATATTAATCTCTTCAAAAGTAAGATGGGCTATTTTTTCCACTTATTAATAAGTACTCAGCAACTTTGACTGATACCATTTTAAGACATTCTGTAATGAATTTCAGTTTTTGCGCTTGTCAGACCATTTTGTCATGATCCGGCTACATTAAATTAAGGAAAACCGAGCTAAACAAACCAAAAATATAATCTATAAACCTATCATGAATAAGTCAAATATGAATATATTTAAAAAGTTTCAGTTTTATAATTTCTGAAACACACTTTATGAGATAAAATATGCTGACCTGTTTTATCAAAGATTTATGGAAGTCTTTTTTTCAATAAATGTTTTCCAATTAAAAGTTTTGGTAGGAGGAATAAGCAACATTTCAGCAAGCCCTGCTTTAGGGTCAGTTATTTTTAAGGAATAAAATAATAAACTATATAAAAAATATAATACAACTCCCACCCTACCTAAAGTGTTTATAAATATTGCAGGAATAAATAATAAATATAATATCACCTTATCAGGGATGAGAAAAAGAAATACTTTAGTGAAGCATTTAAGTGTTGAAAACATACTAAAGCGGCCTGGGAAGTACTGAATCAACTATTAAAAAGAGAAAAAAACTAATCTTGAGTTATCCTCTGTATTCTCAGATGGTTTAATGTATCATTTACACAGTAATTCAATTCTTTAAAAATACAAATATGGCTTAAAGATTCACACCATGGATATGGCTTTGCTTCATATGGTTACCTCTGCACTTGAAAATAATGTCTTCTCCTCTAGGGTTTTCATTGATTTATCAAAAGCATTTGGTCCTATGAATCATCATATCTTAATACAGAAACTTTATCAATATGGATTTCATGGTCGTCCTCCCTGATGGTTTTAAATAACAAAATCTGCCACAGGCAACAATTCATTGGCTTAAACAGTTGTAGTTCAAACAGGGCTAAGACACATTGTGGAGTTCCTCAAGGCTCCATTCTTGGGATGTTTTTATTTCTGATTTCCATAAAGGACTGTCTCCAATATTCTTCCACAATTGTATTAGCTGATGATACAACCCTGGTTCTTTCCCATTTATATTTTGATTTCCTTCTAAAGAATGCTAATCATGGGTGCATATGCTCCATTGTTTAAAGTAAATAGATTAACTTGAAATCTGAAGAATTTATAGTTTTATAATCTTATTTTGGGAAATGTTCAAAAACAGTTATTGATGGCATAGAGATACACCATATATTATCAACATTTCTTGGAGTTGTAGATAAGAGCTTCAGGTGAAAAGATCATATTGATAAGGTTTGTAAAAAAAAATACATGAATCTATCAGCATATTAAAGAGGTTCAGTCAACACGGCACTAAATACAGTTTGTTTACATTCTTTTTCTAGTTTGATATTACCGTATTTAGTGTTATTTAGGAAGATCCAGCGCAATATTTATTATCAAACAAATGGAGGTCAGTTCTCAGTCCATTACAGGGGAGGTTCATTTTGCAATGACTTCCCCACGTAGGAAAAGGCAGGACCTCTGTAAAAGTTCAAAAGCCACCTAAAACTGTATTTAATTGAAAAGTTGGGATATTGACTACTTTATTGTTTATGCATTTAATTTCTGATTAAAAGTTTTGAATGTGGTGTTTTATATTTTTTTATATTCATGTATTCAACAAATTCCTGATCGACAGAACAGGGATTGTTTAAGTATTTTTCTGTTTGGATTATTTTAATAAAGCATCTATTAATGTGGTGGAGGCTTCCTGTAAACCCAGTAGGGCTTTTTGCCTCTTCCTGCACTGTTATTGTTATATTCTTTTCCTCTGAAATTACTAATCTATATCATAACTGTGCAAATAAATTAAACTAGATTTAGTTAGTTTTCTTCTGCTTGTGTGTGCCACTTAAATGCCCGAGTTTTACAGAAGCAGTGAGTCACTGCTTATTGAAGATGGTGAATTAAAGTTTAGACGAAATACGCACTTTTCGGGGGAAAAATTCTGCTCAATTCCCCTTAAATTTAGTTCTTCACTCACTGTGCAGATTATCAGCATAATTTTATTTCACTTCAGAACCCTGCCTCATTTTCCCCAGACTCATTGGTGGAAAGAATTGAGCTGTTGACAATTTTCCTTCAAATGTGGATTTCTTCAGTGATTTGAAATTCTTTGTGGAGAAATAGAATTTCCCATTTCTTCCAGCTGAATGCCTCTCAACATGTAACAAGGGCAGACAATGTGGGGAGTACAGAAATGGCCAAACACAAAAAGGGGCCCTGAGAGTTCAGCACCTGCTTTTAGAAAAGAGACTCTCAGTGCCACTCTTCCCCCTAGATCCCCCACCCAGCCTATACCCTCTATTTTGGGGCTGGTTGAGTCTGTGTGTCAAGTTGTACAGGGGAGTGATTACTGCTCCATTAGAGAAGGGGTGGGGTGGGGGAGGCGGAGTGCTCAAGCAGGAAGCTGGGAGATGTAGCTGCTTAAATTGGCCCACATCTACAGAGAGCGAGCAGCCTGGAAATTACGCCACCGCCCAAAATCCTTTTCCATGAGGGGAAAAAAGGGACAGCCTCCTCTGGTTCTCTGCATCTTTTCACTTAGGGAGGAAAGATGGCTCTTCTAAAATATACCTATGAGTCATATCACATCATGGACATTTTTTATTCTAACACTTTTTCTCAGTTTCTCACTATGTCGAAATTGTTCTGCAGTCCTTTAATGCAATCAACTCTCATTTTTATTAAAGCTAAAGCCCAATGGGGATTTCAAAATAAAAACAGCTATTATGTGGCTATTTGTTTTAAGGACACAGTAATTCACTGGATTCTGCATTTTCTCTCCCACGACGATGATGCATACAATTCCAAACGATGCAAGCAATTCAAAAAGTGAAGTTGTGTTCTGCTTAATAATTTACAAACATGACTTATTTCTAAAGTTACAGACCTTTAGTGTTACTCCCAGAACATTGATGGCATCCTTAACCTGCTTGTGAATTTTCTGTTGCATGAGCTCCTCACACACCCACAGGCCCAGGCTGCATACAGCAATGCACCTGAACGGCAGAACAAGAATACAATGTGTGCACATTCAAGAAGAAACAAGGATATTCACGCAAATCTATCAAGATATTCTTTGTGTGGTGAGAGAGGTATTACACTTTTCATTGTGCATATAGAAGACAAAAAATATCTGACAGATCTAAATCTAACTTTGTTTTCGTTACACTTAGTTATTTCAGGTTTTCAGACCAACATTAATGTCAAACAAAGATATCTTGATTAAATGCAAAGTGCAGTTTTCAAATGATGGTCTCATTTATTAAAGGAACAAAAATATTTAAACCAACACAGCCCTATGAAAAAGAGATCAATTGCTCCCTAAATCTAATAACCCTTGTCAGCAAAATGTGCCACCAAGCATTTGCTATAAGTCACTATTGGTCTTTCATAAGGTTGTGAAGAAATCTTCTCACAATGGCATGTTTTTGTGCCTCAACAGCATCATCTGTAGCTGATATTTGATTCATAAATTTGAGTAGACCAATCTAAATTTTTATTTGTTCAGCATAAGGTTATAAACCAATGGGTGGAAACTGTCCTTCAAGTTTTTCAGTTAGAGGGCAGATTTCATGTTTCCAGGTGTCCAGTACCTGAAGCAGACAATCAGCCCCAGACCACTACACTGTCGTTGGTGAATCATAAACGCTGACCTTAACAGGGACAAGTGAGGTCTGCAGAGCTTTAGGTGAACTGGTTTCATTTGTGACCTTCAACATGAGTCGGTGTTCTCCTGGAGTTATGTTGGTAGGCCCGCCTCTCTAGGGAAGTTGTGGTGTTTTCTCCAATATTGGACAATGGGTCTTAGTTTGATTCACTGAAGTCCCAAAGCTTTCTGAAACAGATCTCTAGCCATTTCCAGATAGACAGATGCCAATAATTTTGTTACTCATCTGTCCTTGATGTGTTTTTTTTTTAAGATCTAGATCTTTTAGATCTTTTTTAGTCTACTTCATGTTGTCAGAGAGGTTTTAATTGAGGGATATCTTGAGTCTAGAGCAGAATCCTGCGCTGGGTCGGGTACAAGCAGCAAAAATTATTATTTATATTTTATTACTTATTTACTCTACATCTTAATGACCAAATTAATTCAAGTATGACCAGATAATGACTATTTTTGATGCATGCACCCATTCACCTCTTACACCAGCCAATTGCGTCACTCATTAGTTTAACGTGTAGCGCGATTAAACAGCTAGCAGCACAGCAGGTGTGTCATGGAGGGAATAAAAGCAGAAATAGTCTCTGGTGACTACCAAATAATGGACAATACATCATCCAAGGCCAAGTTGGATGTTTGGGAGAAATTTGGCGTCATCTGAGACCAAAAGAACAACATTGCGAGTGGATTTTCAGCTTGTAAAAAATGCCAAAAGCTTTTAGATTTTGATACCCGAAAGCTAGGTACATCTTCGCTAAGGAAACATGTCAACAGCTGCGAGAGCACATGTTCCGGGACAATTGATCGGTACTTTTCTAAGGGCACAAACCTCAAACCCCCAAATGAGAGGACAAGGACACTGTTACAAAATTAGCAGTGAAGTTTGTGTGCCTGGATATTAGATCGCTTGTGTGCTGAGAGGTATTTAGTACATTTGCTCAAAGCTTAATTGACATCGTTGCCAGAGCCAGCCGTGTGGATGCTCGACAGCTTCTGCCCGATTCAACCACCGTGTTACGCACACTGACAAAATTTGCTGAGGACATCTAAGAAAGCATCATGCAGGGCTGAGAAAGCAGCTGGCTGAAAGCAATGGGGCAGTGACTCTGGATATGTGGACAGATGAGTACACTGCAAAAACGGATGCAAAAACAAGTAAAATGTTCTTAAAAGTTAGTCTATTTGTCCTCGATTTGAGCAGGTAAATAAGATTACCTGCCAATGGAATGAGTATCTTTACCCCTGAAATAAGATAATTAAACATCCTGCACTTGAAATAAGATGATGGAGATGAATTGTTCCTATTTTAAGAGGAAAAATCTTATTCCATTGGCAAATAGTCTTATTTACCTGCTCAAATCAAGAACAAATACACTTATTTTAAGAAAATTTAACTTATTTTTAGTTCTGTTTTTGCAGTGTACTGTAAAATCTGTGACCTGTGTGTGATGTTGCATTACAACAACGACAGGTGGGAGCTAACTGAGCAGGTGCTTTGCACATCTGAATGGGACAGCACATTACGGAAAACAGCTGACAACCTAAAATCGCCCATCATGCAAGCATTGCGTAAATACAGCCTGGAGGAGTTTTCTCTAAACTGCCCTTTGTGACTGACAGAGGTGCCAACATAGTTGTGGCCCTTCGGACAGTTACGAGACTCAGGTGTGCAGCACTTGTTGTACACATTGCCTCAAGCTGCTTTCTGACCAGGGTGACATGATGATGGCTCACAGCGGAGCCCGGCGTCTTAAAGGTAAAAAGAATAGCTGGTCTGATATCAATTTTTTTGAGGGCTAGCACAGAGAGTAAGTTAATAATCAAGATTTTAAAAAACAGTGCATTCATGTTCAGTTTGATTTGGCTGATGTCGAAGACTTCAGTGACGGAAGTCAGCATCTGGAGGAAGTGGCAGCCGACACTGAATTCAAGACACCAAAGGAGAATGCTTTGGGTGTTTTGCTCTGGTGGAAAGCTCATGCAAAAATGTCCCCAAACCTAGCACTGACAGCACGTAATGTGCTTGCCATTCCGGCATCAAGAGCAAGAGAACTGTCGTCGTTTAATTCGATGTAAAATCAAACAGTGGTTTGAAAAGAGGCTTGTTTTGATTGATGTATTGTATACATGCTAGTGCGAGTGTGTATTTGCGTTTGTGAAAGAAAAGGCCCTGCATTCGACTTGTTTACCGCTGGTTATTAGTGAGTGCAGTGTGCACTGGCATGTGAGCATTAGGGCTTTGTGCTTTACTGTCTCTGTTGTTAAGACAGTATTCTGCTGCAGCTACAGAAATAAAGCACTTTGTGACTAAGCACTAAATGAAAATGAGTGGCTGTGTGTATAAATTGTAACCATGGGTCAGGCCACGCTCTATTACTCACAGGTCCGGCCCGGTCTGGGGTTTTAAATGGGGATAACAGCTCGGGTCTCGGTTCTGAGCTCTACGGGTGCGATTGGATACGGGTTTGAAGAATTGGACTCTGGTCTAGAGGTTTAGCAGTAATCAAAGCGGGTTGAGGCTACTGAAATTGTTCACAGCTTTCCCACTGATCAGGTTAAATACAGGTAATTTGTCAATTTTACCAAGATGAAATACTTTCAGGGCTAGGTTGGTTTAGATCGTTTTTTCCCTTATTAAATTAAAGCATCACTTCAAAACATAATTTGGTATTTCTTCAACTTACAGTTGTCAAAAACAAATCATTTAGATCAGTAACATGTAATTGTGCCATAAAAACAAAAACAGAAGAAGTCTGTAAAAGAGCAAATGTTGTTTACACGGCGCTGTTCATAACGGGGCATCTCAATAAATTATCATTGAAATCAATGCAATAGGATAATTGAAGTCAAAAAGTAACACTTATATCTTTTATTTTCAAAACATTTATTTCTGTTCATTTAAATGATGACTGATCATGGTTAACAAAAACTCAAGATTTTTAGAAAATTGGAACATTTAAAATGACCAATGAAAAAAAAAGCACAGAAACAGAAATAGTATGTTATTACTGTCAAATGGCCCACTGTTATACAATGAACTGTTACTTGATAGCTTCCCTCCACACCAAGAATAAGCCACCAGAGCTTAGTACTAAAGAAGCTGATTGCTTACAGAGGGATGTATATGAAAGCATAACTAATGGTAGAGAGGAAGAAAACATGTGTACAATATAGGCACACAAATAGTGGAGGTAACCACAGCCTTTATAGGATGATATTAAAAGGCTTTTAATTGGGAGTGTATCAAAAGTATTTTTTATTGATCTTATGAAATACTTTGATTTCAGATAAACTTAATTTTGGATTTTCGTTATCTGTACACTATTATCCTCGCCAAAAACAAATGCTTTAAATATGTCACTCTGTGCATAATTAAGCTACATTGTATGAGTTTTACTTTTTGAATTGATATAATTATATTAAATATATATATATATATATATATATATATATATATATATATATATATATATATATATATATTTCTATGATATTCTAATGTATTGAGATTAACCTAGAAACAGATACAAAACTGCCATTTTTTTTACCTGAGAGGAAAAAAAAATTCTTTAGAGTAAAATACTGAGACCAGTATAGGGAATCATACCTTGCTCCTTCCCAGTATTCTTTTGTAGCAGCCTCCAGAAGGATGTTAACCAAATAATCCTGAGCAGACAAGAAACACAGAATAACTTCTCTATTATATCTCAGCTAACCATTTAAAGCATTTATCTGATGAGTCTAGACTACTTTAAAGAAAGCGCCAAAACTTAATATAAATCCAATCAGCTACATATCCGTTACTAAATCGGAGGTAGGAAAATTGGTCCCAGAATCTCAGAATGGTGAATCTGTACATTTATTTTGTAAATGAGATCCTGTCTCAAGAAGACTACCGTTATAAATAAATGTTTAATAATAAAATTAATAATTTATTCATTAATATGGTAATATCAGGACAGATACTAGCAGACAACCCCAAAGAAATGCAATCAAAAGGAGAATTGAACATTTGTATAACATTTGTTAAAACAGACATTTTAGTTATGAAACGATGTAGTATCGAAGTGGCTCACTAGTTGTGGAACAACTTCTTTGTGATGCTTTCATAGAACCAATTAAAATCCAGCTCCAGCACCAACCTTGGTTTAGGACTAGAACCAATTTGGTGGTTAAAGCCCCTATTTGTGACTAACATCCTAATGCATAACACAATCTGTTAGTTGGATATAGAAAAAGTATGACCAAGTTTTACCAGCAAAAAATAAATAACATAAAAAAAAGAACAAAGGAAGAAAAAAAAAACTAATCACGTAATGGGAATGCATTTTTGAAGTTTTTTTTCCCTCAATTTTTTTTGGCTCCTTAAAAATGTCTCTTTCAAATCAAGTGCATCTGCTGTAAACATTTATTTGGGGCTGCCAATAGCTACTTTGTCCTCCACTGGTCCAGGTTCAGTATTTTTAAGGACACACTGAATTTCTTACTAAGACATGTAGGATTGTCTGTAATAGCTTTTTAGGGATCACCTTGTTGCAAAAATACCTTAAACCTGTCAAGCTTTCACATTTTTGTTAAATCAAACTTCAAAAAATGAAGAAAAAAAAATATTTGTAGCAAAATATAAAAAATACAACAGGTGTGTTAACTGTTTGCAGGTACTGTGTTTTATACATATGTGTGACAGTATGTTTTCTAATGTCTGACTTGATAATAACATTTAATTATCCGAATGGTTCTGAAATAGTCTGAAGCAATCTATCTGGCTCCAAATTAGTTAAAATTCAAGATATGGCTAACTTCATTAATGCAGTAGATGACAAATTCATCACATAGTCTACAACAATGAGAGTTTCTTTTTAAACATTAATGACGTCACCATGTTGCACATCTTGACTACTCACCTTGATATCCTCATTGCCTACACTGATGTCATTAGAGCCAGGCACACAGTGCAGTACAGGAATCTGGATGTACAGGTTGGGGAAACACACGAGGGAGCCCAAGATCGTCTGAGCCTCTATCCTCGGAGCCTGGCAGAGATTAACACACATGAGCACGCACACACACACACAAAACTTGAAGTGAAAACTTGCAGAATACATGAATGGAGCACGTTTCCAGGAAACTAACTGGAACAGCTTTTACATGGGGAAATAAATTCAATAAAGCTATCAGAATCAGCTTAATCTTTATTAATGATCATGCATATATTCAACAGAAAGTCATGACACACAGAAAGCAACGGACAAGCAAATGAGTCACTCGAGGCATGATTAAAACGGACCGAACAAACCGATGAGCTGATGTGAAACAAAAAAATTATAAATCCATGCAAGGAGGAAAAAAATGTCAAGTAATAGAAATCCAAAGAAAGAACACAAAGTAATCATTACAGGAGTGTACACACAGTTGCCTCTTTCATGTTTAGGATTGAATCTGTACACACACTGCTAGAAAATGAGCTTGGTGGTTACTTAGTTATTGTTTCAACTTTCATTTGCACTACTTTTGCATTTGACCGGGGTCAGTGTCTCTGCTGGTAGCATGAGGCAATAAATGGACAGGTAGTCCAACTCCACCAGGATGGCACATCAATAAGTGCCTTTGCCTGAAGGTTTGCTGTGCCTCTTAGCACAGTCCCAAGAGCAGCAACAGGACGGGTATTTGCCAGAAAACACCAGAATTGGCAGGTTTGGCACTGGTGCTTTGTGGTTTTCATAGATGAAAGCAAATTCACTCTGAGCTCAGTACGATCAGTATGATCGGTTTGGTGGTCCATCTGATGCCACCAGGTTCCACCTCAGACTGTCCAGGAGCTCAATCATGGTCCGGTCAGGACATGGGAGGAGATTCTCCATGACATCATCAGTCATCTCATAAGGAACACGCCCTGACGTTATCAGGCATATGTACAAGCGTGTGGGGGGCCACAGAAACTACTAAGTACCATGTGGGGTGGCTGCAACGAAATTTCATCATATTGGACTAGCCTGCACCATCGGTTTTCAGTCTCGCTTTCTCTGTGACTTCGGATTAAGCCCTCTGTGGGTGGTTAATATTCATTTTTATTAAACGATGTGGCATCCTTTTGTTCCTGACACTTCCAAATCAGGATGGCTATCCAGCACAATCATTTGTCCAACTAAATTCTGATACGTTTTCATACTGCTCATTAGGGCTGGGCGACATGGACCGAAAATAATATATTGATATTTTTAGGTTGGATGTCGATATATATGTAGATGTATGTAAATAAATGAGAAACGGTTGAAAAAATAACCTACTGGAATACATAGAAGTATAATTTTAACTCAACAAAGACCATCCCGATATAAACGATATAGTTTCATATCTCTTTTACAAAAATCTTGATATTTTTAAAATCTCAATATATTCCCCAGCCCTACTGCTTATTAAATGTTTTTGAGCAGTGCATGTTCGAAATGATTTTGATAATGAAAACAATGGTTATACTGTTATTTTTGGCGCAAAGAGGTCCCTTTGGCTTTTGAAAAAATACATAAAATAAAGTGTAATGCAGTTCACATATTACCCCAAGTCCACCTCTGACTGCCTGATCCATCCAATGTTATAACTTTCCCCCCTGAAGTGCATTGCTCTGCAAAGTCTCAGAAAGAGTACACTTTCACATTTTTCTTTCTTTACCATTAAATCTATAGTGATAGGGTATTGCAATCAGTGAAATCAGTGTTTGTGACAGTCATCTTGCGCACACTAATTGTGCAAACACAATCATGCTCAGATGTGTTGGGAATCTCTAGTTCTTAAATAGCTTGATTTGTGTCATTTCGAACATTCATTTCCGTGTTTTACATTTTCTTTTCTGTTAAAAGTCTTGCATATGTACTTTTGTTTGTTTGTTAGTCTCTATATTTGTTTGTATGTGTGTTTATTTAGCTTATTAAAGCAATAGTATAGACAGATATTGGGTGATTATTACCATTCATGATTTCACTGACTCTTCTTCTAATCTTTTGTGAAAGTTAAAACGTTAATGGTGATTTTACATTCTTAGTAATCTTGAGAAATAGAAATCTCCTAGTATTTCCGTTCAACATAACAGATTGTTCCAAAGAAAGGTAAAAACATTCATCACTTAGATTGAGTTTGACAGATTATTAGACTGATTTATGAACGCATACATAATCTCATGCATCTTACTATTGCTACTTTATGTGATAATTGTTTCAATTATTGTCAGAAATCATATCACGCCTGTAGAAATGACACCAATATATGCAAGTATGACTATGACTCTGCTACCTATGTGTAAAATAATACAAAATGTGTACAGTACAACATGCATCATTAAACATGACAGAGTGTTTACTTAGCATGGAGCACTTAACAGTCATGTGTTTACGGATTTATTTCATTTGGAGTGTCTCATTAATCAGACGCATCTGCTGAGTTTGTAATAAAGTATTGTTATTGTCATATATACAGTCATGAGTTATGGTTTTGGGAAATTTCTATTTGGCTTCCAAAAACAGTGGAGCAACCTTGTTCCATTTTTTTAGTAAATCACAGGAAAGTAATTTGTGGTTATAAATTCTGCCATTGTTGCTCACTCCAACATTCAAACACAATAAGGCAAGAATGCTGGAAGGTTTTTCCCAAATTACATTCTTGAGTTTTGTACAAGTCATACAAATGACAGACATTTCAAGCATTTCTGTTATTTGCTCCCTTGATTTTTTTATACGCTATCGGTAGATTAAAAAAAAAAAACAACAACAAAAAAAAAAAGAACCAAGCCAATAAAACCAATTTATGCACTTTTAAAGGTGTCTAATTGACTATTTTTTAAAGTTAGGGTAATAACAGACAGCACATCACTGCAAAATATTACCATGGATTAAATAACAGGGAAAAGTTTTAATTAAATTACAAAAAAGCAAAAATCCATAAACCTCAAATCCCGAACAAAGTAACACATTACAGATTATAGACGGATGGATGGATGATGAATGGAAAGATGAACAGACAAAATGGATGGACGGACGTTTGATCCATCAACATATGGACAACCAGACTGGGGATACAGTCTGGAAAGTCTATAAATCCAAATGTTTTGTAATCCTTTCTTTTACTTGTTCCATTTCTTTCCAAATTACAGTAATTTTGATTCTTGTTCCTGTTGTACCATTTATAGTATAAACTTGTTATTGCTTTTATGGTTTTTATTTATGAGTTTTGTTTTTGAATGGATCTGAACACCCCACACTTGTAAATCCAAGCACTTCAGAGGGTCAGACACCAGACAATCATTGATAGGACCATCAGAGGCCCTTCACATAATTACCGTATTTTTCGGACTATAAGGCACACTTAATAATCCTTAAATTGTCTCAAAAATTGATGGTGCGCCTTATATATGATTACAGTTGTGCTTACTGACCGAATTTATGTGGTACAATGCACTCAAAAATCTGTTAAAATGTCTACAAGACTGCCTGACTGTAATGTCGAAACTAGAAGTGAATTAATGTAAGACATCCCGCGCATGGAGTCTGCGCTAACAACAATAAACCAAGTAAGTTAATTCAATATAAAAATTAAGTTTATTTTAGCCTTATGTTAGAAAAAGGGCAGTGTAGTCCAACTACTCTGTCCTCCAAGCAGAGACGCATTGCAAAGCGCAGCAAAGCAGCATACGCGTGTCCTACTCTTAGGTTAGCTTTTCATTTTAATCAGTCAATAAATGTACACTAGAAGTATAATATGTGCCAATTTACGCTACGTGTTGCCTAAATTAGATTGAAGTTCTAATTTCAGATGCGTGTACGCACCTGTTAGGCAGGGAATAAACGGGAAACCACATCCTGTGTCAAAGTTCACTTCTGGAAGTATCCCAAAATAAGAGTCGTCAACCATAAAGCACCATGGATGATGTAGTTGTGACAAGATAACAAAATATGCAATTTCTAATCAGGTATGGTGAAGACACAGACTTTAAGGAGATCAAAACATAGGATATAATACTGAATTTAATACCCTACCCATATATTATGGTAATTTCTCTTTCTTTAATTACTTAACCATGACGAAAGTTCTTCTCTTTGCAGAATCACGCAGCTGGGGAGCGTACTTTGCAGCGTCTGGTGTAAATTTATGCTTTTAAAAACACGCAGCCAATGTATTTCCTCCTTCAGGTGACCAGATTTGATTTCTCTAATGAAAACTGAGGACGTCCCTGATTTTGTTAAGATCAGAATCTCTGCTTGGGGGTTTGTTTGTTTTGTCTGAACTGTAATACCAACAGGGCGGGGAAGGTGCGTTGGGCAAAGCTCAACTGCGTCGGGACAGTGGCAGGACTGGGTAAACACCTCTTGTTGCTTTTTTACTCCATCGTGATACACTAAAGTCGGGGACATTTCCGAGGACAGGCCATCCAAAACGGGGTCTGTCCCCAGATATCGGGGACATCTGGTCACCCTACCGGAGGGACGGAGTGATATTACAACACTTGGGAAGAATATATAATGCGCCCAATCATCCGGTGCGTCTTATATGTGGAGAAAGACACACATAGACACGTTAATTCACGGTGCACCTTATAATCCAGAGCCCTTTATGGTCCGTAAAATACGGTACATAAAAGTATGTTATTTTGATTGAAATCCATATTTTATTGCCCTACTGAACATAAACTAATCTGAACATAAAACTTGTTCGTACCTCTTTGGAGTCAGAAGAGAGGATGCGGGCGGCAGCAGTGATGAAATCTCCAAGCAGCATTGAGAAGCCCGGGAGACCGAGGAAGAAGAAGCGGGGCGAGCAGGAGCGGACGATAGTATTCAAAACATCCTAATGAAGTGAAAGGAAACAACAATTAATTATAAAAGAAAATTTCATGAGTCGTAACTAAAGACAGATTTTTGATTGTGATCAAGGAACAAATTAACATTATTACCTAATTTAAGGTAAGGTTTTTGCAAGCTATGAGCTTCATATGAAGCAGTAGCAATATTTCACAAATGGGCCAGAAGGCATAACATGGTGAAAGCTTTTCACTGCAACAGGTAGGCTGGCCATTTAAAGCAAGATGATAAAAGTAAATGAAAATAAAGGAGAGAGGGAGAAGAAAGACAGGCGAGAGAGAGACAGCAGATGGATTGTTCACACTGGATAAGAGCGAGGACAAAAGACCTCAACTTTCATGAGTCATATGTAGGGACACACACCAGCTAAACCTGTAATTAAAGCCAGAGACAAGGTATTGTTTTGCGGCGGTACAGCAGCTCAGTGGCAGATGGGTACTCTTTCAACACCGACATATGCTATACAGCAGCGGGTTACACACAAACTGCTTAAATGTGTACAGTATAACACCACACGCACATACAAAGAGCATTAAAACGTTTTAAGAGGTTTTCCCCCTAAGCCACCTGTAGTAAGGAACAAAAAAACTAAACTAAAAAATAAATATATATAGATGGTATGAGAATGCTGTATCTCGAAAAGAGCAAAATGACTCTCTCTTATCTGCGGCATGTATGTGAATATTTGTGTACCAAGCCAAGGTCCAGCTCAGAAACACCTGCCTTCATGGCTGTAAACCTGAGTAAATCCAACAGTTCAAACATCAGCCTGTTTGTACCTGAACCGAGGGCCACGTTAACAAACACATGCATACAATTTATCCCTCGGAGACACACAAACACACTGTGCCACCTATGTATTTGTGACATAAGTAACCCCAAGCCTTCGGTAAACAGTGATGCAGGTGAACAAAAGGAAAATAGAATAAACACAGAGACATTAAAAAAAAAGCAGGAAGTCAAACCAACATCAGCACTGCATGTGGAAAATTGGTGGGAAGAGCTTTAGGGCTGAGGGTCCAATTTTACCCTCATTTTGTTGGTAATTGACCTCTGAAGCATAATGTGCAGTGCAGTCAGAGGTAATTAGCAGGCAACAAACTGTTTCTTGATTGCCTGAAATAAGCATTTTAGAGGAAGCTACAAATGTAGACGGCAAAGTGCTTTCGATTGTGTGTGTGAGTAGAGGGGACCTGATTTCAGGTGTGAGTAAAGAAATCAGAATTGAGAAAAGCGGAGCAGTGTTGGCAGTAGGAATGGCCCGCTGCATCAACAAAAGGTGCATTAACGTTAACTCTGAATAGAGGCGCCGCAGGCCTTTTTTGCCTCTATAAATGAGGCCTCATCTTCAGGAAAGAATGTACTCTGCATGGCCCTGAGGTGGCAGGGTTCATTCTGGCATTTCATCACACCATGCAGGATCAGAAAACCTTTACAATCAGAAGGGGATATTCTTTATCGAAAGGATTTCATAAAGAAAAATCACCAGTCAGAGATCGACAGTAGATTCAGAGGCAAAAGTTTGGTTTAAAAGCCGCAAAATGCTAAATAAGTACACGATTGATCAAATCAATTTGTTATTTGTTCAATTACTTATATCTCACTCATTCATTAATAAAGGTAAAAATAAAAACAATCGTAATGTTCATTGGCAGTCGATTAGGTTTGAGCAGTAACCTACACAGATAACGATTACTTAAAATAGGTTTTATTCAACCAGTAAAATCCATGTTTTCCCATCTGGACGTTGCTCAGCACTATGCTGTTCTGATTTCAATTCCCAAATCAGAGCAACAATAAGCCAGATTCAGAATTAGATTGGGTTTTGTGGGAATGGACTGGCTAAATGTCAGAGCTAAAAAAGCTCCTCTGACAGAGCTGTTTGTTGCCTTACGTCACAAGGTGTTCACAGACTTTTAACCCCAGTTTCTTAGCCAAAACTACAACAAACAGAACAATTTATGAAAATGTGTTTCTCAAATTAAGTAATTATATCAAAAGGCAAAAAAGACAAATAGAAATAAACACAGTGAAATGTAGTACTTGTGATAGAAAATCTGAATATATTTAAGACTTTTAAAGACCTAAAACTGAGATTAGCAAATGAAAGACTATGAATTTTTAAGATCTTGCAGAATGTCCTAGAAATGTAAAGATAGCAGGTGCCAATAATGGCATTTTAAAATGAGTGATAAGGAAGACTAAACTCTGCAACTGATGCCTGTTGTTGGACATGCTTTTTTACCAGATCACAGACTATTTTTCTGGGTATGATTTGCAAATCTATAATATAGTTCTGTATTATGGATTTTTTGTTGATCAAATCTGCATTATCCACTCAAGAATCTGAGCCTTTTTACCCTCCTACAAAGATATTCACAGTGAGAAACATGGAGAGGCTGCACCAACCTGTCTTTCTATGACTTGGGCCCTACACTAAAAAGTAAGTTCGACATACACTATATTGCCAAAAGGATTTGCTCACCTGCCTTAAAGGGACACTGTGTAACTAATTTGGCTTTTAATTTGCAAAATTAGGTATTTCTTTTTTTTTTAAATGCATATTCTGTCAAAGTCTAATAAAGTCACCTAAAAAATTAAAGCGTTATCATAACTTAGTAGTTTATAAATACACCCACTGGGAGGCACCATGTTGGGTCGCTGTTTCTGATTATAGCAGCCGAAAGGGGACGAACTGTTCAGCCATACCCATTTTTCCAATCTGTCTTCTATATGAGGGTGTGCTGTCGGTGGAGGAGGAATATAAAACAAGTAAAGACGACCGTAGATCATTCTATTAGCCATTTTCTGTTGAAATGAAGGACCATACATACTCTTTGCCCAGTGAGCGGGAAGAGAAAGTAACCAAAAAGAGAAAAAAAAAAGTAGTAACCAAAAGAAAATGAGAGTCTATATTGGCGCAGCTATTATTACCAGGTGGAGACAATTCCTGAGGTAGCTGGATTTCAAAACGGATGCGTTGACTACTATCAGGATGGAAGCACCATTTCATCCAGTATAACAAAAAGTGTTTCTGAACAGGATTACCAACTATAACTTTGAATTTTGTCTGCATATGATTCCCTTGAATTGCACAATCCCACTGTGTGGGAAGAGCTATGCGATCCTCATAGGGAGGGCATCGATGGAATAACAGCATTTATCACAGACTACATAAACTTCCGTGTGGACTCTACTGTGCCCATTATGAAGGTAATTAGGTGCTTCTCCAACAGCAAGCCCTGGATAAACCTAAGAGAAATTCCTTGCTGAAGGAGAAGAAGAGTGCTTTCAGGTCAGGAAAGAAAGAAGAACTGAAAAAGGCGCAGAAAAGGCTGAGGAGGAAGATCAGAGAAGGAAAAAATAACCAAAGGAAGAAAATGGAGGTGCGGCTGCAGGAAAACATCATCAGTAATGTTTGGAGAAGCTTAAAAACTATTTCAGGTCACAAACAGAACGCCCAGGCCGTAGGTGACTTCAATTGGGTGAATAAGCTGAATCAGCACTTTGAGGTTTGACCAGCCTGCCCCCGCAACCCAGAGAACATGCTGCTGACACCCTCATCCTGGACGACTGCCAGTTCCTCCACCCAGAACTGCACATCTTTTCAGATATCATCCACCCCCTACGCTTTAGATGACTCAATGAATGAACCTGTTATTCTCAATGCTCCAAATGAGAAATGTTCTGTAAAGACCAAAGTAAGGAAGGCTGCAGGTTTGGATGGCATCAGCTCCAGGCTCTTGAGGTGCTCCACGGATGAGCTGTATGGCATCATGGGGCACATCTTCAACATAAGTCTGAAGCAGGGGAAAGCAACACAGCTGTGGAAAACCTCCTGTGTGGAGTGGCCCATCTGGAGAATCCTGGAAGCACTGTGAGGATCATGTTCTTTGATTTCTCCAGTGCTTTCAACACCATTCAACCAGGACTGCTGAAGGACAAGGTGGAGTGACTGGACTGGACCATCACCTGTCGCAATGGATACTGGATTACCTAACTGGTCAACCGCAGTATGTGAGGATACGAGGCTTTGTCTCTGACAGGCTGGTCTGCAGTACAGGAGCGCCGCAGGGAACTGTGCTGGCACTGTTTCTGTTCACCCTCTACACTGCAGACTTCTCCATCAGCTAACCAGGTTGCCACCTACAGAAGTTCTCTGTTGACTCTGCCATAGTAGGTCTCTAGAAGCACATTTGCAAGGGACACTCCTGAAGACTTTCTTTGACCCTGTGGTGACGTCAGCCATCTTCTATGGTATGGTCTGCTGGGGCAGCAGCCTATCTGCAGCTGGATACATTAATTAAGAGGGCCAGCTCTGTCCTGGGATGCCCCATGGAGCCAGTACAGGTGGAGGGAGACAAAAGGACTGTAAGAAAAACTTTCCAACATTGAAGGACAATGTCCCCCACCCTATCCATGGAGCTGTTATAGAGCTGGAGAGCTCATTCGGTGAAAGACTGCTGCATCCCAGATGCTCTAAGAAGCGCCTCCGCAGGTCGTTCTTCCCGGCTGCTGCTCCCAACAGACTCAATAAGTGTTTACATTATGCTAATGATTGCACGGGTTCTGATTTGATCATGAATCGTTTATAGTGACTCAGATGCTAAGGTACACTTGCACACATCTTTGCTACTTTGAAATGTTGCTATACACTCATGCATATTGCATATTATCTCATATTGTTCTGTAAGTAAGTTGGTGTTCTTTTTTCCGCTGTTAAAAAGAATATTTAATCTCTTTTTATCCGTATATGCCATAATTTCAATAATTGTGCAATATTTACTATCATACTATTTACATTTATTTTATTTTTTACTGCTAATTTTGGCATTTCTGATAAAGCTCATCCTCTGCTGCTTTAGCACTAACTTTAGATTAGCTTGTTTTTTTCACAACTACAAACTGTGTGTAACTTTGTCTGTGTCTTTGCCACTGTCATGCCTGAATTTCCCCACTGTGGAACAATAAAAGATTTCTTATCTTCAAATTACTAATGACAGTTATCAAAACTAAAAGAAAAGATGCCAACACTTTGGGACACCTAAAGTAATCTGCTTCAGATGTGTCATCAGTAGGAGCAAAATCGGTTTATTGAATACTGTAGGGGTGTCGAGTCAGGAACATTTGAACCCACATTTATTCATATACCCAGGCCAAAATAAAAATTACTTTCAATCCACTAAGAAGTTATTTTTCTGATGACAAATGGCACAGGTAAACCATGTTCAGGTATAACTTCTGAAAAACAAATACGTTTATCTTTTCTTACCAAAATAAGGCCTTTCAAAAAATATGTTTCCTTGGTCTTTTTCTACAATATATCTTATACAAAGAGCTCCAAATCCAAAGCCTACTTGCCATCACCATAATCTTTAGCTGTAGTATAGATAGAGGACCAAGAGTCCTGACTGGGGAAGTCCCTGTTGTTTCGATCACTAAACTTTACAGAAATACGCTAATAACGATTTAACTCTAGGTCGCATAGCTTTTAGAAAGACTGTTATTGATCGATTGCTGCTATTTTGCTGCCATCTTGCCTTTGCGACCAGCGTCAATAAGTGACAGAGATCCAGGACAATAGCCCTGACCTTGGCACTCTGTCAGTTGGAGGAGGAATCCCTCTAAAAGAAGAGCAGCTGATTTAAACAATCAGAAATAATGATTAAAAATCCTCAATAAATTCTAAAAACAAGACTATCTGGACAAATGCTGCCTTTAGGTTGAAATAATAATAGAACGGAAATATTGTAGGATCTTTTGCTCCACTTTCCTTAACATTTATGTGCAATTATTTTATGTAAAATAATGTGTAATAAAATTCACTTGTTTGATTTAAAAGGATAGAAAAAAAAGACAACATTTTATATTTTTTTTTTTTTGGTTGCACAGGGTGGTGGGGGTGGAGGCAGAAAGGAAGGAGGTGGGGGAGAATAAGAGCCACTTTCTTATGTTAAGCAGGCGTGCGGCTGTCCTCTATTGTGTGGCGTGAGGACTCTTTTCTCTGGCCAATTTGAGCATGCTTCAGTGGCCAGCCTGGCTCTGGCCCCCTAACGCATTATACAGAGCCACAACAAAAGCTGGAGAATGCTGCCTGGTCTTGCAGTGCGTTGAGCCCCCCTCATTGCTCCACTCTACGCTGCGTTCCCCAGGCTCCCCTCCCGCTCCTTCACACACACAGGCAGGCAGGGCCGCTCTAACTCTGGGCCCCCGGCCGATGTGCCAGTCTAACGGAGCGCGGCAGACGTCAATCCTTAATTAATCACGTATACACGGCGGGGGCTCAAAACATTATTTAACGACATGGAAAACATTCTAATAAGCTTGTCGCACTGCCAAGGCGCAATAGAAACCCAGCCAAGAGGGCATATATGCATATATATTCACACACACATTTGTATCCAAAACACCCCTTGCTCACCCAGACTTTTTTTTATCCCTGTCCCTTTGTTTTGAGGAACTCTATTCATCTCCACTCATCTTTGTCTAGGAGCAAAGGAGCCACGCCAGATTTGAATACAAGAAAGGGTGTGGCGAGAAGAGGAGGAAGATGCCAAAACACAGCAGTGCTTCTCAACACCACCGGTTGGAAGGCAGGGGCTTTATCTATTTTTTTTGTAAGACTGAACCTCTGTTTTAAAGCTGTAGTTTAGATTTATACCCCTAGATTCTAAAGAGCTTTAATTGGAACGTGCATATTTTGAAGTTGACCTATAATGGTTAAACGGATACATCTCAGATACAGCACTTAAGCGAATGAAATTTAAACAGCGGACACATTAAAAAGTTAACTGAAATCAGTTAACTGTAAGAGAAAAAAAAACGTGAGCGAGAGCACCTGCGTTTGACCGATGCGCCATCTACAGGTGAGGAAAGGATCGTTTCAAAGGAAATTAACCTGATCATGTCATTGTAAGAGCCATCTGCTGGCCGTACCTGGTCGTCGCTGGTGAAGCCCTTGTGCATGACGTGGTAAAGGTGCACCAAGAAGTCACTGTTGGGGAGCACATCCTGGTGTCTGGTCATCATCTCGCAGATCAGCTTGTAAGCCTGCAGTTTGCCAGCCTTGTACTCTGCTGGGAGCATGGTTGCCTGTTCAGAACACAGAGACACAGAAGTCAGCAAAGTCCTAAAAATGGAACTAAAAGTAAGTAAAATGTTCTTAAAATTAGTGCATTTGTCCTTGATTTGAGCAGGTTAATAAAATGATTTGCCAATGGAATAAGATTTTTGCACTTAAAATAGGAACAATTCATCTCCATTATCTTATTTCAAGTCCAGGATGTCTAATTATCTTATTTTAGGGGTCAAAATACTCATTCCACTGGCAGATAATCTTATTTACCTGCTCAAATCAAGGACAAATACACACAACTGCTGTTTTTAGAAATGAATCAAATATGCTTCAACAAACCAATTTGGTCAAGTTAATGGCTTGTGTAATAATTAACAAGATGTAAGGATAGTGTGATTCACATATTAGTTGGTCATAAAAGTGTTCTCTGTAATAATTTTAATAATTTGATTTTAGGGAGAAAATATTGACCACAATCTGCTGTAAAACTACACAATAAAAATAAATTTTGACATTTATAAAATAGGTTTGTTTCCCAAGAGAAAAACACTTCCTTCTTCTGCAAAAGAAAGACATGCACGGCAACATCAGGCAGCCATGTTTTAAGAAAAGATGTCAGAGCACAAGTTTAGCGCAATGCATAAAAATGTTTTTAATGTATATTATTATAATTTATGTCATAGATTGATATCAGGTTTGCACTGTAAGATAGAAGGAAAATGATAAATGGTTTTCAAAATGTGAGCATTTAAAAAAATCTAAAAAGTGTGGCATGGCTTTGTATTGTGAATACAGGATTCACAAAAAAACAAAAAAAAAAAAGCATTCCCACTGCATGATGCTGGCACAGAGCTGCAGTTGGGGCCACTCTTTCCATCGACTGAACGGTGCTTTAAACCTCTCCACAGCTTTATACCCTGCTGTTTGTACATCAATGTTCTATAAATAAACCCCTCAGGCCTTCATAGAAAAGCTGTATTTATATTAAGATTACATTACACACAGGTGGACTCGATATTCTTCTGAAGACAAATCGTTGCATAGACATTTATTTAGATTAATGTGAATACAAATGCACTGCACCCTTAGATTTTTATTTTTTTAAAACTTTAGAACACCATGCATTTTTCCCTTCCTCTTTATAATTATGCACAGGTCTGTGTCAGTCTCTGCCATAACCTCACACCCAAAAAAAAGACGTTTGTGGTTGCAACTTTATGGCATACTTTTGTACTTTTGGAAGGCACTACATGTTTCTTACTTACTATCAAATTGTCTAAAACTAAGCAGATTGTCCCTTAAAACAAAACAAAAAAAAAAGTTAAAAACTAAGTAAAATAATTATTGAAACTCCATTCAGTCTTTCTCTGGCATCTTTGACCCGATTTACCATTTATGTGATCCTCTTCACAATTAAAACCTTAGCTACATTTTGAAAGAATATGGGAGAAGATGTCTAGATTTTGTACTATAAACTAAGCTGTTCTTAAGCAGCTATTTAGAGGGGACAACCATGTGTGAAATGGTCTTTGATGTCTAAGCTACATGCATTAAATGCCATTTGAAAAGTTGCTGGTCTCATTACTTTCAGTTAAGCCAACTGTCTGAGTATTTCTCCAGACTCAAACCAGAAAATGGCTTGAGTCCATTTTTGTCATGGAGTACAGGACCTTTTATACATACCCTGGTTGTCTTAACCAGCTGTCCAGGGCAATTGAAGTATGCTTAAATCAAATTATTAAAGAGCTAGAAAATATTAATGATATGTCTGTTAAGGACAAAGAAGAGATAAGATATGTTAGTCCTTCAGACCTAATAAATAACATTTACGTACTAAATTCTTGACACCCTGATTCGTCTATGGGGGCATTTGATGTATGCAAGCGTCCTGCATGCTGGTTGCTGTGTTCATGAGTTGTTGTTCATACCCTGAAGAGCCACGATGCCAGCATTCGAAGAGGAGGGATGAACACAGGCTGGGGAGGAGAGGACTGGTTATCCACGCTGATTCCTAGATTGTCCCGGATCTGGGAGAACACATTTAAATTCAGCCATTTAAAGCACATCTCATTGATTAAGGTATCACTGCACAACAAATCAATAATTTTTACAATACGTTTTGTGAAGTCTTTATATGTAGGGAGTGCTTGTCTCTTTTCTTTACCTTGGCCAGCTTGTGCCAGAGATCATAGAGATAGGAGAGAACCTTGGCATGGATCTTAGGGCAGCGGATGTTGTTGACGTCTCCCAAGATGCCCAAAATCCTCCTCCAGAGGACAAAAGCAGAATCAGGATGCCAACCAGTCAGTGTCCCCCCAGCGATGATGCTGACATCATCGGCGAGGCACTCACTGCTGTCTGCAGGATCAGAGACCGGTTTGGTTTGAGTACAGTACAGATAAAAACGAAAAAGAAAAAAAAAGCGGATTTTAAATTTTAAGGAGATTGGATTTAGTCAACATATGCTGAATAGTTTTCTCAGATAATTTCAAATAAGGGACTTGATGACAGGAAATGCATAGGAACAAATGTCATAATTTTTTTTCTTTAGCAACAGTTGACTGAATCCTATGCACTATCTGTACTTTTTGCCCCAAATGCATTTGACCAGTAAGATTTTTGTCTTCAATGATTATTAAGGTGAAACATTTGAGGAAAAGGCACAAAACGCATGCATCTCTTCAATGAACTATGAAAAAACAGTGCCACCTAGCGGACAGAAAAATAAGTGCAGCGAAAAAGAGCAAGGGACAGGAATGGACTTCCTGGTAGATCAGTGTGATTTTTTGGTTGCATAAGAAAAGGTTACTGAATAACAATGTAAACAACATCTAGTTCAAAAGTTAAAACCTTTATAATATACAAGGCCTAAAGAAAACAATTTGATGTCAAATATGTTTATACCAAGCATTGTCAAAGGGAGCAAACTGGGTACAAAATGAAAGATGTAGTTACAATGTAGTTATTGTAGCTACATTATAGTTACTACTGGATATTTTTACAACTAACAACCACAATGTTCAATCAATATTGTTTGGATTTTAGTTTTTGGAAAAATGTACATAAAGCAGTGTATAATTTTCAAGTGGAAGGAAATTAGGATTTTCAAATTCTTTTTACAAATACTAATCTGAAAAGTGTGTAATAGATTCATATTCTTCCATCCTTACTCTGACACGCTGAAAAAATGTTAGATCCAGAAATTGGCCTCAGTAATACTAGCTTACAAAACAAATCCAAATTTTAAAGATCTTAGGAAGGACTGTTCAAATCATCCACAAATAAAGGCCATGGCACAATTGCAGACCTACCAAGACATGGCCGCCCATCTAAACTTAATACCTGGGGAAAAAAGAGCATCAATCCTAAGCAGCCAAGAGACCTGTAGTAGCTCTGGGGGAGCTATAGTGATCCACAGCTCAGGTGGGAGTATCTGTCAACATGTCAACTACTTGTTGTTAACTCCACAACTCTGGCCTTTAAGACAACAAACACGTTGAAGGCGATGTTCTGGCCTGACGCGAGAAACATAGCTGCACACAAAGCTTTCCAGATTTGTAATTCTACAAATGTTTAAAACCGTCTGAAATTTTCCTTTCACTTGAATTACGCACTACTTTGTGTAGGTCCATCACAAAAAGAAATAAATCTAAATTACAGGGATTGAAACTGTGGCTGTAATTTAACAAATTTTGGAAACGTTTTGCAAGTCACTATGATAAATAGCACAGGATCTGCCTTAACTGAGATAGAGAAAAAATATATACACACAAAACAGGACAGACTGATGCAAGGTATAAAAGGTGGAAACAATGAAAGGAAAGCTGATGGTAGCTATGATTCAAAATGATAAATAACAGCTAGGCAGCGGTACCCAATTGGTGTGGCATGTGTAAGACAGACTGATGCATGGTGTCATCCAGGGGACAGTCCCGCGGGCACTCTGTGTGCACCATCAGGGCTGGTGAAGAGGGGGGGTTCTGGGGGTAGTGGTAGGGAGGAGCAGAGTGGGGAAGGAGGGCACACTCAGGACCTAAAAACAACAATGGAAAAAGGATAAAACTGGCTTTGAAGTCGAGGGAGCACAGAGACAAACGGATTACGATGCAGGGACCACCAAAGTTGGCCTCAAAGGGTAGGATGGGAGGAGACAACAACACGTCTTCGTAAAAACATAATTCAAGGAGTAAAAGAAAAACATGAGCGAGATGAACCACTAGAAGAACCTAGAAAAGGACTCAAGTTCTCCAATGAGTCTTTTAGACACGTTTATCCTCTCTTTCTGTCGTTTCATATTTTACATCATAGATTAAATCAGCTTCCCAAACCCGATTCATCTAATTTTTCCTGTAAGGTGTGTCTGCCTTAATAGATGCCCAAAACTGGCTCACAAAAAACACAAATTAAAATCGGACGCCTTTAAAGAGCAAATTTGTATCTTCATGTGTATGCCTTAGCTTTTGTTTCCCCACCCATACCTGCTAGAGCATCATTGTGGCTGAGCAGCAGACTCCCCTGGTTCTGGGGGTCCGCTGTAACATCCATGTGAGCCGACTGCGTGGACTGTGTGTCGGCCTCCTCATCAAACGTCTGCCAGGTAACTTCAGCTTCGTTGAGGTAGCCGTTGGATGTCTCACTACTCACGCTTTCACCTGTTCAAGGAAGACAAGATGTGCTTTTTATAACAGAGACGTGCAGGTAGCAGACATTATTTTTAAGTTATACTCTATATAAACGTCAAATAAACTGCAGCTTAACAGCTATCACAATAATTGTCCAGTATGTGATCGCTCACTTTTATCTCTAAGTTTGTGTCTTGTGTAGGTTGAGGGTCCGTCTGTGTCTGTCTCAGTTGGACTGCTGCTCCGTCGGATCAATATCTAAATATGGAGTAACAAATAAAAAATAAAAGAATAATCCAGCACAGGCAAGCAATGTTTTGTTACTTTAACACAGAAACTATAGTACAGGTTGAATGTACACACCATTGGTGGCTCATTGCTCTCAGTCCTGCCCTCAGACACCCTGCTGTCAGAACCACAAGAAGTAGGGGAGTAGTCTCTCTTTGGGGCTAAAAGGGAAAAAAAATTAGATTTTATTTAAACATAGACCCTGAAAAGCTTAAATACCAATATGTGAATGCACTGTTTTGTTAAATATCAATTTCTCAAAAAAACTGACTGCTGGTACAGATCAATTAAGAAGGTGGAACTCACACCTTAAATAGAGGGTGGTAGGAGGGTCCATGTACTAGACATACTAGATATATGGACATACTTTTCAGTGGGTGGACTTCCCTGCATAATTAATCTCATGTAGTATTCTACCCTGGCAAGCCAGATTGCTAATGTTCAGCACTCTCTGCTCTGCACATTATCAATCTGGGTCTGCTCCCATCGAATCCGTTCAGGGAAAGTGGGACAATTAGCAGAACTTTCCGTCTACCAAAGGTCGGTTTGGGCCAAAAACAGTATCAAATGAAAACGCAAGCAGCAGGCATCATGAGAAACCACAACAAGTTAAGCTGATCAAGGCGTGGTTATTTTGGATAGTGACACTCATGAGATTTGTGGATTCTGACCAAACAGACGTGATAGCAGGAGCTACACATGCGTCCTCCTGTGCTGCCATGTTTATTTTGGTTCGGCTGTGGGCTCGGCTGCTCTTGCTTTCGTCACAGCTGTAAGTCCTGCCTCAAAGAGCTGAGGCGGGAGCGGGACAAGATGGATTCTTGTGTGTTTGTGAACACAAAAACCAAGAAATTCAGCTTGCAGGAAAGGTTAGCAATATTCCAATTTCTTAAAACACAAAATTTTGGGTTTCCATTAACTATAAGCCACAATAATTCAAATAAGTAAGGGATAATGCCCGACGAGGAGTCCATTATCAGAAATTAATGGACGACGCAGAGGCGTGAGCCGACGGTTGCTTCCGCAAAGTCCGTTAATTTTCTGATAATGGACACCTCAAAGGGTATTATCCCATTTATACCATGGTCACTTAGGAAATAAATAAATATAAAATCAATTATTAAAACTTTAATGTTTTTTTTCCACCATTAAAATCATAATATTTATACAAGAAGCAGCTGAGAGAACTATTAATATCTCTTGGTGTGACATGTTGCAAAGGTAACCTGTATCAATTGTCTTGCTGTTACCAGCTAACGTTTTAGCCAGCGCAATAATTTAGAACAATCAGGCTATTTGACTGGAACTTTTTTTTGTCCTATATAACTTTTTAACGGACACCCTGCAGCCAATCAGAATTGAGTATTCACCCAGACCATGGTATAAACAGAATTAAAGAGATTTCTGACTCTGTGTGTAATAAATCTATACGAGTTTCACTTTATGAAATGCATTTTTGAAATAAATCACTTCTGATAAGATTTAACTTTATTAAGCTGCACCTGTAGATTTCAACCAAATAAATCAAATTGTAATCTTTATCAAGGTGTCCATATCATGTTATTTTAACATGGACAGGTTTAATAAGGATATATTATAATATGTTATTATTATTATTATTATTTTTTTTTTTAAAGGAGATATATTTTTTTTAAAAATCCACAGAAAAACCAGCATGGAGCCAAAAATGTGGGAACTGTGTTTCACAAATTGGAAGTGCAAGTTCAGATCAAAGTTTGCACTACCACCTACCTCATTTAAGGATGAGAATGAGGACAGAAGGGAAATATAGAGTGATAAAGACGTTTTTCCATTGTTGGTGAATACCTGGTAAAGTGTCAGACAGCTGCTGGGTGATGTCTGAGGTGCTGCTGCTCCGCTGCAGAGGACTCTCCCTGCCACCCACCTCCTCTTCTCCGCCGCATTCTGAGAGCTGACACTCCTCCACATCTGGAGGAAAACAAAGACACGCTTAGTTTCTGCTTCGAGATCAACGACCAAAACAAATAAGAAACACTTAATCTGGGACACGACTTCATGTTTAAGATAATTAATGATGAAAAACTGACGTTCATGAAGACATGGAGAGAAACATGACATGCAGACATGCATTAGTAGGAGACTGTACTGACATGCGATTGTTACAGACCTTATTTCTTTATAAAGAAGTTCTTCAGTCCATAAACAGTTTTTAAAGGCCAAAACAAGTTTTAAACCTAAAGCCGGGTTCCAACAGATATTTCAATGTTGGATACATGTAGAAGGATGAGTGGTTGACGGATGGATAGATGGATGAGAAGTAAAGTCAGGGAATAATGCTCCATATCCCATCCCCCCTGACAGGATAATGAAATTAAATGCCATACTTTCCCAGGCCTTTAGCTGTATAGGAACCCAGCAATATGGTCATAAACACTGAAAACTCTGCCAGAGACTGTTAGAGGTGGATGAGATGCAGGGCGGGGGTCACAAACACACAAATGCATGCGGCTCTCCCAATGCACTTTACCTGAGAGTCTATGAGAGCAAGCAGAATTACCGGAAGAGATACCAGGCAAGAAAGAGCTCACAGTGTGGAGCAGCATAGGAACACTTTTAGTAGTGGGCAAAGCCTCGTAAAGATGGACACAGTTGCTGATGGACTGGCTTCGCTTAGCTTCCATCAGGCAAAGGTAAAGAGGGAAGAAAAGAGAAAGTGGAAACAGTAGAAAAGCAAAGGGAAGAAGACAGAATTCAATGCATTTGGAATAACAATAGCTTCTAATGATAAGAGCATCTTTAATTCAAAATATAATTTCAGCTAAGCAGAGCTACTGAGTTTACCTATAATACTGTTAAAATAAGTCAGAAAAACAAAGTGTTGTTCTGATTGGATAATGCTATAAGGCTGAGAAAAAAAAGAAAAAATGGGTTGAGACATAAAATTACAACTATAAAAAATCATAATACTGACACAAAAAACGTCTCCCTGTATTTATACCATTTATGATATCGGCACAGGAAAAATGTGTCACAATAAACAGGTAAAATGAAGCAATCTTTTTGAAGGGAAAAATACAACAAAACCATAGCAGAGAATAACAAACTAATATTATTAAAAAGAACAGAGGGAAACTCCAGGATATAAAAATTACCAAATACCAAAAAATAGGAAGATTATATTCTAATGTTTTCAATACAAAACAGTTTGCTTTAAATCATAAAGGTTCTAACATATAAAGCTTAAGATCACAGATCAAAACAAAGACAATTTTCAATAACATGCCCAGAACAAATTCAACTAATAAATTATAAAGATCCATATTTTTGATTTATAAAAATCTACTAAAAGCCTAAAACCTGCAAAAATATTTCATAACTACATAGCAAATTTAATTATCTTGGATAAATGGGATATTAGCTCAGGGAAAAGACAATTGGCTTCCAAGCTCATAAGAACAATACGGTTAGAAGAATAAAAATCAAAGATTTTTGTCTTATTTTAAATTTAATGGTCTAGTTTGTGAGCTTTAAGGGTCACAAATGCAAAAGTGCCATCATGATGCATTTAGCGACCACTCAGAAACTAAATAACTAATAATAAATTGGCTAGAAAAGATTTATCTCTCAAAATCACCTTATTTAATGAAAAACTAAACATTATGGACATCCAGTTGGCGTGAGAAGTCGTTATTCTGTGATAACCTGATAAAACCACTAAAAACTGTTATTGTGGGCAGTCCTCGACTTTCATCCACCCATCCACCACCGCTGTTACTGATAGTGTTGAGCAGCACAACTTCAGAGTTAATAGTGGCAGTTTAAACATCTACACTGTGCAGGACATTATGCTTCTCTCTGCAGACGAGCTTCCCAGAGATGACAATTTCATTTCCCAGCAGAACTTTGGGCCTGTCCTGCTTTAGCAGCAATGGTATAACTGTGCTTGACTGGTCAGCAAGCTGGCCTGACCTAAACACCATAATGAATCTCTGGCGGATTCTGTGGAGGAAGATGACGGACCCCAGACCCAACAATACAGATGCCCTAAATATGGCAATTAATGCAACCACCTCAGAAGAACCACTGGCTTATGGCCTACATCCCACTCCACACTGATGTAATTCCTGCAAAACTGGTTCTCACCACAGACTGTAATTAGTCTTGTGTAATTCTTATTTTCTGGGAAACCAAATTTGGGGATTTCACTGGCTGTAAGACATAATCATCAAACTTAGCAAAATTAAACATTTGAAATATATCACTGTGTGTAATCAGTGTATTTTAGTTAAACTTTAGGAATTGAATTACAGAAAAATATAATTTCAATGATCATTTTATAATTTTATAATATATATATATATATATATATATATATATATATATATATATATATATATATATATATATATATATATATATATATATAAACCTGCTGTTTTTAGAAATGAATCAAATATGCTTCAACAAACCAATTTGGTAAAGTTAATAATGTAATAATAATGTAATAATGTAATAATTACCAAGATTTAAGGATAGTGTGATTCACATATTAGTTGTGAACAAGTTTCTGTTAAACTAATTGAGTGTGTACGTCTAATGATAATGTGCTATTCAAGTTATTGTACCTGTTAGCGACCGTGCTATCAAAGGCAAAGGTAGAGTTTGTTCACCTGAATCCATGTTGTTACAGAAGCCTAATGAGCCCCATAATTAAAATATTGAGTCTTTTTCTTCATTGTAAAGACAAGATCTCACCACAATAACGCTGCGTATTTGCATGTGCAAGAGCAACCAAGTTTTGACAGCTGTCAATGCGGATGCATTGCCATTGTGTCTGGATAGCACTCAAGGGTTGTTCTCATAGAAAGCGCTGAAAAAAGGACGGCTTCTCTCCTCTGCTTTCAGCACACTTTAATTACGCCTCTCAGTTGAGAGAGATACATCGCATCTTCTACCGCCCGCCACTGCTTCCCGTTTGTGCATATTAATGAGCATTAATTACACTCTTAATGAAAACAATCAAAAAGTGCCGAGCAATTGATGTGTGGGGCTTTCTCTTGAGGAGGACGGAGAAGGGCCGAAGCTCCTTTGAAGATCAATGTGAGAGAAATCCAATTAGGCTGAAGAAAGGAGGAGAATCTGAAGCGGCTGTGTTTAATGTCCATCTTAGCTGGCATTGAGATACAAATAAACAGGCTAAAAGAGTAGATGCATAAAAATCTACGTAAGGGACATAATAGATGTTTTAACAAATGCATATAAAAACACTCACACTTTAACCTTGAAGCATAAAAACATTTCCTCCTTACTCAACAGGCTTGTGATTTCAGAGCACTCTTCATTAAGTGGATGAAAGTTCAGTAAATAAAAACATTTTTTTTCCCATTTTATCATCTGGATTTCAAGTTAAATGTGTATCTCCCCTCCTACTCTTTTATCAAATAAATGCCTGCATGCAGCATCCAACCAATGGTTTTGGCATACCGTTAACTGTCTAGGGACTTGTGCTGTGCGCCTGCAGTCAAGCTGACATGGACTATGCTGACACAGGCCAGGAACATGTCAAAGAAACAATGAGGGCCATCTGCTGGCCTCTGTGTCTATAGAATTAGGCATCTCAGTGGCACCTGGCCCCTTTCAAAGATGTCCACATACAACACTTATGTCCGATCAACCCTGTGTATAGTTTTAGGTGCACAGTTTGACCTGAAGGAAAACACAACACATATATACACTACTGGTCAGAAGTTTACATACACCCTTCTTCGGTATGGATGTCATTAAATTTGGTGTTTTCTCCATGCATTTAAACTGTTCTTTTTCCAGGCTGCACTGAAGACGAAACGTGTAAGATCAACTCATTTTAAAAACAGGAACCCAGTGCTCAAGTTTTAATTTGTTGTTTGTTAGTTTTTTCTAATCCAAACAGAGTCAAAGATACAAATACAGGCTCAAATATATACATACACCACCGTCAATATTTGGATGAATATCTCCAAGCGAGTTGCAGAGAAACTCTTTTTGTAACCATTAACAGGCTTCTGATGTAGGCTGGATTTTTGAGCACTCGTATCAGAAAGAGTTCATACAAATTATGTAAATTCATGCCAAAGACATTGCTCTTAAAACAATACCTACATTTTTAATACGCTTGAAATTGGGTTATTCCTGAACTTTGTTGTTAACCTACTTTATCCATATGGGTTTGTTGCAGCGTTGGAACGCTTAACTTTGTCCAAGTTTCAACTCTTGGACTTTTCTAGCTGTTGATTTGTGATGACAGTGAGGAATTTGGAGGTAGTACACCATCTTCAGGATGATGCTACCATCACTGTGGTACAGGTTGTACAGTATTCTTACCTTTGAAAACCTCATGTCGACTCCATCAAAGACTCATCTTTGTCGCTCTAACTAAATAGCTCAATCCCCCAAAGGCTTGTCTACAAGGTTTGTTCAGTCAAGCCATTTATTTTGGAGGGAGTGATTCTTTCTTCGTTTGCAGTCGATGTTAAACTAAGGTCATGTTGAATGATGTCATTGGTTTTCCAGTATATTCCAGTTTTTTATGGGCTCTAACCTGGCTGGTTTCTGGGTTATAGAACATCCTTAACAATTGTTTTCAACACTTGTTGAACAGATGGTTGAAACTTGGACATAACTGGGTGTTTTAACTAGATGTTGATCATAAACAGACATCAAAACTGATTTTGGAATGAATAAACCAGACTAATGTTAAGCTTCTGGACTGACTCTGAACTCAGTCCTATTGAAAATAAATTAACGCTGCTCAATCTATTTTGGCCGCTCAAGGTACATGGTTATAGACAATTATATTGTATTTAAGTTGTACCATGAAAGAACAGTTTAAAAATGAAAAACCAAACTGACATCAATGCTGATGATGAGTACATTTCTGACCAGCTTACATGTGGGAGGAGTTTTATAAAAGCCAAAGTGATATTAGGCTGCTACTGGACCTAGGATGCTACTAACCAGAGGCCTTCTGGCGGACATTGTTGCGGGCTTTCTCCACACCGGGTGCTCCTGAGGTAGTGGCAGAGCGAATCCTCATCGGTTCCTGGGCTCCGGGCCCAACCTGCTCTCCATGGTTTCTCCAGCTCAGTGAGAACGAGCGTGCAACTGCAGCTGCCTTCTGGGAGTCCTGGATCACTCCTGGCATGCAAAGAGAGAGGTTTAAAGGCCTAAAATGCCACTGGGCATTTTTTTCCCCATGTGTTGCTGGTACACATTTAGTTTGAGAACAAAAGCTTATCCTGACAAGAAAAAGAGTTATCTGCAGGGTGAAATTAAATCTCCACATATGAGGCTTTACAAATGCTATTTTGATTCCCTAACAGCCTTAGATTGAGTCAAAGTACAGAGTACCAACAACATCAGTAAAAGCCTTTTCACATTTTAGAATCAGAAAACATTTATTAATAAAACTGAATCACGATATTGAAATCAAATAACCAGAATAACCTTGACAGTGGGATAAAGTCACAAGCTCTGTCTTTCAAATGTATTCAAACCGTTGTCACATTACTGTTGCAAAATTCTGTGAGTTTTACTGAGATTTTATGTGACAAACCAATACAAATAACTTCATAACAGTGAAATGGAAGGAAGATTATGTGATAACATCAATCCTTTGTGACAACTGGTGCTCTTTAAGGTATATTTCTACCAGCTCTACCTGGTTAATGGTCTCCAGTTACTTTCAATAGTCTAAAGGATAGAGATCAGTGGCTTGTTTTTAAATATAAATGTATTTTCTTTAAACGCTGGAGATAGGCACCAGCAACCCCCGCGACCCCATGAGGGATTAAACGGGTCAGAAAATGGATGGATGTATTTTCTTTAAAGGGACGTTTTTCTGTGTTTTCGGGCATATAAGTTGTTCACAGAAGGAAACTAGCAGTATAAGTAATTTTTTCCATTTTTATTACAACTGTTTCCACTCATTTTTCTATAAATATTGAACTTTTTTAAAATTTTCTTTAAATAAAAGTTACATATTTCTCTTGTTTCTACCCTGAAAATAGTGAAAATGTACATCTTAAACCACAAAACAGCTACACTTACATGGCAATTATATTTAGTAAACTGACATCTTGTTCTGACAAGTTGATTTTATCTGCACTGTAAAGGTTTCTGATGACTGCTTTAGGTGAAAAGCCAGGTCTTGGCAGGTTTCCCATACCCTTTACATTTCCGGATGATGGGTGAGAAGTTCAAAGCTTGGGATATTACTTTCTAACTTAAAACCTTTGTGATAACATAACATCTCAGAATTTATTTTTGGAAATTTGTGGTTGTAATCTGACAAAATTGGGACAATTTAAAGTGGTATTAAAACTTTTGCAAGGCTCTGCCATCTTTCACAACTTTTCAAAATTGTAACCGTCCCAATCTCCTTACCACGTCCTCGCTGCTTTTTCTCCTTCTGTTCACTGAGTTTGTCTAAAGGCAAGTTGGCCATGTCCAGGCCATAAACGGAGCGCGCCAGCACCGCCGTCAGCGAGTCCATGATGCTGGCCCACTCCGTCACCAGCTCCTCCCAGCAGGTAAGAGAGGACAGCACTGCCAGCAGCTCGTCCCACAGCTCCCGAGAGATAAATACGCTGAGGTTTGCTCGAACCCAAGCCACAATAATAGTCTGAATTCATTAAGAGAGAAGAACCAATCTTAGATGCAGCGATCTCATTTGGTCAACACTTATACAGCAGTAACTTACTCTTGGGAGGAAAAATGTCAAATAAGCATAGAAAATGTACAAAATGCAGATATGTTTGAGTAAAATGGTAAATATTGGTCTTTACCCTAAAAAGTAAGGATGCTAAACTTTCAGCAAAGCTGTCTTTTCTTTGGTTATCTTGTGGCCTTTTCATGACTGCCTCTGTGATCTTCAGTAGCACCTGCAACATCTGCTCCCTGAGGAACAAACAGAAATAAAAAAACACCGTCAACCAAAGAATCCTGGAATAAAAAAATAAATAAAAATCACACAAGTACTTGAACGTTACAGACCATGTCTGCGTAGTCATGCTGTGCTCCATGATCATGTGCCGGTAGATGCTGAGAACATTCTTGCACACCTCAACCTGATTCTCCAGGAGTTTTGGCACATCCTGGCATGGCTCCAACAGGAACACATTGGATGAGTTGGTGAGGAACACCTACACACACGCACAAAGTTATGTGTAAAACGTTCATATGGGGACAAATTTGTTGGTACCCCAGGTAGAGATGTTGGAAAAAAAAAAAAAAAAAACTCACTCTTTTCTATTATAGTAGCAATAAAAAAAACAGTGTAACATAGAAAAAGCCAGCGTTTCATTTAAACTCAATTAATTAGACCGGGAAAAAAATCTACATTAGAAAAAGGTTTAACAACATAACTGGTATCCCTTAAAATCAGTTTAATATAAATTCAACAGATGCCTTTTGTGTTATTTATATGTTACTTTTTAAGGTTGACCAGCTCTTGGATGTTTTGTTTGTCTGGAGTAGAAATATCATATGACAAAGCATTTTTTGTTCCATCAACAGGCTACATGGCAGGAACCAGATATACGTTTACCACATACACTGTCAACAGGACTGTGAGAAAGGAAAGAAAAAATATTCTACAAAGCTCACTGCAAGAAAACAGCAAATGGTAGCTTCTCTGGATTGCTCAATCTACATAACCTCCATTACAGACCATCTATATATACTGAATAGTTGCTTTTTTTATGTAGAATAAAACATATAATGTAAATTAATTTAACATGGTCACTTCAGTCTAAGATTTAAATGTGAGATTTAGCCATAAAGACTAATTTCCAATCATACTCCTTGGCAGGTTGAAGGTATAAAATAACATCAAAAAATTAAATCAAAAGAATTGCTAAATTAAAATGAATGAATATAGAAGTTAAACAAGAGAAAATTTAACACACATGGTTCATATGCAACAGTCAATAATCTACACAGGACTACTGCAGCATGGGAGGGAAAACCATGATCTCTGTTAAGTATGGTAAAGGATCAGTTATGCTGTGGGCCTGTCTGTCTACCAAAAGCCCCTGGAAACCTAAATCCTTTTAAATGCCAGGACTTTTAAATTAAAAATGATCTCTACCTGTAAAAAAGGTAATAGAGCACAGGAGCTAACCCAACTTTAATTTATAAAGGGTTCTAAACATATTAACAATAGGGTGCCAATAAGGGTGGTCATCTTAAGAAAAAAAAAAAAAAAAAAAAACGAACAACATTTTTTGAGTTTAAATCCTTAATCTGAACACAGACACTGACCTGTAGTGTGGGCTGCATGCCGACTTTGACGTCTCTGTTCTCCTCCTCGGTAAGAAAGCCCCGATTGATGGCACTGCTGAACGAGTATGTCCTTCCCCAGCTAGACGACCGTTTGTGGCCTTGACTCTCAAGCGTCTTGCAGGGGACCAAAAAAAAAAAAAAAAAAAAAAACGAGGCTTAGATACCAACAACAAAGAGGTTTTATATACTAGCATTGTATGGAGAAAGAATCTAAGATAACCCTGTCTATTTTACTGTCCTTTACACAATGCTATCTTTTTTTTATTTTTTTATTGAACTTTATTGATCTCACAATGGAGAAATTCACTTCTGCATCTTAACCCATCCCTTTGGGGAGCAGTGGGCTGCCACTGTGCGGTGCCTGGGGAGCAATTGAGGGTTAAGGGTCTTGCTCAGGGACCCGGGGTGGCAGTGTGTGGGAGTTGAACTCAGAACCTCTGGAACCCAAGCTCAATGCTCTAACCACTAGGCCACCACTCCCCTCGTGTGGTTACACTGCAAAAACAGAACTAAAAATAAGTAACATTTTCTTTAAATGAGTATATTTGTCCTTGATTTGAGCAGGTAAATAAGATGATTTGCCAATCGAATAAGATTTTCCCACTGAAAATAGGAACAATTCATCTCCATCATCTTATTTCAAGTGCAGGATGTCTAATTATCTTATTTTAGGGGCAAAAATACTCATTCCATTGGCAGATAATCTTATTTACTGGCCCAAATCAGGAACGAATAGACTAACTTTAAGAACATTTTACTTGCTTTTAGATCCGTTTTTGCAGTGTATCCAGTGTTTTTCCTACCGTTCAACAAGGGGGGCGCCCCGCCCCACCAAGAAAATTCCCCCTCCACAAGAAGTTAATTTTATTAAAACTATTAGCCTTTCTAAATAGCGGCAGATTCCATCCTGAGCTATTTTTGTCTCTAGGCTCCCACATAATAAGGCTGATATGAGTCCACGAACAGGTACGTCCAGAGCTCAATTTTACGAGCGCATTCGCGACGTCACACTATAAACTGCTCGGCGGGAAGAAGTCTTCACATGGCGCTGCTCCAAGGCAGTCATGATTCCCAAGCACGGACTGACAGATGTGCAGTGGGTGCCTGCTGTGGGAAATGTAGGAATTTGGCACAAGATATAGCCTATGAGTGTGCTCAAATATGAAGTTTAAAATGTCCAAGGAGAGTCTGCACCGTGCCCAGTACAACCAAGTGTGCAGCTGCCTTTAATGTTTCTCCTAAGCCAAGTCGTCACGTCTTTACTTTCAGCTCAGGGTCACCTTGCATTCGCACGCAGGTAAACTTACACTGCTGCCAGGTGAGAGAGCGCTGAGAGACGCGACATATTTTTACCTGCCTTGGTAAACATATCTGTGTTTTGTAAACGGGCCCAATTTCTGGGGATAGCAGCACTAAAAACTCCCACGAAGTCGGGAGCGCTGATCCGTGAACATGTCGGTGGAGTCTGTTCTGACGGGGGAACATGGGGGTGAATTGAAGAGAAACGCTTAAAAATTACTGAGTGTTTTTTTCCCCACAGAATTAGTATCACTGAAAACAAATGGCTGCTTTATACTTGGAAAACACATTTTGTGTAGACTCCAGGCATTTATCAGTAACACGTTGCAAATGTAATAAAATAAAGACTGAATTAAGTCACGCTCAAAAATATTCTAAACTCTGGCAGACCTAGATTTAAAAAAAGATTTTCAATCAATCAAGAAGTAGGGAGAAAAGCAGGTAGCCTTCAAAATATAACCATGCATAAAGATACATGATAGAGACAGAAACATAAAAAGAGAGGTTAAGAGAAACAGAAGTTGGCTGCTTGTATAAAGCTGTATTCTTTGACATAAATGGTAGAAGAAAATATTTGTAACCACTCAAAAAAGAAAAAAAAAAGTAAATTCACTGACGTCAACACAACTTTATGTGAATATTACTTTTACGTGAATGATGTGTGCGTCCGTGCTTAGAATGCTCTCAGAGTGGTCATCTTCCTGTGTTGCTGGGTCAGGCTCGGTCATGAAGACGGGCTTCTCCTGCAGGATCCACTTTCTGTACACTTTGATCACCTTCCTGGTTGCTGAGGCTTCACAGGAGGGCAACAAGAAAGCCTGTGGGACCGTTTAAAGGCTGTTAGTAGAATGGCAGTAATTGTGGCAGGATAAACATGTCACCAGCAGGGGGAGACATAGTACACGATATTACAGTAGGCCGTATTTTTGTAGATATTTGTTAGGTTTACCTGGTGGAAGACTTCATTGACAAAGTTAACATTGTCCCTCGTGGACAGCAGAATGGAATGCACCATGTCATAGACATGCTTGTGCTCCTCCTCAATGCTACACAAACTGGAATCACTGGGCCGTCGATCGGACAGCGTGCTGCTGTTGGAGTGGCTCTTTTCCGTATCCCCTGGAGGCCCGTTAGTATCCCCATCAGAGCTCTTATCTTTCTCCTTCTCCTGGCTGCTACTGCCTGCAGTGACAGTCTGGCAGAGAGAAACATGAGGAGATAAGGAGGCTCTTTATAGGTAAATAAATTGACTTCTCCATCACACTTGGCCATTTTTTTAAATCCGGCATCAGTTCCAATTAAATCATACTGATTGTATATACATTTATCTTCTTTTATTAAATGTGCGGCACATAAAAAAGAGAAAACTATACTCTTATACCCTAAGCTACCTTTTAATTTGACGTGTCAAACAAAATTAAATACTATCAAACATAGAAGATTGTTGATTATGGAGGTGTTACAGTACTCTTCAGAAGGCTTTATAATGAGTAGTCCCTTTCTATTTTCCCTACTGAGCGAAATGCGAATATGGAGTACATGTGCACTATTTTCCGTGCTCTATTCACTTGTATATGGTTAGATTTTGCTACAGCATTCTTCCATTCTGAAAGACAGAAAGAGAAATGAACACATGGCGTCATGCTCACCTGGATGAGTTTGGGGATGACCTCAGTGCCGTTCTTGGCGCTCTGCGCTGCAGCAGCACTGTTGACGTACTTCTTCTCCAGGAAGAAAGTGACCAGCCAGTTGATGAAGGCCACTCTGGGTGCCAAGTACTGATCCCTTGTGCAGAAGATGCTCTCGTTGTTCCGCGTCACCGGCACATACAAGGGCTTCGCTCTGAGCGGCGGGAGTTCTGAGCGCATAAGACAAATCAAGGTGGTTAATGTTGGGAAGCCACGAAAGAATACAAACTGGGATGCAGATTTGTACCAACTACAAACATTGGAACTGAAAAACTTACTAAGGGATTTTTTTTTTTCCAGTTACGTCTGCAAGAAAGTTTCCAGTTATTGCAGAGCAGGTTTTGGCCTTACATCTTTTACCACGAAAGAATCCTAGAAAATAATCTGTTCTCATTTACTTAAACCAGGAGTCTGCGCTCATTCACTGCCACACTTTCACAAACTGCTGTAGATATTTTAAGAGAAATCCTGCAGTTTGATCGTTTTCAGAGTCTGATTCTATTAAGGGTGTTAATACTCGAAACCCCACGTCCATTTATTCATGTACTGATATATTAATGTCTATGCGTCGGCTATTTTCAGTCGTACACAAACGTTACTATATAGGTTTTATCACACTGAGCTCGTAGAGTCTGACATGTTCAAGTCCTGCACGATTGGCACAAACACACTGAGCATGCTGGGCTTTGTGTCAAAATCGAATAAAATGCTGTATTCAATTTGAATCATTTTACTTTTTTTGTAGCATGATATTGTAAAACTAATATTTTCATTCAAGGTTATCACACCATGATAATCTCATACTGGCCCATGCCTCGTGTATAATGTGAGAACAGTTGATTTACAAGGCTTCGACAACAAAGAGACGTCTATATTGAAGGCATAAACTTACCTAACAAAGGCTTATAAAGATTTGTGAGTTTGGTGAAGGAGGGGAAAAGATGTGGAAGGTAGTACTTCTTGAAAAGACTGAAGAGAAACCTGAAGCCCGTGTCTTCAGTCTCTTTGTTCTTCCATTCTAAGCTGGATGCCTGGAACAGACGAAACGCACAAAAGCAGACGAGGTCAGGACGTCGTTCACACAGTCAGTGTTTATCGGCGTGACAAGGCTCCTTTATAATAAGACACAAAGCACTGAGGGTTTACTTGGGCTGAAATCAACAACATTCTGAGCTGCAGCTTTGTACATCAATATGATGGAAAGAAATGCTGTTTAAGAATGTTTTAATATCACTCAAAGAGAAGCACATCATGCAAATCAAAGCAGCTTTTCTGTTAAAGACGAATATTGTTTAGCAGGAATTATCGTAGCGATAAGATTTGTGATGATCAACAATTAAACCTCAGGGTTAACCTGTTAATGGTAAAATGTCTGCTTTTACATCACAGATTTCTAGTCCTCAAGTTTTACAACAAATTCAATCATACAGCGGTATTACCTTATCAGACTGCCATTCTTGTCTGTGTTTCAAATAAATACACTTCCCTGCATTATTAACAGAGCATTATTTCACAATTTGAGGTTTTCTGTAGTGGTTGCAGCAGAAACGCTAGACATCACAGTTGCGTAATAACTGTGGCTCACTCTGTTTCTGTAATATTACACATTTCCATTTCTGCTAATATATATATAATATATCAAAATACTCTAAAGAGAAAACAGTTTTACACTAAGACACTTTAATTTATTCATTTAATTATTATTTTAAGTGAATTTGTAGTTATAGAAGTAAAGTGAGGCATATTTTTTTTAGATTTGCTAAACCACTAGCAGCAAACATTTTGTGTTATATTCTCATTGTCTACTATGTGGAGCCTACCACTTGGTTTTATGAGCACACTTCACACTAGTTGCATTTTGGATTCAATTCATCTTCCAGATGAGATGAGATGATTAAATTATTAAAATTTCAATTATTTTTAATTAAATAAATGGGGAAAAGTAAAAACTGATTAATCTGATTTGGTAAAATTCAAATCTGAGATTTTTTTTTTATCCGTATTGCCCAGCCCTATCAGGACATATCGCTGATCTGATCTTATTAGGGACTAAAATGGTTTAAATCTTACATCAAAAGTAAAAAAAATACAACCAGTTCCATGTTGTCATTTTTTTAAATAAAAAAACAACAAACAAAGTCAAAATAGAAAATCTTTGCAAAAAAAAAAAAAAAAACTAACACTATTGTTGCTTTGATTGTATTTATGAGGGGAAGTGAAAGGTAGGTGCTCCTAATTAAAGTAGGTGAGTAAGCAATAATCACCAAATATAATCATATCTAAAAAAAGGACTTAGGAGGTTTCCTGGTCTGAAGATCAGAGGTGTCTGGTCGTAATGACACCGTAGAATGTGTTTCACGTTTTCCTGCAGTTGAAGTTCAGATTTAAATAATTTTAAAAGCCAAAAAAGACCCAACACCATTTTATGACGTACCGATAACCACAACCACAATATGAGGGATTGCTGCAAAGCCGTTGGCAATGCAGACGTTTGTCGCTGTGGCTCTACGCTCTTTCAGGAGGAGTGAATGCTGCTTGTCAAGACTTGATGCAATCTACTGGCTTTCCTTAGATAGGAAACTTTTTGACCAATCTATATAATCTGATCCAATCTGTATAATCTGATCCAATCTGTATAATCCGATCCAATCTGTATAATCTGATTGAATTTGACTTTGGAAAGTGCCTTGAGATGACATGTATCATGGTCTGGCGTTATATAAATAAACTGAAATGAACCCCAGATTTTAATAAAGGTGTACTTAGTATTTGAATGTGACAAATATTTGAGTTGTTTCACATCTGAAGTTTAATAGTACCTGGATGACCATGTACTTGAGCAGTGTTTCAAGAAAGTAACAGGTCAGGTCCTCTGCAACTTTCTCTCCAGACACAGCCGGTACCAATGGGGTGATCTCCTCAGGCACTACCTTAGCTGTACAGATTAAAAAGATACAGTAAATGCAAAATATATATATACATATATATATATATTTGAAAAGTTATTACGACCAAGCAAACAGATGGCATTTAGCTCACCTTCTAGGGGGTTAGAAGATGGGTTGTTGATGATGGTGTCAAGTGTACATGGTCCTCTGGAGGAGGGAACAGCAGGGAATCCTGGTACCAGACAGGCGAAGATAAGGAACTGCTCCTCGGCACAGTTGTCCCTTAGAGCCTGGAGCCACAGCAGGAAGAGACGGATTCCCTCACAGCGGATCTAGACAGAAGATATATTATTTTACTTGGTGCACACATAAGACTTTTAATTTCAACAATCCATCTCAGTTTATCTTCAAAACCTCATATCGTAACATGTGGACATTCACACCAGAGTTTGACACCAACAGGGAACCTACTTTGAATGAATTTCCACTGTGCAGAAGTTTCTTTCAGAATCGAACCTGGACAAGAGAAAACAAAAAAAAACACACATTTAGATATTCTTAAAGACTAAACATTCAACTAAAGTCTCCAGCTAAACCTGCAACGACCCCGACAAACTGTCAGCTTCACTAAGACAAATGGACTTCAAAGGTGCATCTTGACAAACCAGTGGGCCAAATGGCAGAGCATCACATTTTCCAGATGCAAATTAACACTAGCTGACAGTAAGATGCGTCCATGAAGCCAATCTGTTTCCGCTGTAATCAAATGAGACACTGCTCTGATTGCAAGCCATGTGTGAAAGGGGGTTTACTCTCGACAGGAAGCAGAGAGCCCTCTTATTATTAGGACAATGGGGTTGCCAACATATTTCAACTGGTCAAAATAGGGATTTTCAGGTTAGGGATTAGACTATGTTCACTTAGGAAATTACTTGATATCTGATTAAGTATAATAGAAGTAAAGAAATAGGAAAAAAAGGGGAAAAAAATTGTACTTTGACGATTTTTTTATTTATTACGTAGGGGGTTTATGATGTCAATATTATGCTGAGCAGTATGTGTAACACCTAGGTGCAGCACCCATGTTTTTTCCTCACTTATTAAAGTACTTTGGGTCACAGCCTCTCCCCACATGGATCCCCCACAGATCCATGTGCAATATTTAACATCTTATTGCAAACAAAGGATCTACTTTGTCTAGTCTTGAGGACAGGGCAACAGCTGCATGTTCCAACTGGAATCTGCAGTCAGCTCCCACTTGTCCACTGGCGACGGTCCGGTCTTAACTTTGAGAGCTTTTCCGTTTTCTCTTAAGATTTTATGTTTTTCAAGCTTTGGATGTTATGTCTGATGATTTCGCCATCTTTTTAAAATTAGAATCTATGTCTAGTTCATAAGCCATAATTTTGTCAGACTCAAAAATTCACAGGATTAAATTTTTAGCCTACCAGCAATAGGTGAAGGTATGGATGATTGGACAACAGATTAAGGTGGCTTAACAGAGGATGGACAAATGTATGAATAATTAACACCATGGCAAAGATCAAGGAGTGAAAGGAGGACAGATTAAAAGTGGACAGATGGAAATGGGAGGAAACAGGAAAATGAACAAATGGATGAGAGAAATTCATCAAAATATTCAAAAACAAATGGATAAACAATTAACAAATGCAGCATGGTAGACAATCAATGGATGGATACATTGAATAATAAAAATAAAGGAATGGATGAAAGCATAGCCGATCGATTCCCAGATTGATTGATTGATGGGTGGATAGATAATGGAAAGATAGCTAGATGGGCAATAGGATATGGAATAAAGTAATAAAAAAATGTATTCTATACTCCATTTGTTGTTTCAATAGGAATCCTACTATTTCAGTACATACGTATACTTTATATTGAAGAATTTAGCAACGCCATAAACTGGATAAATGACAAATCTTTACAGACCTACAACACAACACTGAAATGCAAAATACTTGGGGAGCCATTGCAACAATTTGCAACAGGTGCTGTAAAAGCTGAAAGTGCTATTTTATAATCATTAACCTGATGGCAACAGAATTTACTATAAAAAAAAAAACAAATAGAAAAGATTTTTTTTTAATACTTTTTCCCTTCTGGTGCTCTCATCAGAAGGCTGGATCCACAATAGCATAAATTCATCTTTTCATACCCAAACGCGTTGAGGACAGAAGCATCTTAATAGCTGTGTGAAATGTCAGCGACCTTGCAATTCTCAGTTTGAAAAGGACTAAACAACCGAGTCATTAATGTCATTCCAGCCACCCAGGGAATTTGTCACAAAGCAAAGATTTTCTATCAGTAATGGAATTGGATGTAAAATGTGATAAGAGGGGGAAAAAAAAAATATGACAGTTATCTTTGCCTCAAGTGTGTAAATAACAGCACCGCATCTTGACCAGTGACACATGAACTGATGAGTGGAAAAGGACATTTTTTTAGTGAGAGCAGGGTGGAATAAGGGGCGTCTTTAAATCCATCACAATTTCTTGTTCAGTGACAGACAAAATGAAGATTTTATCGGGGGCATCCAGCCAGAGATAAGCCCTGATTTGAAATTATGAGCCTGCAGCAAAGGCCAGTCTGCAACGCCGATCTAGACCTGAACTGTTTTAGCTGCCAGCCCTGACAAATAACAGTTAGAGCTGCGGCTATTTCTTGTTGCAAATGTTTTATTTCTTTAGGCAGCAGCATTTTTAAGTATACCACAGTAATTCAGAAATTTAAAAGAAGTTCTCATTTGCATTTTCCATTTGCAATCACTTCCAGGACTAATTTATTTCCCCTTTCTGGCATAACACTTGTGATTGTTATTTCTTTTTACCATTAAAAGTGTCTCAGAGGTTATGAAAGCTCAAAAGAATGAAGAAAGCACATTATATGACTGCCTGTAGGTGTTAGTAAGCAATAAGGTGGGGAAAAACATTGTTACAGTACATACCTATACTGTGAAACTGCCATCTGTTGTAGATTTTCTCAGGCAGAAGCTGAAGAATTTTCTGATGAAAAGAAACAAAGTTATGAAAAGGTTTATTAAAAGGGTTTAATTGTTAAAGTGCTGTAAATTTCCAGAAAAGCAGCATCAAACCAAACAGCAACAAGAGAAAGAAAAAGGTGAGATTATATGGGATAACAGAGATGCACTGAGGAATTGGCTGTGGACCATAATTTAATAATTTTCAGCTTCATCTGTGACAAGCAAGTTGGAAATTAAAAGAAAAATCCTCAATCAGCGAACAATATGTATACCAAAACACTCTTCAAGCGTGGAAGTTGTTATTGAGTGATACAGACAGGTTTTGCCATTTTCAGTGTCAGCGAGGAAGCACAGAGGTGTAAGGAGTTAAAACAGTATTTTCTACATTTGTTGAGATACGTCTGGGGTGCAGTCCGTGTGGAAGAAAGAAGAAAGCGAGCTGATTTTGAGCTTTCAACCTCGACCTTTTATGGAAGATGCTGGATTTGGAAATCTTGGCAGCATTTGAAAACCTTAAAGCAGCAAACTTATACGTCTTGAACCAAGAATGTTTTTTCAGCTTGCTATACAGGTTACAGTATCATTAAAAAGTTGATTTTTTTTCCAGTAACTCCACTCAAAAAGTGAAACTTGTATTTTCATCCATTAGTGTTTATTTCTTTTCATTTTGATGATTTTAACTGTCAACTAATGAAAACCCCAAATTCAGTATCTCAGAGAAGTAGATTACTTAAGACCAATACAAAAAAGGATTTCCAGAAATGTTGCACAACTGAAGAGTATGAAAAGTACAGTATGAGTGTGTACAACACAATTACTGCAGCAATGCGGCGTGGCATGGAGTCCACCAGTCTGTGGCACTGCACAGGTGTTATGAGGAGGTATTGCTAATACCTACACTAACATTTCTTTATTACCTATTTTATTAACCATATAAATCAATGAGTATATCATATATTAAATAAATAAGTAGAACTGGACTGGATATTAGATTGAGAATCAAAGCTAGCTGTATTAGTACACAGGTTCACAAAGACTGCCAAGCTGTTACATTTAAGTCTTGTGCTGCTTCATGCCTCTCAGACAGAAGCAAAACTAGCTCCATTTCCAAAACTGCCAGATAGCTGAACCCGGGTCTTCAAAAAGAGAGTCCACAACTCCATGGGCACTATCAGTGAGGCTGCATCTTGTTTTCTAAAAAGCAGTACATAAGAAAAGGGAGGTGATAGCGACAGACTTTGCTTTGGTAAGTGCCATCGTTTGCCCGAAGCGGTACATGTTTGAGGAATACAGTGCATTCGCCCTTTGACTCCACTTTCCCTACAATGTCTGCAACACCCGAAGACACAAGAGAGCACTCAACACCTCAGCGGTAGCCACGTTATAACTCAATTAGAGCACCCTAACCTTTCAGCAGCCTATCATTATTCCTGAATCCAGCGACAGGTTAGCTGGGTCCCGCTGGAGAGATTGAAAGAGGAAAAAAGCTGGGGGGGGGAACACATCTGCAACCGTGGCTCCCCCCAACGCTACCCGATAGTCAGTTCACAGGGATCAACCCGTGCTCCCGATGGTCCAATTCTTATCAAGGCCTAATCACTGACCCAATAAGTCTTCATGATTGCAATGTAGAGGTCAAGCCTGCCTTTTTACTGCTTTACGAATGCTGTTCTGACCCACTTAACAAGACAAGCATTGCTGGCCAGCATAGTAAAAAGCTCGTCTGCCCCGGAGAGTGAGAAACTCAGATAGTGAAGGATTTAGAGCGTAACAGGAAAAAAAAATAAAAAAATAAAAAAACGTGAGACCTTCAAGAGCATAAAGATTAGGTTATCCGCAGCTACACGATGCTGCAGGAGCATCACACCAATACAGCTTGCAGGAAAGGAAACATCAAACTTTTAAAATGCTGAAAATACTTCTCTTTAAAAAACAGAATGTATCTGTAAATATGGAATTAATGAAGCTGGATGCTGTTAAATTAGCAACCAATTAGGTAGGCTTAAAGGCTAATCTATGTCACAAACACATTGTTCCATTAAGTGGAAAGATTTCGTCAATAATGTCAATCTTTTACATAATGAAGCTGCTCTGAATGATGGCACACTCTCACCGGCCACTTTGTTAGGTACAACTGTTTAATCGCTTTTCAGCGCAAATAGCAAGTCTGCCAATCACATGGCAGCAAACTCATGCATCTAAGCAGCCAGGCGTGGTGAAGACGAGAGCTGAAATTCAAACATGAATGAATGGAACAAGGGAGAAAGGAGATTAACGTTACTTTAAATGTGGAATGGTTGTTGGTGTCAGACAGCTGGGCTGAGTGTTTCACAAACTGCTGATCTACTACGTTTGTCACTCACAACCATCCTGAGTTATCAGAGGATGGTCCGATAAAAGAGAAAATACCCGGAGGCGGCTAGTTGTGTGGACATGAATGGCTTTTGGCATCAAAGTAGAATGGGCAGCTGGGTTTCTTGATAGAAAGGCAAGTTAGCACTTAAGGTAAGAGGAATGCCATCTAGGAATGCACAGCATGTTGCACCTATAAGCATGTGGGCTACAGCAGCGGGAGACCAAATATGAGGTAATAATCCTAAACCCAGGAAACTGGAGCTACGATCACACAGTTGGACAATTATGGGTTGGAGAAATGCTGCTTGGCCTGATGGGTATATTATTAGTTGATGGATCCTTACTGTGTTGTAAGCTGGTCGTGGTGTAATGGAGTGGGGGTTGTATTTGTGGCAGACTTTGGGCCACAGTGGTGAGCTAAAATAAAGCGTCTTTTAAATACCACAGCCTACCTGAGTGCTGCTACTGACCCCCCGCTGCACTCATCCTCCGACGGCCGCGTGCACCAAGTAACAAACCTTAAACTGGCACAACACGGTTTCTTAAATATTCCAATGAGTTCACAGTACTCCAGTGGCCTCCACAGTCACCAGCTGTCAATCCAAAAGAACACCTTTGGAGTTGGCATCGCGAATACGCAGCTGACAAACCTGCAGGAACTGTTTGATGATGTTGACTTATGCCAGAGAGAATTAAAACCGCTCCGAGGGCAAGAGGGTTCAACCGGACGATGGCTGGCGGACCGTACAGGGTCCAGTGAGTGTGCTTGCCGCACTATTCAGGTGCCACCTGCGGTCCCTAGTTCTGGGGCGGCTCAGTTTTTTCAGCGCCTCGCTTGCTTGTTTTTCCTCAGAGACTCAAATCCTTGTCATTATCTGTGACAGCAGAGAAAATGAGGCATGCATCAGTTTGAGGGGGGCACGGGATAACCATCTGTTCTGTTTAACTTCTGTCTGATCCACAGACGTGACAATGTGTGTGTCCAGACGGGTAGCTGCACCTTATTATTGATCCCACATGGGATTATTAGATCTCTTTACAGGATCTGTATTGCTCTCCATCACTCTGTCTCCTTGGGCATTATGCTAGGCTGCAGCACAGCAGGGTAGCCCACTTAAGCCTTTCCTCATGTGTGCGTGTGTGCGTGTACAGACACGCTAACATCGTCTTACTTGTCTCAGAGCACCAAAAAAAGGAAAGCAGGAAAGAGATGGACCGCTAACTCAGAAGAACTCCCTGTAGCGCGTGAATAGAAGCACCAACAACGATGAATTTAGTGGCTGATATGAGGCAAATACAGAGTCGGCAGCGCTAGAGGTTGGAGGAGTTAGGCTAATCTGCAGCTGTACTCCAGCATAAAGATGGAGGCATTATTGCGGTACAACTGCTGCCTTTACGCATTTAACATGATCCGCACTTAGGTTTCCAGTGGCAGAGCAAGGACATGATGCAGCATATAGGTAATCTATGAGGGCTTTCCGAAAGGAAAGCTGCAGACGGGCATCGTTCTCTGTGTCATTTACACAGTGGTAAGGATTTCTGACAACATGGAGAGGATCGCAACATCCAAAGACACGAAAGAACAAAAAAACCGACACCACACACAGCAGCGGACTAAGAGAGCATTTAATGGGCCCAATTTATTAGGATTATCATGGTAATAACTTACTATCAATACATTCCCAAGCCAAACTGATCATTTACATGCCAACCAAATTTCTTGCCATGCATTTTCATTTCCAAACAAAAGCTTTGGAAACAATACAAACATAAATTTAAAAACTATATTAGACCATAAACATTTTAATGAAATAAACTATCTGACTGAATGAGCAGCACTGGAAAGCGGTCTTCATTCTCTTCAAAGGCCAGTGGGTGGCAGCACCAGCCTGCATTTACACTAATTAGGCAAGTTCTTCTGTATAGCGCCATTTACACACAAGGTGTATTAAAGGGCTATTAAAGGGGAGAAAGGACAGGGAGGTAATAAAAATTATATTCAAAACAAGAAATACCAATTTAGAGCACATAGCTTTGGCATGATACAAATGATTAAATTAATCTCTGACATTATGTGAACAATGTAGTGAACAACAACGATTCCAGGCCTGATTTAAAGGAGCCAACAGTTTTTGCACATTTCAGCTTTTCAGGAAGTCACACAGGAGCACAGAGACAGCACGCTGCTTCCCCTTGATTAGTTCTGGTGCTGGGAACACTGAACAAAAAAACGGGTCTCTGATTGCCTCGGGATCTACATGGTGCATAGCTGACAAGTAACTTTAAAATAAAAATATCACAAACTGCTTCACAGTATATTTAGGCCCAAGACCATTTAATACCCTGTTGATCATGAAACCATTTTCAATTAGAAACACTGAGCCACTGTAGTAATTTAAGGAGTGTTGTGACATGACTCTGGGGGCAGCATTTTGGATGAGCTTAAACTGCTGGATTTTTTTATTGCTTTATTTTATTGTGTTTACAGAGATCAGTAAAGATCATTACAATAATCTAACCTCCTGAAAATAAAAGCATGCCACAGTTTTTAAGTGTCCTGTTTTCACCTGTCATTCTGTCATGTTTTACCATTTTAGCTGGCTGTTATTAATACACTGTACCCAGTAGTTAAAATCTAGGTCTATAATGCCCCTAGGTTTCATGCATCCTTTATCATGTTTAGCCTCATTGATCGCTGATCTCTAACATTGCATTTTTGGGATATAAAAATAATTATTGTTGTTGGGGTTTTTTTTGCATTAAGTTGGTGGAAATTCTGGTAGCTGCAGGGTGGGGTTATTTAGTGCTGTGGGGTTGTAGCAAAAAGGTGCTTGTTTTGAGGCTCGCCACAAGTAATCTTTGATTTTTGTGTTTTTTTTTTTTGTTTTTTTTAATAATAATCGTAACTACGCCACCTTTCAGTGCAATAAGCTTTCAGCCAGTCTTGATTTTTTTCTCACAGTTTATCAATATTTGGAGTGAAACTTTCCCCCCAGCATCAAATACAAGACATTTTAAACTCCAGACTTAACCTCAGGTAATTTCTCAGTTTGAAATGTGTGAATCGATGTTCTTGCTAGTGACAAGATTTATATGTAGCAGAATTTAAAACCATTTCTTGTTAACTACACATCCCTCGCTTCTTTGTCAAACAAAAAAGCTAACCGCTAAAGAAGACATATACCAATAAAATATCCATTAAACATGGATGGAAAGATTGAAAGAGAGGACGGCAGGGGGAATTCTGAATGCTGAGTCAGGTCCGGCTGATGGACAAGAGGTCACGGCGAGGCCGCGACAAGGCCATATCCTGGAGAGAAAAGGGTCCTGGCACAGGCTTCCTCCTGACTTTTGCTGGATCCAAGGCTGTCCCTTTAACAGGTCCCACAACTTCACTGGCACCAAGATAAAAATGTTCTCTGACGGTGAAAGGTCATGTGGGAGCATAAACAAGTCAGGAGTCCCTGAAGGGCTGATAAACTCACTCTGGTCTTGTGACGGCAAAAAAAAAAAAAAGCCTTATAAAACAGACGCTGGTCTTACATTTACTGTTTTTATTCAGCGTCTGTCTTAAAAATATTTTTCTATCCTTCTGTTTTCATACGTTTAAACAAGCTTGATCCTATGGTATTATCCAACATAAAGTCCTTAATAAAGAATCACACACTGTAAGTCCGATATGAAAATGTCTTCCAAGGATAAACAAACATTTATCAATCTGGGAATTATACTTTGATTCAAGTCTAACATATAATTTCACTATTAAAAAGTATAACTGTAATTACATTTGCATAAAAAAGTGTACACCTTAAAATCCTAAATATTTGCAGAAGTTACTCAGAACAGCAACAACAGCCTGATAAAGTCAATAGTGTATGTCAAGGCTCTGAGCTTCATCAGCCAATTAGTGCTTGATGTCTCAATACTGATGTTCTCATACTTTGGCAATCAAAAGCAAACTGATGTTGGGTTTTGGGTATTTGTAAAGACAAATTCTACCACTATAGTAATTGTAGTAAGCAAAAGTCTCATAAATTCAAACCAAAAGCCCGTTATTTACTGGGAGTATTTGAAATACTGTCTGAAAACATGCCTTTACTGTTTTTGATTGCTTTTAATTCTTCTTATTGTTTTATACACTGAAAAAAAGTCGCCACCAAATAGAAAATTTCACACTAATATTTCGTTGGACCACTTTAGCTGTGATTATGGCATGCATTCGCTGTGATATTGTTTCGATAAGCTTCTGCAAAGTCACAAGATTTATTTCCACTCAGCGTTGCATTCATTTTTCACCAAGATCTTGCATTGATAATGGTAGAGTCTGCCCGCTGCCCAAAGCCTTCTCCAGCACATCCCAAAGACTCTCAATGGGGGTAAGGTCTTGACTCTGATGGCCAATCCATATGTGAAAAAGACTCCTCCTGCTCCCTGAACCACTCTTTCACAATTTGAGCCATTGATGTAATAACCTGGTCATTCAGTATGTTCAGGTAGTCAGCTGACATCATTCTTTGAACGCATACTGTTGCTAAAGCTAGACCTGACCAACTGCAGCAACCCCAGATCATAGCACCGCCCCCACAGGCTGGTACAGTAGACACTAGGCATGATGGGAGCATCACTTCACCTGCCTCTCTTCATACCCTGATGTGCCCATCACTCTGGAACAGGGTAAATCTGGACTCATCAGACCATATGACCTTCTTCCATTACCCCAGAGTCCAATCTTTATGCTCCCTAGCAAACTGAAGCCTTTTTTCTCCGGTTAACCTCACTGATGAGTGGTTTTCTTAAGGCTACACAGCTGTTCAGTCCCAATCCCTTGACTTCCCTTCGCATTGTGCGTAAGGAAATGTTCTTACAGTTTTTAGTAATGCGTCTGCAATCTCCTTAGATCTTTTCTCTGCTTGATGCATGCCAATGATTTGAACCTTTTGAAACAGACTGACATACTTTCCACGACCACGGGATGCATCGTTCAACATGGTTGTTTAAGAAATGAGAAGCAACTCGTTGCACCAGTTGGGGTTAAATAACTCGTTGCCAGCTGAAACATAATCGGCCATGCGGTAATTATCCAATGGGAGCATCGTACCTATTTTCTTAGTTAAATCCAAGTGGCGACTTTTTTTTCTTGGCCAGGCAGTGTATGATTATGATCATTTAGTGTATAGTATGTGGGTCACAGGCCATTGACGCTTTCAGCTCAACGTGCTACAAAAGACCCACTAAAACTGACTAAATGAATGATGGGTGCCCAGCAAATGTATTTACAATATTACCATAATTTCAAGTCAGTTATTATAAAATTTATTTGAACTTGTATTGAATTTAAAGCTTATATTATATCTGTTAACGCTCCATGTGTTCATTCAGGCTACGACACAGAGAGAGAGTTAGAGCAGAAACAAAGAAGGCTGAATGGAGACGGTCATTTTATTAAAACTGCCTGCGCTAAAGATGCTACAGACAGTTTAAAATGTTAACTCCATAATCCCTTTGTCTTTGTTTTAATATACTAGTAATGTCCTGTTTTACAGCGACTCCTCTCATGCATGGTGCAACTTTGCTTCTATTTCTAATAGGTAAATAATCAAAGGCTACTCATGGCTGCAAACCTAGAGAAATTTATTGTAATGTTGCCATCATCTCTTCTTATATTACAGTTCAAAAAGGGAAATGAGGACAGACCAAAAGCTCTATCAGCAGGTCAATTCTTTACCAAATCCATCTTTCATATTTAACTTTTTTTAATCTAATTTTTTATCTCTATCTTTTTATCTGGCTAGTTTGTTTCTTTCATGACATTAAACTACCAACATAAACCAAAATCTAGTACATCTTGTAAAATTTTTTAATTTCTAACTTAAATATATCAATATACTCTAATTTTGGCTACTGTAATAGCTAAGACAGCATTAATAGGGTGACGCAATATTAGGAAAACAAGCAGCTGCAATATTTTCTGTTGATTATAAAGATGGTATCTGTTCTGATTAAGCCACATTTTCCTACTGCTCTCCCCCTCCCCCTTATTATTAAGATGTCACTATCCTTTTTAGCATCCCTCGACAACTAATATAAATATCAACTGTGAGCATCAACATAGTTTTGGTATACAGTGTGTGAATGCATTGCACTTGAAATATTATAGCCCATCAACAATCTGGCATCCAAGCAGTTCTTCGTTATCACGACACAGCACACATTAAAATCAATGAGAAGCACAATTTGACATATTGTGCAGCTCTAATCATCAATAAAATCTAGTCTACACTAGGAATGGGTGACATTGCCTTAAAAATGCAATCACAATAGTTTGTGGCACCTGATAGGATAACTGTAACATTGATGAGAAAAGTAATAAAAAATTCCTCACGGTCTTTTTAGTAATATATCTGTCACTGCATACAGTCAGAGCCCCACAAACACCATCACCTATCTAAAAAAAATTACGTTTCTTATTGCAAGCGCCACTTCAGCAGACCAGTTACAGTGAGCACATTAACAGCACGTTATAAAAACAACTCAAACATTTCCAAATATATTGTGAAATATTGATGCAGGCAAAAAAAATGTAAAAAGCAAAAACCAACAATCCTTAGCATATTGTTTTGCAAGCTTACAGACCTGATATAAGGTTTACCATTGTCACAATAAATACCAGTCCTCATCAGGATCATTAGTTTCCAGCAATAATAATCACAATAATGATGCAATGATTGCTCATCTCATCTAAATTGCTAAACAGCAACTGATCTAAACCGAACGTAAAATAAAAATATGTGGTCATGCCCATGAAAACAAAGGGATTGCTGCAATGGACGCAATTCTTTTTTTTTTTTTCTCCAAAATCTCTTTGTCTAGCAACCCGGATAGGGTCTGCCGCCCGTCAATCCTGCTGCAGCATTTAACATCTGCTTCGGCTGACATCTCTGTGGCAGCAGACACGAATAAAATCCTGGAAGAGAGCAGTGATGGCTGCTGGTGGAATGGGGGTTGGAGAGCTCCAACAGAGCTTATGGACAGGGACAAAAGCGAACCCCCTCAAGATAGCAGGGATCAGCATGGGAGCTCAACCCCCCCTCCTCTGCCTCCCCACCGCAAGCCACAGAAAAAGGGGCCACATGCCTGATCATGGCCGAAAAGTAATCCCCATGCAACAAACTCAAAGAAAACCTGCAATTACAACAAAGAACAAACATCTCTGAAAAGCAGATGACGAACCATATCAATTTTTTTTGTATGATGGCCTGAAAATTTATTTCAAGGAACAATGAAATAAGCACTGTTGTAGGGACGTTTTATTCTTTCAAAGCTGTCATACAGCATTAAAGCGTGTCACAAAGCTTTACACAGCTCTGCAAACACATAAATTGGGTTTTATTCCAGACAATGATTAACAGGATTTGAAGCTAGCTTGAAAAGAGGTAAGAGTTTTATTCTTTACAGTTTCTGATTCAAACTGATGATACACATTTCCTTCAAACTATTACCATTCATTATGTGAATGGATTCATTTTTAGGCAGCATAAGCCATTCACGTCTTGAACGTCCGTGAACTGCCTCTGTATAACAATATTGTATAACCAACTTCTAATTCGTCTGCCATCGTCCCATTAGTACATAATGAAACGCCTGATTTAACCGGACACAAACGCAACCCCCGATAACGAATTCAAGACCACATACGGTCAAAAATGACTAATGCAACCATTTGCAAAGAGTACGTTAATGCAGTGTTACCAGAGCTCGAGATCAAAGCAACTCTGTATCTGTCCTGTACACGCCGCTCAAAGCAAGCTTATCTACTCAGCACACGGGTGAAAGCACACGTTGTCACAGACAGGGGCTAAAAGGGGACAAATGAGGGTTAAGCTGCTTTCAATATTGACTCCATAAATATGGAAGAGCACTGAATCCAGGATATATATTTGCAGGTTAGATGAGCGGATGTGTACTGACAGCCAGGGCGGGTTTCTTGATGAAGAGCGGAGAAAAGTTGACAGAAAATGTTGAAAACAACACACTGAACAAAAAGGAACAAAGCGACTACCTCCTACTTTGTTTTGCTGCCAGGTTTAAAGACCTGCCCAAAGCAAATGTAACCAGAGAGCTGATTGTACTTGAAACTTGAGCTGGCTTTGCAGTGAGGTAAAAAAAAAAAAAAAAAAAAAAGTAAGCAGATCAATCATCTCTCACACCCAGAGGGCATGCCCTCTCAGATTTGAATGTCTTTTAAAAAAGAAGTAATGATATAACTGAAGAAAATAATTGACCTGAGGGTTTTTTTTTTCCTGTTCTTGCTATTCAGGTCTTTAAATACAGGCAGCTAGCAGAGCTCGAAGATAATGGATCCTACCCCAGAGTTGAGCTGACAAACAGGTTGTAGACTAGAGCAGGTAATGGGTGGATCTGGGACATGACTTACTTCAAAAATAAAGAGGATAGAGTCCAGCTCCTCCCTTTGAGATTTGTTCCCTGAAACACACAAAGTGAAGAATATGGAGCGTGAATTAAATATATATTCAGCAAGAAAAGGCTTATAAGACAGCCCTGAAAAGTTATACTGTCAAAGTTACATGCCGTGTACTCACCTTTTTGTTTTAGGCTGCTTTCCAGTGTAATGAAATTTTCATAGAAGATAAAATAAATCTGAGAGCAATTGCTTTCAAAAAACGGCTTCAGTTCACTCTTGTCAATGATATCTGTGGAAACAGTGAAAAAAGGAAAATATTAAGAAGAGAATCATGATTGTGGGGTACTGTATCATACTTTGTAGACTTAAACTGCAGTGAACTTTCACATAAATAGAAAAAAGAAAACATCTAAATGAAAAAAAAAACTACGCATATGAATACATCCAGAAGACTGAGTATCTGTTTTTGTTCATACTTTAGACAGCAGTTATTCCAATTTACTGGCATATTCGTGTTGAGAAAAATTAATAAAAGAAACAAATAAGACATACTGGACTTTCACCTGCAGACAACAACATCTTGCACACTCACAGAGGGCATGCCCTCTTAGATTTGGCATTAACATGAACGAGTAAATATATCACTTCAACTCAGGTTTTAAAGTGTTTCTGGTTCGTTCCCGCCTTCAATTCCACACAAACAAAGAGTAGATTTTGTCTGAGTATTTCATTTAAATACATTTATATTGTTTAATAGAAAATGTTCCGTGCCAAAGTCCAAAGCGATATAAAACAAGGAAGAGTTACAGAGTAAATACATAATGCCCCCCTTCCCCAAAAAAATCTAAATAAAAGCATTAAAATGTAAAAAGCCTGCATTTCAGAAAACCATTTATAGGTTGAACCTTCTGTATTGGAAATCACCATATGAATTAATGTATCGTTATTTAAAGAAACAGTTCAGGGAGCATGAGAAAATCTCCACGCAAACAGCCCCTGAGAGTCACCAAGATGTGTAAAAGTAGTGTAAACAAAGAAGTCTGACTCTGCCGTCATTTATTTAGAGAAGGAATCACTTGTCAGAACAAATCAAATGCAGCTAGCTCCATGGCATCCAGTAAAGTTAAATGAAATGATGCAACGCTCCGTTAAACAGAGCTAAAGGTAGACCAACATTTCACAGCGTTTGTTGGTAAGGAAGTTTTATAAAGACAAGATAGTCAAAGTGACGGTAGATTCAGCGAGTGAGCGATAAAACAAAAAAAGAATTGAAAACCTCCTAAACATCATTGCTTCTCACCGACGGGCGGAGTTGTGCTTTTTTTTGTTTACAGAGTCAACATTTGGAGAAAAGAAGAAGCAGTTGTCCAACTCTGAGGAGTCAACCTGTTCCACAAGACAGCCCTGCAAACATGATGGTGTTAATGGTTGAAGATATTGGCTGAGGCTTTCTCTCTGTTCCTTCAGCTCAACTCCTTTGTCGTATAGTTTCAATAAGTCTTGTGCAAATGTCAGGAAGTGATTAGAAACTAGGGCTGGACGATATAGAAAAAAAAACATATCGATAAAAAAGAAATCATATTGATCGATATTGATAATTATCAACAAATTCAAAATATATTATAAGTTCAGCCCTGGCCGTTTTATGCTGTTGCTTAATTACCTGTTTATAGATACAGAACACACAATCAATGAATTCAAACTCAAGCCTTTATTCAACCAACTTTTTACCACAACTACAAGTTTTTTAAAAAAAGAAAAAAAAACATGTGCTCTCTGAACTCTCTGAAGGTGGCAGAGCTTGGAGATGGAGCTTTCTGAGTCTGTGTTGTGATTGGTTGGGAGGATGCAATGACTAATATTAACCTACATGATAGGCTAGAATGCAAAAGGAAGGAAAACTTTTCTATGAAAAATTTTTATTGACCCTTTTTTCTATCATCGATATACATCTATCTGTCGATATATATTGCTATTGAATTATTGCCCAGCCCTAATAGAAACTGCCTGCTTTTACCAGGTAGGTGCACTGGAGTCAGTCAGGTGAGCCATCAGCAGCATTTTGTCTGCATTTTTGAAAAAGAAGACAAAGTTGACGTATGTAGCCCTGCTTGACTGCTTGTAGGTTTGCAACAGCTGTAGCGAAAGTTTCTTTAGTCATTTCCCTGCAAAGATTCAGTCAGACCAGAGCAAGAAAAGGTTTCCTCAATGAATCCCAAGGTGGGCTAAAAGTAGTTCATAGTTGTAAAATGGAAGTAAAATTATACATGATTTTGTAATTCTTTACACTGAATACAAGACAGGATGCACAATTTCGGTGCATCTTGGAACGTTCGCTAGTTTCCTGGTTCAAACCCACAGACTGCCGCTCTGGGTCCCTGAGCAAGACCCTCAGCCCCAGAATGCTCCCTGGGAGCCACACAGGGATAGGTTAAAGGCCAAGAACAAATTTCACTGGAATGTATGTTGCAATTACAAATAAAGAGTATTATTATTATGATGGGGACTGAATGCTGAATTTTCAGGGTTTGAATGATTTTCATGGCACTTTAGGTAGCAATACTATATATGAATTATAAGTTATACATTACGTAGACCTAAAACAAGCTGGAGGTTTGATAAAATGACAATACTTCTTATATACCAATCTCTATAATTTAAAACTATTTCATGATGAATATTTCTGTGTTATTGATTCAGACAATTGTTTAGATGTTTTGCACAGCAAAAAAAAGAAAATTTGCTGTATTACAAAAAATATATTGCAAATAAAATCACATATTTATAAACACAAAGAAGGTCCATGATTCGCTTTACTTGCAAAACTTGGGATGGGCCTTTTCTGAATAATTAAATGTAGGCCAGGAGGAGTCCTGGCAAAATAACAGCAATTAAGGTTCACCTTCTGTTGCAATGTCTCCTTTACCACATGGTAAACTGGAAGCCTTCCAGAAGCTGTCCAGCTCCTGGGGAGAGCTGGAATGATGTACAATGTGAGAGAGACCCAGAGCACTTATCTATGTTCCAAGATTAAAGCAGAAATAATGAGGACAAATGGAGTCACAGAGAAAATTGCTTTTAGATTTCAGCCTTGATGTAAAATGACAATTTGCAGTTTCATAAGGGAAATTAAAAGGTCTATCACTTAAGTAATGTGCATTAAAATGTAACTCACTAAAGAATTATTTAAGTAAATTGAGTAACCAAAGTAAAGTTCAGACAGTTTAAATGATGTGTATTTTACAACTAAACTCATTTTATTTCAGCAGATCCTCACGTCTCAAAAATGGTTAAATATGCGTCTGACTTCAACAACCAATCAGCGATTATTTCAACACCAAGCTGGCGGTTTCATTATGTTAGCATCCTTGTGGGTTAATGTTCTCACACAGTGTGCGACATCATGAGAAGCTGCTGGTAGCTCCACGTTTGGAGCTAAGCTGTGATTGACCAGTTGGAGAAAAATCTGAAGTGCTCACAGGTACGAATGAGAAAACGCTGATGGCAAAGGAAAAAAAATTAATAGAAAAGATATCATTAAACAGAAGATTTATAAAGTTTTTCAATCCTTTCGGATAGACTTGATAAAGGCAACCCATGGTCTGTCAGGTTAGCAATTAAAACAGTTATTAACTCCATTTACCAGATCGGCCCAAGTTCTGGTCAAGCAGACAGATGCGCATTTTGAGCTATTTTTAAATACGGGCCAAACACGGTGACACATTTTTTCCACCCACATGCCTTTCAAGTGGGGGCTTTAAAGTTTCTAACACAAGTCACAAAATAATTTTTACACAAATACTTTTTGTTTTACAGTAGTGTAAACAAACAAAATGAGAATTAAAGATCCATCTCACACGTTGGATTCTGCCGGAAATATGCAACAGCGCGCAGCCGTTTTTTTTGTCCCACCCTGTCACGGCTGTAATAGTTCAAATCTAGAGGCTCGTACTTTTCCAACAAGGGGTCGGAGGTCATTGGGTGACCATTTACGGTGCCGCAATTTTCGTGCGTAACACAGACATGCTCCGTGCGTAAAATCTGTAGTCACGGCTGCGTTGAGCTCAAATGGCTTTACGCACGGCCCGCAAGCGCAGACTGCTCCATTTGTTCGTGAATCTTTTCAGTGTCGTTTCTTTTTTCTCGTGGTCATCAAATATAATAATGGCACAGAAGAAGAAAATTACTGTTTGGGAACCTTTGGAGGAAATTTGGCGGACCAGTGACGGAGAAGTCGAAGAGTCTTCAGACAGCAGCTTGGATTCTGAAGTGGAAGAAGATAAGGAAATGCTTCTGAGAGTCCCGGTTCACGAGTAAGTAGCATTGTGACTTTTTATTTCCAGCATCTTTACATTACGAGTCATTTCAGAAAGAGTGCACTTGAATACAGTAGGATATAAGCCTGATCTTGAAATCAGTAAACTTTACAATGAATTCCCTCACCCACCCCTCACACCCGGAGCAAAGGAAGCACACGAACTGTATGTGGAATCGATTCACTTAACATTATAAAGCTTTTACATTATCCACACTTTACCAATACATGTTACTGTTACAGCATAACAACATGTATTTTTTTATTTTTTTCTGGCTATTTTTGTGGTACAGTTAGAAAGAGTATCTTGTAATCAGAAAATGCTACCAACCCCCACCTCCAGAACAAAGGAACCACATATACTGTATGTGGCATTGATTCAAGGAATGTTATAAAGCTTTTATAGTATCCATAACATTACAAAATTGTTTATATTATCTGGCTATAATATGTCATTTATTTTGTAATAAACTACTTTTTCTAGGTAGGAGGACGACGCAGGACCACCTGGAACACAGCAGACCTTGCTCCTTCCCACTTCAGCTGAGCCCTTATCTTCTTCAAAGTCAGATGTCTGATCTGTAAAGCACTGCAGTTATGAACCGGATGTGTCATAACAGTGTTATGTGAATTATGTTCATATGACCAAGTCTGGGTTTGGTGGTTGCCAGAAGAACAATACTTGTCTGACTGTATTAAATGTAAAGTTTGGTGAAGGGGGATTCAGGTGGGGGGTTGGTCTTCAGGAGCTACCAAGAGATTTTGGACAACTTCCTGTTCCCAGCATAGTGGGAAGAGTTTGGATCTGGCCCCTTCCTCTCCCTTCCCAACATGGCTGTGCATCAGAGCACAAAGCAAGGTCCACAAAGACATGGATGAGAGAGTTTGTGGATGACCTTGACTGGCCTAGCCCTCAATCCGAGACAACATCTTTGGGATGAATTAGAGTGGAGACTGAGAGCCAAATCTTCTCGTCCGACATCAGTGTCCGACCTAAGAAACGTGTTTCTAGAAGAATGGTAAAAGAAAATCCCATAACACTCTCCAGAACTTTATGGACAGGCTTCCCAGAAGAGCTGAAGCTGATATAGCTGCAAAGGGCGAACCAACGTCATATTGAACCTCATGGGTTAAGAATGGGATGTCACAAGTTCATATGTGTGTCAAGGAGGTGACCAAGTACCTTTGGCAATATAGTGTATTTAAACTATACTGTACTATACTGAATTATGTTGTGTTATTTTAGATTTTAAGATAATGCAAATATAAAGAAGAATTATTACTAATAGTTTAATAAATGGGATTTCAACAGTTCTACATCTACAGAGTCCTCGATCCAGTGACTAATACGCCTAAAATAAGTGAAACTTTTGCTCCTAATAACTTTTTATAAACTGTGTACAAAAGCACAAACCCAGTGCTCTAAAGACTGAAGACAGCAATGTGTCAATACATATCACTTCCATTAAATTCAACCACTTAAAAACGTTTGATCAAACTAAGAAATCTAGATTTTTTTTCCCCCGTCTTTATATATAGAAATTGCTTATATGTAAATCTAACACCTGTCCCTCATTTAGTATACAAGGATGTATAACTATGCAAAGCAGTGGAGCCGGGCCAATCTCATCTCCTGCTTTTAACTCGCTCTCGCCTTTTCTCTGGTTCTGGTCAGCAACAAGCTCAACACTTGGGTATACCTTTTCAATTGAAACGACACAAACCCCTTTCACACTGTTTGCATCTCGCACACAAAAGAAATCTGAAGCTACACTTGAAAAAATAAATGCAAGTCCAGGGACGTTCCCACGGAGCGTACACATCATCTACTTTGAATAAATAAACTCTAAAGAAGGCGGTTTGTGGGATTCAAAAATAAAAAAAAATCTCAATTGAATGTTACCATATTGCTGTATATGTAAAAATGATTCTAAGTGGAATTATAAAATTGCTTTTCACTGGAAAGTTGCTGAAAGTGTGTTACACACTGCCTTCTCAGTGTGGTACTCCAGCTGCAGCATGGCAGCTCTGCAGAGGATAGTGATGGGAGCTGAAAGCCTCACTGGAGGATCCATACCCTCTGTTAAGCATGTGTTTCAGAGCCCCTGCTGCCAATAACTATGCAGTTAGTAGCTGCTGCAATCAATAAGCATCACATGCAGAACCACCAGACTGCAACACAGCTTTCTGCTTCAAACTGTTAAAACGCTCCACTGCTGTTAAGATATTTACTTTTTATTACTGCATTTGTTTTACCCATTGCCTTTCTGTCAATTTTATAATTTTTCTCAGCACTATGTTACATATCCAAGTGAAAACTGTCTTGTTTTGTTGTATGCTAGATACTGTACAAGGAAATTAATTACCTGATTTGAACTAATTCAATAAAATGTTTAACAAGTGAAAAGCTAGTGGATTCTGCTTTTTAGAGCAGCTACAACTGAGAGCAACAAAGTAGTAGCTGTTGGTTGGAGCAAAGTCTGCAGTGTCGCAAATATTGTAGCTAATGTTTTACTAAACTTACCAAACTTGTTATTTTTAGAACCAATGTACAATTATTACCACTGAGGACTTTTTATCCTACTTTTTTTATTATGATTAAGCTGACAACTATTCTTGCTGACATGCACCAAAAGCTGCAATCATACCTTTTCCTGTGAAATAGCAGCCAACATAAGGATTTCAGGCCTTCTATCTGTGTTCTTATTAAGCTTGAAGGCCACTTAAATCATGAAGTCCTGATTCCACCCACAGAGAGATAAATCCCTCTCCTTCACTGCCCACATACCGCCACACAGTCTGCTTAGCTCCTACTCTCACCCCAAACAATACCGTTAGGGATGGGTACCTTTCACATTTGGACCGATATGGTACTGATAACCGGTACCTGGGCATCGATACTGGTATTTAATGGTACCCATTTTCAGTACTTTTGTGTGTTTATGAAGTAGTAAATGTTAGTTTATTAATAAAATCTCAAAATGTTTAAATTTAACATATTTATCAATACAAAAAAACTTGTTTGGATCTACAAATTAATCTTGGGATTTTAATACATTGGATGAATCTACAGCATATAAAACACATTTTTACCAAAATAACAGTTTCAGAGGCACAGAGTGAGCGGGGTACGGGATTGAGGCTGTGTAAATAAAATTCAGGGAACTGTTTTAGTGCAACAGTTTAAGAGAAGAAAAAATGTATATCAAAAACATAATTTATCCCGCTTTGTAAATCAGGTTGGGATACAGTTGCAATGAGGGAAGAGAGAGGCTGTCCTCTCTGAGTTGACTACAGGCGAGCTTCAGGACGAGGCTGTAGCAGCTGTCCCGTCTGTGAGACAGTGGTTGGAGAAGTAGAAATTCCCACAGCAGCACTCACCTTTCTCCAAAGACAGTAACTGCAGAACGAATGGTGCTTTCATGGGAAGTCACCAATAACAGATAAAGGTCGCGCAATTTGTATGCTAGTCGCTTTTTTGAAAAAAGGTTGATGGCTTCGGTCTGAAAAGTCGCTAAATATAGCGAGAAATTAGCTAAAGTGGTGGCAGTGATCAGGTGGTTCCTCAGCTCTGAAGAATTCCCGCCGCTGGCCTTGCACTTTGCATCACAGATATTGCAGCGAGCGGAATCTGCAGCGCGTTTTGAAAAGTGGAGCCATGCTTTCGACCACTTTCTATCAGCCATGCTTGCTTTGTTTAGTGGACCAGCGGCTACTGACGCCATTACACTCTTGTGCGTATAATGCTGTGGTCATGTTTGGCATGGGAAATCGCCCACTCTTCTGCTCCCTCAGTGTCACAGTGATGCGTTTCGGTACCGAAACATGGTATTGTTTGATTTTACGTGAATCGGTACCTGGTAGTATCAACGGGACTCAATTGGTGCCAACAGAAGTACCGAATTCGGTACCCATCCCAAAATACTGCTACTTTGACTAATGGTCCGGTCATCTTTCATCTTGATTACTGTAATGCTTTATTAAAAAGGCCCAACAAATGTCTTCATAAGTTTTAATAGATCCAGAGTTACGTATGCTGCCTGTGTTATCTCTAGAACTGTGTCCATGTGGCATGTCCTGAAAAACCTACATGAGTTCTTGATCATTTTTGTGTTGAATTTAAAATTCTACTTTTTAACATCAAGACCCCTGTATAACACTTACCTCCATATTTCATTAGACTTCTTGAAATCTATACACCTTCCTGTATGCTAGAGTTAGGTCTGCAACACTTATCTACTCCTCTTGCCCAGTTTTCCACCATGGATCTGAGATCTTTCAGCCAAATTGCTCCTCGTCTCTGGAAGGATCTCCCTCTGGACCTTCATAGAGTTTCATCACTAATCATGTTAAGGACTTGTCTCAAAACCCACCCGTTTAGACATGCCTATCCTAAATGATCACTAAATCCTAACAGCCACAAATGTTCTTTTGACTACATTTCATGTGTATCATTTTATTCAAAAGTTTTATAGTATTTTTAGTTTTTTTTTTTTGTCTATCTTAATTGTATAATTTAATAAAGATGTTGCTTTAATGTGTTGTTTATAGTGTAAAGTGACATTGAGAGACTTTAAAAGTGCTCATAAACAAAATGTGTTATCGTTATTGCTATAAGTTCTATTAATTTAGTCTTAAACACAAAGGGGAAAAATGTCTGCCGTAAATAAATAATTTGGATAAAACAGCTATGCTACAAAAAAAAAAAAACAGCTGAGACTAAGCACATCCTTTACAATCTAAGAAGTTTAATCTTAATGTCAAAAAGTCCAGCAGAGTGAAATAATCTGTCCATGCAACCTAGAGCTTCAGCAGCTATAGCTGGTAATTAGATTTCTCTAAAAATTTTAAATTCTCTAATATTGCTGCCTTTTATAGTAGTAATGCGTGGCGGTATGTGCAAAGATAGCCTGTTTCTCAGCCTCTTTGCTTTAGGGTTTGCTTTTTCAGAAATCTTTTTTTTTGGCTGCAAAGAAGCAGTTGCATAGTGAGAGTATGTCACTAGAGATACTTCATTCTCTGTCCAGCAGAGACGTCTCAGGCGTCCTCATGATGTGGACTGAAATATACAGAACCTGTTTTTGGGACACGTGAATGCTGAGGATGACATTATATCCTCTGAGCCCAACAAAGTAACCTTTCTACTCAAATGAAAGCGCTTCATCCGCTACAGTCTTATGGTAAAGGCAAGAGCGATGATGTAAAAAGTAGCTGGGGGGGAGCCAGAACAGAGAGCTTTTATGGGAGGAGGAAACCTTGACCTAAATATAAGATGAAATAAGCTGTAAACAAACTGCTACGGCATCATTACTTACACTGATGCATCTCAGTTTTACCCAGAACATTCATTTTCTTACGCCAACAGATAATAATTCAGACTCATCAACAAGAGCTTTTAATGAAACAAAAATGTATTACAATCCCCAATACACTTTTTGTCAGCTCATATTAGAGATGCGCCGATCCAGTTTTTTCCTATCCGATACCTGGGCTGAGCATATCAACCGAGACACGATACCGATCCTACTGTTAAATGAATAAACTGTATACCCTGCCATGTGAGTGAAGTTATCAGGCTTGACATAAACATTGTTGAAAAAAGTACTGCGTGTTGTTTAGCATGATGCTTTTGGAGGTTCTTATTTAAGTTTTTGGTGTTGAATTTATCAACCTTAGCCTCCCACCCCCTCGCAATTTACACATTGCAGATGCTGCATGTTGTAGTCGGACTTGGTTGGCCTATCAAGTTTAAAATGTTTCCAAATAGCAGACCTGGCTCGGCCCGGCAGTTGCTCCATGTTGCTCTGCGTTTGCTCATCACTAGCAGCTGTGCATGCTCTGCGTGATGACGTAGCCGCCGCTGCAAACATAGAAGGGACTTCGATTGCCGTCATTGTATTGTGTATATTAATTAAAAAAAAGAAATGACTGGATCCAATCTAGCTAATTAGTTAATATCAGAGCTGATAATCACTCTAGGTATCAGGTCGGTGCATCTCTAGCTCTTATTCTTATTTGGAGAGCCAGTTTGGGGTTTATCATGGGCGTTATTCATTAAATGAATGGACTGAGCGGGACTGTGAGGCTGAGTTGGGCATGCCTGACCTAGACCTTAAAAATAAAAATCTTGGACCATGCTTCTATCATTTGTGATAAGAAGAGAGCTCATACATTACGTTCAGCTAGGTAAAAAAAACCAAAAAAAAAACAGTTGACAAAATAGTAGTGTGGCATATATTTCACACATTTTAAAATGTATTTTTGCATTATCAGTACACTGGGATTGAAACCTGTGCAAGTGTAATTGCTCGGTTGTAATAACTGTGCACATTAAATTACTGCTTGATAAAAGATTACCATTATGGTATTGCATAAAGAGTTGGAGCTACCAACTGAAAAAAAAAAAAAAAAAAAAAAAAAAAATTGGCCAACTTCATTCACCTGCTGCAAATTAAGTTTATTTAATTTTACTGAGTGTATTTATCACGTACTTCAGCATAATACATATCATTCATACTCAATAAATTAGAATATTATTGAAAAGTTCATTTATTTAAGTCATGCAGTTCACTAAGAGAAACACATCATATAGATTAACCCAGACTGATGATATTTTAATAAGCCTTTAATTAGGTTAATCATATTTTTTATACCTCCAGCTGAGAAAAACAAAGTTTTTATAAAAGCTAAACATCGTACAGTATTTTTACTGTAGTGTTTTTACATCTAAAATATATATTTCTCAAATAAAGTCTACTGTTACAACTGAATTTTGGATCCATAAAAAAAAAAAGAAGCAACAATTCAAAACACCAACTAAATCTGCAGGACTGAAGACTTGAGAATATATCTCTAATATGTTCAATTGTTTAAGCCCTTCAAAGTGCTCAGCTGGTGTCTGTTGATTATTCAGCAATGCAGTGAAAAACAGACAACTGTGAGGTGTCAATTCAGCCTTTTTGTGACTAACTAAATGCTGCCTGGGCAATCTTGAAAACTGCTGACACAGATAACTTAATGATTTAGTGACCTAAAATCTCCTATAAGTGTGTTCATGCCAAAGAAAAACAGGTCAGGTTCAGATGAGAGGGTTTGCCATTGTGAAACGTTTCCTGTTAACCACCCGAGAATGGCAGCTCTTCTACGCCCACATGAGAGGACCAGCTGGAAAATGATAACGTGCAGCCAAAGGTTGACATTTATTTTGGAGGGCAGACAACCACAGCATCTTTTCGTAATGTTCTAAGAAAGCAGATTTTAATCGGTTCTCTGCGACTTGTGACGTTTCAGATTTTTTGGGCCCATCTGAATCACACAAAGAAAGCTCTCGCTGTGATTCGCTGTGACTTTTAAACCGAACATTCAGTTCAAAACAGCTTCACATGAGTGAGCCGGAGAAAGACGTGGGGTTTAAAGATCTTAATGCAGTTTAAGATGAATAATCACTTTGCCTCTTTGTTATCTTTTTTTAAAAACTAAGCTAACAACCTGTGTGCGACACTGCTGTGTGCACTCTTAATTGCTTGCTAGGCAAACAATTAGGTGAAGGTAATTTAGCCACCTGAAGCCCATGGCAAATTTAAACATCGGCCTACTCTGCCCACCACCCTTTGTACAACCTTGATCATCTCTCAACGCATAAAAATACATCTTCCCTGTGGCAGCGGAGCAGGGATCAGACCATATTTGACTCTCTCCAATATATGCGATTTATTGCACCACTTGAAGTCATTAATATGCCAGGTCATACCCAAAAGCAGCCCAATCAAGTCTTTGATTAGACAGGCTCATTTGCATCAGCTCTGGGTAGCTAACACTGCAGGTGCCCTATATTTGTGCCAGAAAGGAGATAAGAGAGACAAGGGTAGTGTGTGTGTGTTTTTTTTTTTTTTTTTGGCTGCAACTTCAAGAAAAAAAAAAAAAAGGTACTCTTTAACGAACCCAGTGAGGAATGCCTCAAGGATACTGCTGACACGGTGAAATAGTGAAAAGAAGCAAACGGTTCCATGGAAGAAGTAAAATAACCTCTAGTCAAAGATAGCTTTAGAAGATTTTTCTCAACGTACACAGTATATGTATTTTATAGATCTATAAAAAGGAACTGTAATGTTTTATGCCGCTCATATGTAGACGAAATAATAGAGTTTACCCAACGCAGTATCCTGGGAAGGTGTAGAAGAACTACTGGGTCAACTACTAGGGTCATAATCGCCTGCAAGATGAGGATGAACTATTCTAATTTAGGAACAACATGTGTCTATATACTTTGAAAATGCAGGGAGAGATCGGCAGGTGAAAAAAGTCAGACAATGTTACGTTGGACTGAATGATGTTGGAAGCTTAACACTTGTAAAAAAGCTTCTAGAAATTAATCTGTATTTTCCATTGATGCAAGATGGCTGTCCCTTTTAAACAGGGGTGAGATTTCAGCAAACAAAAGGAATCTGAATATATTAAAGTAAAGCCATTCTCTTTTACCCTTTTGGTGTACATTAAAAAGAGTAAACGCCATGGAAATATCATACACACACTGGGACTGAGATGGGACTTGATGTTTCACAACATGTGTTTAATTTCCTCACATGTACGCCCACAAAACTCATGTTTTTCAATATGTCAGCACACATGGTGGCAAGACAGAAAATAATGTGACAGCACGTAAGCTAAGGGTGTCCTAACTCTTCAGGGAATACACAAAACAGAAGACGTTTAAAGTTACCTCTGCTAAGCATTCTAAATGGGATCACTGTGGTAAACACTAACATAAGATGGGAATTAATCTTTTTGAGCTGTCAATGAAATCTGGTTCAACTGAAGATGTGTAAAATAGACCGATCTCACCCACACACAATGTTTCATCCCACCTGGTCCTAATACAAATAAGTAATTGCTTTCTACAGAAAGGCTGCTTAAGGCTTCTTATTCAAATAAAAGCAAGAATGAACACCTCATGGTAAATTGGGGCTTATTTTCCTCATTAACTGAAATGGGAAAAAACGGGGTTATTCTTTTAAATTAATCTAATAAAAAAAAAAAAAAAAAAAATTAAAAAATAAATATATATATATATATATATATATATATATATATATATATATATATATATATATATATATATATATATATATATATATATAGTAATATGCTAAACTTTTACATTTGTGGTGTGTCAAAAAAAGAGCCAGTTGGTAAGCTATAGTCTTTGTTGTAAAGGTGTAAATAAGATACAGTAATGGACAAAATTGTTGGTACCCCTCTGTTAATTAAAGATAATCCCACAATGGTCACTAAAATAACTTGAAAATGACAAAATTAAGAAGGAATAAAAATGTACTGAAAATTAACCAATGAAAATCAGACATTGCTTTTGACTTGTGATTCAACAGAATCCTTTGAAAAAGTGAACAGGCCTGGACAAAAATTATGACACCCCTTGAAAAGATTGAAAATAGTTTTGTTTTTTCTGTAAGTGTTTTTAATTTGGGTCTGCCTCTTATCGTTCTGAGAGTTTGACCAAAAAGGACTCGGTTCTGTGCAGTCATTAATAAAATTTACTACAAAAAAGCAGTATTTGCAGCCTCCACCTAGCTTCGTTTACATCGCTCTGCAGCCAGTCTGCCGGCCAGCATTGACGACCGTCTGCAGGTAAGGTAAGCAACTCCATGACCTGGCAAGTGACGCATTAATCGTGCGACACAATGACTAGATGATGAAATTCGTTGCCAGCGCTTTTAATTGTCGATTTTTACTTGATTAGTTTTTGCAGCCCTAGTCCGAACCAAAAACTGTTCAGGCCAATCACGTTGTCGTATTGAGGTTTAAGGCGGGACATACCGGTGCAACGAAAGCAAGAGCGGTTGAGCCCACAGCCGAACCAACACAAACATAGTAGCTGCTTCTATCACATCTGTTAAAGAATCCACAATTTCTTCTTTGAAAGAAGAACGAAAAGAAATGCCTCCATTAGCTTACCTTCTTGTGGTTTCTCATAGCAGCTACTACTTATGTTTTAATTTGATACCATGATTGTCTAAAACAAACCTTTGGTCGGCAGGCACTAGGCTAAAATACACAGCTAAAACCACCCATAAACGTCCAATTTAGGTGTTTTTATTCTTTTTTTTTTGTTGTTTTTTAATGACTCCGTTGAACCACAAGTCAAAAGCGATGTCAGATTTTCATCGGTTAATTTTTAGTAATTGTTTTATTTATTATGACCAATGTCGGTTTTTCTTGATTAATTGAGGGGTACCAACAATTGTGTCCATGACTGCATGCCATAACTCCTTTTAGTTGGATTTTATTTCTATAGATGCCTGTCCCGCACAAAGACTTAGCTCAAACTCTGGGCTGTTTGTGGTATTTTTTAATCGTTCCATTCCTATAAACAATTTGTGAACGGAACAACATTTTTAAAGTAGACAAAACGTAGAAAAATAGTTTTTCAGTTGAAACCGAAATATGCTAAACTGGGCATCAGCAGGTAAAGAGCTTTGCAGCAACTCTTTTTGGAAATAAACCACGAAATTTCTGATCAACGTATCTCTATCTCTAATATTAATTATCAAAAGCACCCATTCAACAAACCAACATATCTACTTTTAGTCAAAAACCTTTTCGCCTCACTCTTGGTGCATGTAATTTCATTATGAAGCAACTGTGCCAAGCTGCGCATGGGTGTGTCCTGAGTTGTGCTCAGTGTCTAGCTGTGAAACAGATTGGGATCTAAAGGGCCGCACAGAGCCCAGTGTGAAGCTGTCACAGCACAGCTCTTTACAGACAGCCATATCTCAGCAGCTGATCATAGGGGAACTGGCAACTTTTCACTCTGCCACTTCACTCAGCCGTCTTCAGAGGAATAAAGTGGCACTATTATTACGGGACCAGCTAATTTACTTACCAGCCAAATATAAGTGTTTATTTTTGTGTGGCTTTAAATCCGCTGAAGATTAGCAGGAGTTTGGCCACTCAGAGCTGCAACATAAATGTAAACCCACTCCATGATTGGGCCCAGATAAGACCTGCTTCCAAAGCAAAGCGCAGACCATGGTTTAAAAAAATATATATAAGTAAACAGAGCAACTAGGAAAACCGGTTTTCCACTGGACACTAAAGAAACCATAGACTTAGAAGGAAAAGGAGGGGAAAAAAAAGGTGTTTTATTATCTGTAGCTGGACAGTCAAGAGGCATTCATTCAGAACCACATGATTTGTGCAATATTTGAATTTAGACTTTTTGCAGAAACTGTAAAACACATCATGTAACAATAACACCTCAGATTGAAACCAGTAAAAACAAGGCCAAACAAAGATAGGCTTGGGAATAGAGACAGTTGCAGTCAATATGTTTACATACACTCAAAGGAATGTCATTATTTTAGCCATTTAAAGTTTTTTTTTATTGTTCCTTTTTCCAGGGTAGCAGTTGTATAGCACATACATTTAAAGGATTTCTTTTTAAAACAAGACCTAAGTGACAATGTGAATTTATTGTGAATTTTCTCTAATCCACATGAAGTGATTGATTTTTCAAAAACAAACAGTCAAATAGTCCATAAACAAAACAATGTCTTCTTATTTCAGCTCATTAACCAGAAAGTTACAGATCTGACTGTTATTGCTCTGATGGAAATACACCCCAGTCACTAAAAAAATACCAGTAAGAGCAGCCTAGTTTGTTTGTATAGAGCTGGCTGTGCACCAGTGATTCTTGATGTGACTTACCCAGCCTCCAGGCATTTCCATGTCTAAATTTGCTATTCTAATGACTGAGGGATAGCTGGACAGGACTTCTTTGTGCTGCTAAAAGGCGTGTCTTAACAATACCACCATTGCCTCCACAGTTGAACCCTGTTTTTTCCCCACTTCTTCTGCTTTTGGACTTTCTTGCTTAATAGTGTCTTAAGAGATTTTTTTTCAAACATGGTGACCGGCATGACATCTATTTTTTGCATACATCAAATAAAACATTGCATTATGTTTGCATGTGTAAAATAAGGAGCAGTGTTGCAGTCTTTCTAAAGTTCATCTTTTTCTTTGAAGTATGATTATGCCTGATTAAAAGAATCTGAAATATTAGCTTTGTTTTGTTTGCATGATCTAGAAACAAATCTACAACACAGCTAAGGATGAGCACCTTTTTATATCTAAGCTTTATTTTAGGTTGATAAAATATTTTTGTCTCTATCAAAATCAAGACCATTTTCAAACTTTAAAAACTAGATCCTCAGTTCCACCTCACTCCTCTGTCTTATGTTGCCCAAGGATGCATGCAGAAATCAATTGGCTGATTGGAAACTGGTCTTTTTCCAACGAGTTAAAACATCATCCATAACCGCTAGCAGGCCAAATTGAAAACAAACACTCTTAGATGCCGAAGTTAAATCTGAGGAGAATCAATTAGCCATTTTCGCTAAAAGGTTGATACTTAAAAAATAAAAGGTCTAAGACGGTTGGGTAAAAGAAACTGTTAATTCATTGCTGATAAAACAATTTATCAACCAGGTACAAAACCAGCCATTTTAACAGGGGTATGTGGACTTTGGAAAGCTGTTTACTCTGATACAGAACGAATGCTGCCATGACAGGGAATTAGATGTCAGCAGATACCAGGAAGCTGAGCGGCTCCACTTCATCCTTCCTCCTTCTCAAGAGCCCAATTATAACTGTATCGGAACATGCTAGATTTGGAAATCTTGAAAATCCTGTTTAACTGTGGAGCTGTGTAACAGTGCCTGCTCTCTGGACCAGATATAAATAAATACTGATCGATCATAAAAGTAAGGCTTCTTATGGATCATGTATATTCAAAATACATAAAATAATAATTTAGTAATCTAACACACAAACAAATATTAAGTTAGACAAACATTGGTTTTGCTGTAAAATGTGTCTGTCCATTTCCAGGTGTGCACAAAAAGATTAAAGTTATTAAGCTATAATAATAATAATAATAATAATAATAATAATAATAATAATAATAATAATAATAATAACAATAATATGCATTTCTTCTATAAAGTAAATTTTATCCTTAAAGGAGCATAGCCACGTTATTTGACATTTTATTTATCTATACGTAAGTAGCTCACTCTAGTAGCATACAAAGTTTTTATGAAAGATTATCACATCCTGCTGGAGTATTAGTTTTTATTTTGGTGTTTTACGCTTTGTTTTTGCTCAGTTTGTCAGTAAAGAAAGCCTTTTGTATTTATTTTTAATAACAGAGGAAGTACAACACTGCACATGTGCAGCAGGGGATAAAACAAGGAAGCAGCTAACGGCTATTAGCATCTTCCAGCGACACAATGAAGAATGCTCCAAGATCCAAGATCCAGTGAAAGAAAGACATAAAAAATATGATTCCAAGAGGGAAAAGACAGGAATGTCGCTGGGAAAACAGTAGGACCGTTGGTGTTCCCCGACGCAGACGCTAAACCTGCCGATCGCTCAGATGTGTCCGCAGAGTTGACTGAAGTGAGTAAATGTTCTGATATGAGGCTCTTAAAGTTGCTGTAGATCGGTGTATTTAATCAATAACGGTTGGTCTTCGACCACACAGAGCTGGCGCTTTACTGCTAGGCATTGCAAAGGGTCAGGCTCGGTCTGGCATTATTTACAATTCATTTATAAATTAAGCAAACCGACATTATGATAGATCTGCGATACTGTCGCTAAATAGCGCCACATCTGTTTATATCTGCTAATTGCACCAAGTGCGAGGCCTACATTTATCTGCAAAAAGGACCTTCAAAACATTATCAGGGTGGAGGCTTGGTGTATATAACCTTATTTTATCATGATCAAACGGTTTTTGGTCTTTTTCTATAGGCATATAACATGGCTATATACCTTTAAAGTAGAAAAAAAGTATTTTGTTGTATTTATGGTTATTTGGGGAAAATGTTACTAAGCTAAAATCTATATCATTAAGTCAAACCTTAATAAATATTAGCAACTTCAATTTGCCTAAAAGTTCATGATTGGCTCTCTAAAGTGCAACTTTTATGCTTTTAATCTTGTAGTTACAGCCAGAGACACTAAGAATATATTATCTTGCTAGGAAAAAAGAAACACTTTACCTATTGTAGTGCCTAATAATATACATATAAAAAGGAGACTAAAAAACTAAAATGATCGCAGCCAGTTTGAAAGAACCCTCTAATACTTTGCTAAGTGTTATAGTGGCAGTGAACTGCACCATACCGCTTAAGTGTTGATGTTGATTGTGTCAAATAAAAGATGATAAGAGGCTGTCGCTTATCATAAGCCTAAATTGAGTGTTTAACAAAAAGGGGAGAATCACAAGCAGAGTGATAAAGCGTCTACCTCAGCCGCACCGAGGACCTTCTCGAGGGCTCTTCTAGTTTTGTTTTGCGATAGTTTCTCTGGGTGCTTCAGCTTTTGATTCCCTCCTCTAACAGCAGCACTTTCAGCTGACCCTGACAACACTCAAAGCCTGCAATAAAGGAAGGGAAGGGGCCCCAACACTGCGTTTCTTTTCTTTTTTTTTAATTAACATGCAGCGTTATCTGTGAGAATTACATTAAAATACGACCGAAAACTTAAAACTACACCTCAGCTGTTATCACTAGCAACACTTGGTACACATGCTTTGTTGTTCCCATGCAGTTCACCATCAACCCGCCACCTGAACAGCAGGAGGCCAGAAAAAAAGCAAACAGGTTTGAATTTTTCAATATTTGTTTCTAATATTTGTCCATCAGGCACCCAGTAAGGTTCTCCCATAAAGAAGATTTTTAGTCAAACCAGAAGGTTTAAGTCAAAGAAAGAAAGATTCCTTGCAGCAAAGACTTCAGTGAAGGATTTCCCAGCGTTAACACCCCGAGGTTTTCTTTTTGCAATAAGCTGGACCCTGCCTTGCATCATGACTTACAGAGCAGATTTGGACCAAAGAGGAGAACAACCTCAACAGGAACTGGGGAGAATAGGCAGGAAAAGCCCCCCCTGTGTGCCACCAGTGAGAGGAGCAGCGAGCGATCAGGTGGTTGGTTGGCCTGCTGTAATGAACGACCTCAGCCAAATGCAGCCAGGCATGACCGGCGAATTAACATGCAGCAGCTTTCACACACTATCCCACAGATCCGTTCAGTGGGCAAAAAAACAAAAACAAAAACAACGGCGCTCTCAAAATAGCCCCGGATACTTCAGGCCTATTCAACGAGCTCGATTAAGAAACAACCGAGAACGTATTTAAAAGCTGTGCAAGCCAGACACACACATGTGGAGCTTAAGAGATGATTTTTACAGTAGCTGTAGCAGTAATTGCTGCTGTTTTACAACAGCGGAAGCTTCTGAAATGCTTAACATTAATGCTCTATTTATGTTATCTATGCAAGGCATAATTTTGCAAGTAACTCACACAGGTTGGCATCAATTATGTCTAAATCAGATGCCGGTAACTGGGGTCAGGGTTCACCAGAGTTTTACAGTCGCCGTTTCCAATCCTTAGCTGCTTTAGTTTTAAGTCCCTCCACTGAGATGCCAGAGACAGGGATGAAGTGACCAGAGTTTTCCGTCACTGTATGGAACACACAGACAAAGTAGGATTGCCCTCTCACGCATCTTGCTGCACACTGCTGGTCAGCTGGGTGAAGTAAAGCTTCCCCTCGCTTGCAAGAAAGACACATTTTCCAGTTTCGACTTCATACAGAGTTATGTACTATAAAGCCTAAATTTGTCCATCGTGTTGGCAGCTTTAGATTTGAAAAAAAAAAAATATATATATATATATATATATATATATATATGTTTTTGTATTTTACCAACATGTTTATTGTGACTGGAAGCCATGAAGTTTTGGAGGAGCCAAGCCAGAATCCATAATTGAATGCATGAAGCATTCAGTGGTGAAAACTACGAGTGACAGCAAGGAAATATGGAGCTCATCACTCTTTACAATATTTTGACAATATATTTTCCTAAAGATATATTTAGCATTGCATGCTGTTCTCTTTGTGGAAGCCCAATGAGTTCATTGGCAAAATAACATCCTGATTTTCCAAAAATTAAATATTAAAAAATTGTAAATTCAAATTAATCGATTAAATTAATTTATCGCTCAGCCCTAACGAGGAGTAAATTGGTCTTCATCGAGCATAAATGCTCTTTTTTAAACCAATAAAGGGGGAAAAGAATGATCTTTAAACAACAAAACACTGAGGTATGAAAGACCAGCAGTTTTATTGTTCCTCTCCTTCAGCCTTGCTCTCTAAATCCCTGTCCTCTCCTCCATAACACCCCATCTCTAATCACCGCTTCCTGGCCACACAGGATCCAACAGGACCAGGAGGAAATCCTTTCTGAGTGACAGCGAAATCAGCAGAATTGGGACACATCAACGTGTGCCACTGTCAGCTGGAAAAAACAACAACACAATTTTTATCTTTTTGCCGCACATGGAGGGAAGGAAAAACACAAGGGGACGAGCAGTCATCTGTGCAGGCCTTCACCTCCCCGGCCCAGTCTTGACATTGACCGCATATGCTCCAGCTGCTGACGGTCACTATTATATTCACTTTCCCAAAGTTTAATTAAAAAAAAAAAAAAAAAAAAAAAAAAAACGCAAAGCAGGAACTGGCTGTCACTGCTGTTCCACAGTACAAGAAAATCAATGAAACAGAGGACATGCCCCTATGTAAAGGTCACAATTAACCATTTATATGTCAACAAAGGGCTCCAACCCCAAACATTTCAAAGACACATTACCCTCCAGCAAATCCCGCTCCTTCATCAAGAAGTGATCCTGAGTGTACGAATGCTATTCTAAAAATACAATTTTATGCCTACAATAACACCATAACACTAAAACCTCTTATTTTAGAACTTTTAAGCTTTTATATTAGTAGGTCTAGACGCATATTAAACAAAACATCCATTGCAACATGGTACAAAGCACTACGTTTTAATCAATGAACCACTTTGCAGCAATTCATGCATTAAGACTGTATTCCTGCTCTTACAACAAAAGTGCTGTCGATATAAAAGAAAAAAAAAACCCTATTAACAGCTTTCTTCCCATTCACAACCACGCGAGGTAAATAAAATATTTATGCAGCAGTACTTTCTGCTGTGATACAATAGTTATATTACTAAACAATATTTGCCAGTATAGTTTGTTTTAGTGTTGTGTTCTTATGTGACCTGCAACGATAACATTAGCTTCTTTGGACAAATATGCTCACATTTTAACTTGCATCACGCTGTAGGTCACTGAACGTTGCCCGTTGTGTGAACAGGCTTAGTTAAGCATGAGACCAATAATATGTTCCCCAAATCGGCAACAAGATTAGTCCTGACACTAAAACCTAAAATAAGGCTGAATATTATCCTCAACATGTCCCCAACACATGGGGCCAGTGGTATAGAGGTTCACAAAGTTATAGTTTAAAAACAGCTAAAACCTTCCGACATGCAGTTCCTACAGTTCGAAGCCGCTTCATTAGGATCTTGGAGAAAGCGCTGGAGGTTTTTTTAATTTTTTTATGCTTTATATGGAGCACAGAGTTGTCGGCAATGCCCCTCCTCCACCCGTTGCTGCACACAACCAGTCAGCTGGCTGAAAGAAGGCTCCTGCACTCTTCCCTCGGTTACGACAAAGACAACTTTGTCTGTTTGGAAATATTTTTCATTGTGAGAAACAGTCAGTCATGTGGAAGCTAAAGGAGCACCACCCATCTCTCTCAGTGAGCAGAGGTGGCAAGCAACAAGCAGCATCTCTGTTAGGCATGGATAGCAGACTCGCAAAAAAACATTAAAAATAAACAGATACACTGATTAATTACCCAGTTATGAACATCTTATATACTCCCAGTGATAATACTATAGAGTAGAACTGTAAAATGGCATAATATTCTGCACAATAAGCATCTATATATAGTGTACATTTATGATCTGAATTTTTTTTTCTTGCAGTTTCTTTCTGCAGATGAAAAGCAGACGTCTCGGCCAACTCTGGTGCCTTTGCAGCAATGCTATTAATATACAAAGTCCGAGTCTAATAAACAGTCTTAAAAACAGTTGAGCACCGTTTCAACTTCACAGCCTATCCAAGTACTGTCGTTGCTGACCATGTCCATCCCTTCGTGACCACAGCGTCGACCCCTCGTGATGGCTGCTTGCATCACAACGCACACGATGCTCCGATAAATCTCAAAGTGGCTTCACAAACATGACAAAGGGTTGTCCTCCGATAAACCTCCGCTGTCACCAGATCTCGATCCAGGAGAGCACGTTTGGGATTTGCTCGGATTGCAAGATCGGCATCACGGACGCGCGGCCGACAGATGTGCAGACGCCACCCAGTCAATGTGGACCAACATCTCTGAGGAACGTTCCAGACAGCGTCCTGAATCGATGTCACAAAGACTCAGGACAGGTCTTGAAGGCTAAAGGACTACTAAACCACTACACTGTACCTATTAAGGTAGTCGGTACTTGGTGTATTTAAGAGCATAGCATCCATCTATCAATTGTCTATACCCGTTTATCTGTGCAGGGTCGCTGGGGACTTGATGCACATCTCCAGCTGTAACTGAGCTGGAGGCGAGCTACACTCTGGACAGGTCACCAGTCCATCACAGGGCAACACCAAGAGCATGCAGGGGAGTGTAAACGCATTCAAATGTGTTTAAAAACAAACAAACAAAAAAACACAAATGAGTTAAACAAATGTGGCAACAACTGATTGCAATTGTTGTGCCTTTAAATGTACAGATTGCAAGAAGATGGGAGAATGGCACAGCAGCTTATGACTGTCATAAAACCTGCACTTCCTTGTTCCTAAACAGAAAACAAAAGGCTGCACAGATACGGAACACGTGTGCATTGCGTATTATATCTGAATTATTATATAGAGATCACAGTGCATCCTATAGGGCTGGAGCATGCATCTACTTCTGCATTTACATTACTATCATCGCTGTTTTATTTGTTGCAGGGTCTAACTGTTGATTTGACATTAATCTATTTATGTGTTTAAAGAGCAACAATGACTCAGGGATATAACAAAGAACGGAGGTGGTAGTGAACATGTGTGTTGATGCTCGGCAACATCAGCTAGCATTATCGGCAGGCTAGTTAGCAGCCAGGGTGAGCTAGCTCCCAGTAGCTAGCATCCATCCCAATCATACTGAGACATGTTTTTGTTTTTGTTGTATGTTTTTTTTGTCCAGAAAACATAACAAAAAAAAATTAAATACAAACACGGACACTAAGAAGGGCGTGCTTCAACAGCCCCGGGGTATTTCCACGCCGATAATGCACGCGTTTACTCCCCAGACAGCCGTAATTTCAGTCGCCGCACCGGGAGGCAGACGGCTAACCCGATCCAGTGTGTGACGTTAGCTCGCCGTGCTAAGCGCTGCGTCCAGGAGCCGGTGACATTTCACTCACCTATCAGCGCCCGCAGGTGCTTCAGCCGGGTCAAAACATCCTTCTTTGGGTCCAGAACTTTCTGTGTAGATTTCTTGACGTCCCCATGTCCCCTTCGAGTGAACATTCCGTTGTGAAATGGGACCGTGGAAGCAGAAATCACCTGTGTTTCACCATACACCGAGGCTCCAGCGCGACTGTCACTTTCCGCACCGCCACTCTATTGCTTGCTCGGTAAACATTCACCCGACGGCCGCTAGTGTGAGCCTTGCGTGTGTGTGTGCGCTTTTTTTTTTTTTTTTTTTTTTTTTTTTTTTTTTTTTGTGGGTGTGTAAATACGGAAGCACAGCCTGGCAGCAAAGACTGGTTTGACCGTCTGAATACACGCCTTTCTGTTTATCGTGCAGTTCCATCTTTCACGCGCACTGTGTTCAAAATAACCTATTTTATGTTCCAGTTTAGAAACAAGCAACTGGGTGATGATAATACAGTCTGGTTTAAAAGATTTAAGAAAATAAAAGATGATTATTTTCTTAGCTGCGTGTTTCAAAATTAATAAACGATAATATATATATATATATTTTAATCAAAGTATGCAAGGACAATGAGTTCCTGGGACAGGTTATTTGATCCGATGCGGTAGCTCACAGGCGCCCTCTGGTGTCTACTTCTGTGTTTGCTCCTCACAGAGATCAACAACACAGTGGCTATAAAAAAATGTGCTCATCCTGTTAAGACAACCAGGTTTTTGAAATGTAAAGAACATGATATAAACATAAATTCTTTCGAGACTTTTTCCACCATTAATTGTAAACATATCCTGTATTATTCAACTGAAAACAAAGCTAATTTCTATCAAAAACCGAATAACTACTTGTGCCACCCTGAGTAGCAACAAATGACAAAGACTGACATGAGTTTACAATAGCCTTTAACATCGCCACACTCATCTGCAAAATTGTTTTCACTAAGCAATCTTGAAGGGCTTTCACGTTTCAACTGTGTAAGGACGTACAGCATTATCTGAATTGAATTCAAGGCCAGAAGTTGACTAGGCCACTATATTATTATTTTTTTTATATTATTAATTTAGAAGTTACCTTGCTTTGGATCGTTACCCTGCTGCATAACCAAAGTGTGATTAAACCTAAGGTCTTTTCCTGATGCCTGTACAATCTCTTTCAGGAGTTTTTTTGCAAGAGAGCAAAACTCATGAATCCATCGATTATGGTAAAACATCAAAGTCTCAAAAAAGTAAAGCAGGCCCAAACCTTCACACTACCACCACCATGTTTTACTGTCAGTGTTTTGCTATTTCTGGAATGCTGTGTTAGGTTTAGCTCAAATGCAACACAGGTTTGCCTTTTCAGTTCACATATTTAATTTCCAAAAAAATCTTTGTATTTGATCTTTGGCAAATGTGAGACAGGCCTTTATGTTCTTTTTGTTGAGGAGTGATTGTGGTGTCTTTCCTATTGTGAAATCTTGAACTCTGACCTTAACTGGAGAATCGAGGTGTACAGTGTGTTGGATGTTTTTCTGGTTTGTTTTGTGACCTCCTGGTTGAATCATTTTGGTGCTCTTGGAGTATCTTTAGTCGACTAGCCTCTCTTAGCTCCCACTGTGATTGGCTGTAGTCCCAAAGTCTTAGAAATGGCTTTGGAATAATTTCCAGACTGAAACATGTCAGTGACTTTGTTTCTTTTTGAGTTTTTAATATTTTTTTAGTCAAAAATAATCAGTCCTGGGTTTGGCTAATGAAACTGAACTCAGCTTTCTAAAATTGTAGTTTAATTAGAGTTAATTCACGATTCAACAAGTGAGGCAGTTACTTTTTCACATGGGGCCAGGTTTTGGTTTTGGATAGCTTTTTTCCCTTAATGAATGGAATAATCATGGAATAATCAAACGACTTTTTGTATGGTAATTATTTGAAAAGATGGGATAGAATTTCAAGAAAAACAAGTTCTTTTGTGGACCCATTAAATAAGATCTCTACATCTATTTAACCCCACCTCCAATAGACTCCTGTTGTTGGTGCGGGACTAGATCCCTGACCAGATGTCAAGGAACAAGAAGGGGAATGCATCCTGTTATACATAACCTATCGAAAAACACAGCCCATAAAAACAATATCTGCAATACAGTCTTAGGTTAATTTTCTACCTGTATATATCTGCAAATATTTAATAATAAGTGTAAATTCAAATTTATACACTAGATGCAAAATTCACATGTAGTGCCATTGAACACATTCATGTTCAATGACACCGTGTAATCCCACAAATTGCTGTTCTCGTCATCCCTGTTTAACTTAGATTGGCTTCTAAACTTGGTTGTGTTCTGAAAGTTGGAAAATTTGTAGATGAAAGCATGCAAAGAACATGGAGGGGAAAAAATGAGCCACAAAACATGAGGTTCTGCTCAGAGAGAAGAAACTATTGTTGCATGGTGGCTAAAATAATTAAAAGGAATCTAAATAAGAAAAACAAGAATTAAACCGTGATTTAACCAAGGCAAGATACATATAGCTAAAGTCACGACAAACAAATTCATATTTGAAGGAAATGTTTTATTTTGCTACAAAGATTGTGCCGATGCATAATGAATGAAAATATATTTCCTATTTGTTTTTAAGACGTGATCTGAGTTATGAAATGTTACACAAATTACCCACAGTGCCTTGCAAAAGTATTCTTACCCTATGTGTTTTTGAACCACAAATGTCTGACATTTCTGTAAGATTTGATGGAGAGTTCCTATGGACACGTTTTTTAAGTCTTGACACAGATTTTCCATGGGATTTGGGTTTGGACTTTGACCGTGCCACTCCAACAAATTAACATGTTTAATCTTTTGTGATTCTAGCTATATGTTTAGGGTCGTTGTCCCGCTGGACCACAAACCTCTATCCCAGTTTCAAGACCTTTGCAGTCTTTTGCAACAGGTTTTCTTCTAGGATTGTTTTGCATTAGGTTTGCTCTGTCAAGTCTCTCAATTTCCATTTGCACCGTAAAGAAAACCTTTCCCCACAGAGTGATTCTGCCACTTCTATGTTTCTCCAGAGAGATGCTGGGTTCAGGGTGATGTTAATTGTTAGTTTTCCAATACGCAGTGTTCTGCATGCAGCCCAAAAACAATTATTTTTGTTTCTCTTTGTTTTGTCTCCTCTTTCCTGTATCCCCTACCTGGCTTGTGGAAAGCTTTGAAGAAGATTACTTGAGGCTCTCTTGACAATCGCTTTTGTCTTGCCACTACACTTTAAGCACAGATTCTCTCATCTGAGCTGTGTTTCTAAGCACCTTCTTCAGAGTTACCATGTGCCGTGTGAGTTTGCTTCAACCTCAACTTTAACCCAAAGGGCCTCATGGGTGCTTCTCTTGTTAATGCTCTCCTTGCCCAGCCCTTCAGTTTAGGTGGGCAACCATTCCTTTATAGGTCTACAGTTGTTCCATACTCTTTTAATTTAAGATGATATATTGAACAGGGGTCCATAAGTGGTCCATGAAGCTTGGAATATTGTTGTATAAACCTAACCCCGCTTTAAATGTCTCCACAACCTTCACAGAACAGCTGGATTTCTACTGAGGTTAAATGACATACAGGGGGGACTCCAGCTAAGAATTAAGTGACTTCTATATGCAGCTGGTTACATTGGATCTTATTTATGGGTATCAGAAAAGTGGAGACTGATTAAAACCACACGAATCAAGTTCATTTCATCAGGTTGTTTCAACAAGAATTCACTGTGTTAAATACCTTTGATCAATTTTTAATTGAATAATTCAAATAATTCTATATCAGCTCCTTCAAAAAACGGGGAAAAAAGGAGTTTCAGTCGGTTGTTTTAATATTTCCTCTGGATTAATATATATTACTTACATAATTACTGAATTAAGTAGAGCCCCACTAATGTCTTCTGACTTTTTGAATGATAGGGAAAACATACTAAAATATGTTTGGTGGTTTGAGGACCCCAAACTGATGTTCCTTCTGGAGTTTGTTTTCTTCTAAAGTATGTTTGCGTCTAAAGCCAACTGATGGTAAAATGCTATTATGCCAATACTATATCTTCTAATGTAATTAACTCCAACATGCTGCACGCCTATCAAGTAATTTGCATCACTGAGTTTATCCATTATTACAGCAAGTAATGAATAAACAAAAGCGTTTTACTCGTTAAGTGACACTTAATTATATTTTATTTTATTCACATTCCCTATAAAATCACTCTCAACGACACTAAAAGGTACAACAGCTATAGCCCTGGAGCAACTTAATGCTTTAAACGGGAGGTTTTGATGAGGACAATTAGCTTCTATCTCTAAGCTACCAGTTTAAAGAACCTCTAACGTAACTGGCTCCACACTTCATAGAGAAAACTGTGGATGTAACTGTTTATGTTCTGAGATACGTCTAAAGTTTGGTTATGTCAACAGAAAATGATCATCAGCGATTCTTGGTTGAGATTTAGTCATGATCATTTCACTTCTCTGTGTTATTTCAGAGATAATTAATATTGAGGTTAAGCTCACATTTTATTTGAGTTTTGCATAAATATATGGTTAAACAAAGCAGTTTAAGTTAAACCTGTCAGGCTTGTTTCTTTCTAGAAATGTTCCTTTCTAGGTCACAGTGCTTTTACACCACCTAGTAAGACAAAGGTTTTTTTGAACAGGTGTTAGCACTGTTGCCTTGCAACGAAAAGTATTTGTGTTTGAATCTGATCATGGGCTTTCTGCATGGAAGTCCATGCGTGTTCTTACTGTGAATGGCTTCTGTCTAGACGTCCTGGATATATCCCACAGTTCAAAAAGAAACATATTAGGTTAATTGGGCTCCCTAAATTGACCCAAACTATTAGTGTGTGCATGCGGGGTTGTTAAACGCTTTAAAATTGAATTTAAAAGAGTAAACACATGTGAATATGATTGAAACACGGGCGTCTGTGGCTTGATGGGTTGAGTAGTCGTCTTGCAATCGGAACTTTGCCTTCCCCTTGTCACATGCCGATGTGCCCCTGGGCAAGGCACTTAACCCCAATTTGCATACCGAGCTTCGTATCGCTGTATGAATGTGTGTGTAAGCGAGTGTGATTGGGTGAATGTGGTCAGCATGACTGGAAAAGCGCTTTATGAGTTCAGTGCGTTTACCGTTTAAAAGGTTGATTTATTTTCAGGAGCTAAATTCTGAATTTGGAAGTTTGTGTATCACGTAGACTAATCGCATGCAGAGTGAAACTATCATTAATTTGAATTATTACAGCTAATGTTTCATTAGAAGCAAAAAAAAAAAAAATTATTGTCGGAAAATCAGAACATGCATAAACCCCAGAAAGTATTCCTAATATACAAAACTGACTTGGGAAAAGTTGACCCACACAAGCAGAGAAATTATCACACTTGGCCTCAAGCAGCTTGGATCCTGTGCCACTCCGCTCTTGAACTCTTGAACTTTGACTTCCAAATGAAATGCAAACTTTAATCTAAGCAGAGCATCGTACACTACATAGCAACAGTCCAGTTCTTTTTCTTCTAGTACTAGATAAGACACATCTGACAATGTCTCTGGTTCAGGAGTGGCTAATCACAAAGGATGCAACAGTTGTAGCCTATGTCCTTAATTAATAAAGCTCTGAGCTACAGTTCACCTCTTATAAATCAAATGATTGAGTGGGCTTTGCTTTACAAGCCTCTCAAAGTTAAGGTCATCTATATTGCTTGTCTACTTGGTTTTCTTCAACTCAACTTTTTTTTTATTTATTTTTTTTTTTAACCTTTATTTAACCAGGAAGTCCCTTGAGATTAAGATCTCTTTTTCGAGGGAGACCTGGCCAAGACGGCACACCAGTTAAAATACAAATAGAAGTACAACATAGATAAAATCTCACATAGAGGAAAAGACAGGTCACATAGGGCAGTTACATTTTTCAATTACATGACATTTTAACATGGCTTTAAACTTTCCAGCAACATGTTTGGATACAACACTTTGAAAAGCTATATATTTTAGCATTGACCTTTTGTGGCTTTTTCAAAGGTAAGTCACATACGATGATCACACTAGCAGTTTTGCCCGTGATTGTAGGACATAGCACGGTCATAATATACTGGATCATTTCTGTCTGAAAAAAAGTATTTTTATTCATAGTATTTCAATTGTCAAAATTTCTCAGAGTTTTTTGATTTTTCATGAGTAGTAAGATGAAATTACGCTTGAAATATTTCACTTGATGTGTAATGAATCTATGTAATTCATGGGTTTTACTTTATGAATTGAATAACTGAGATACATGCATTCAGTACCACAACATATAATCATTTTAAACAAAACGTTTGAGTATCTGTGTGTAACTCAAGTTGAGAAAATTTACCAGAAGATGGCGCCTAAACCTTGAGTGCGAAAGCAAAGAAACAGATAATTTTGAATAGTTTTTAAATATCTCTTCTGAGTCTGTGTCTCGCACATTAAGTGTTTTTCTTGATCCATACAAGCGATGCAAAATTATTTTGCAGGGCAAAATGTCAGAGAAAACTCACAAAAAGTCTATAAAAAAACCAAAAAAGACAAAGATGTTCTCTTGAACATTTCTGTGTTTGGTTTGTAGCTGCGTTAAAGCCTCTTTCCTCATTAAGCAGAGAAGAACTATTGCATTTCATCCACCGCCCCCACATTTTGAGCACAGACATTGTTGTGGGAGCGTTTATCTCCCTTTTTTTTTTCAAGATCTTCACAATGGATGTGTTGGATGATAGGAGAGAGAACTGGGGGAAGTGAGAACTGAGGCCGTAGAGGAGGAGGAGGAGGAGAGAGAAGCGAAATCAGCCTTTGCCCTGCAGTTTGGTATGACACTCATTATCTGAAGTGGGCCATTCTGAGGAAGGAGGAGGTTGCCTGTCACAACAGATGTTGATTACACAAAACAGGGTTGTTTGGAAGGATGTGGGAATAAACCAAAAACTATCTCTCTCTCTCTCTCTCTCTCTCTCTCTCTCTCTCTCTCTCTCTCTCTCTCTCTCTCTCTCTCTCTCTCTCTCTCTCTCACACACACACACACACACACTTAGCCTGCGTTGTTGTTGATGCTTTGTCATCACTCTTAATTGATTGTAATCACCGTTCCTTCTTGGCAAACCTACCCTGTTCTTGAAATGGAAGTTACTTGCTCATTATCCAAGACGGCACGGACATAGAATAATCCATCACTAATAACAGTGGCCCTGGATAATTCTGCACCCAGAAATAGTTCAGTGTGGCCAAACTTTAAAAAAAATAATTTAGTGTAATTTTACAGTTTTATGCATTCTAGCTTTTTGTTGAGTTGGAGGGGGTGGGGGTAATTATAGGCCTCAATTTTGGGTGAAAGCATTTATTTAAAGACTATTCGTTCCCTTTACATCACTGCCAATGTGCCAGGTTGCTGCAGTGAATTGAAGTTCTCATTATAGCCAAATGGTGGCACTGCAGGCTCACAAATGAAGGCCACCCTACCCCTTGACCAGACTGGACTGATTTCAAGCCAAGGTTTGAAAAGCACTTGTCTGCTCTAAATTGTTCTTATAAAGAGCTTGGAAATACTTGACTTTTCTCCTTATGTGGTTATGGATTTCCTTTTTGGACAATTAAGTGCCATTAAAAGCTAATGTCTCCTGTTAAACTACATTAAGTTGACGAGGGTGTACATCGGACCAGCTACCAGAAGTGGGGCCTTTTTTTCCTGTTTTTTTTTTCTTGCTTTGGTGCCAGTTTTAAAATATAAATGTGGAAAATCAGGGGAAAAACGAATAACAAAAATTAAATAAATGGCAAAAGTCCTGTTTGACCACCCACAGTTGCTTTAGGTGTGGAACAATGACGCAATCAGAAAATCAGTGTGTAAAACTGGAGCTAACAAAATATGAGGCTCCTTTTAAGCATGATGGAACCAAATGGATTGGCTAAATAGAAAGAGAAAAATTTCTATGCGTAATATATTTCATATCAGATGTATTTGTAGAATTTTGTAATTAAGGTGAAATGTCCTATTAATTCACATTATTCCTCCCACCAGGGGTCATCACAGAGCAACCAGGATTATCTCACAATTAACAAGTTCAAAGCACAATCTGACTAATTATAATGACTATTTTATTTTTAAATCATTTTCTGGAGTATTTATAAATTTTCCATTTTTACAACTGCAGAAATTGATGTCATTAAAACATGAACATTGTACGGCATGTCCTACATCTGCCGGTGTGTGGTTGAAGCACTGACTCCAGCCGCTGTTTACGCCTGGTGAATCCCCCTCCAAACTTGTCAGAGGGTTTTGCTGCTCAACCTCATTGCTCTTCTTGTACCACACGTTTCCCAGCCTCTAAACTTTCATCAATTTTGATGCACTAAGCACCCTGTGAACAGTTAGCAGGGACATTTTTTTGGCTTGAAGTTTGGATTTTCATTAGTTATGAGCTATAATCAAGGCAACAGAAAGGTTTAAAGAGGAATCTGACCTAGTATGAAGACAATTTACTTCATTTAGAAATTGTGTTAACTGGGGTTTACTTCCCAAAATGTCTCAAGACTGCGGTTATTCCTGTTGCTTGTGCACTTTTTTCCTACCACAGTTTTTCCTTACGCTCAACTTTCCATTTAAATTTCTTGGGTACACAACTCTGTAAACAGCCATTTTTATTTATCAGTGTCCTTTTGCAGCATAACCTCCTTTAGACGGTGTAATTAGACTATCTGCTGGACAGCTGTCAAGTCAACAGCGTTTCATTATACCCTAACATTGACAAAACACAACATTACTAGAGGTATCTTTTTCACTGTACTCACGAAATATTCTAATATCCTATTAACTGTAACCCTTAATCCTTGCAACGGATAAATCTAAAGCACAATTAGAATAATTAGAATAACTTTGATTATTTTGTCTCTTTCTTTATGAGAAATCACGAGTTTCACATGTGTAATATTAAAGAAGTGGATATGAATGTAAGCATCCTGTTAGATGTAGTGTTTGAATGCACGCTGGAGGTTTTGGAGCACATCTCCATAAAAGGTTAATGAGGGGGCACTCTGAAGTAATTAAAACAAGAGCATTATAAGGCAGCAGTTTCACATAAGGTACTCGTGGCAACATACCCCACACTTAATTAAAACTCGTTGCTGACAGCATTTGGTATCTTCTCAGGTAATCTGCTGTGAAATTAATAAGGAGGGAGAATTAAATGAATAATGTTGGCAAAGATATTTTTTTCCCTCTCCTCCTGCAGTATGCATGACAGGGGTCCTCTATCAGGAATGCATGATCCTTATTGCGATGTAAAAATACTTCTTCAGATTCCCTCCGTAATCTGATTCCAATTTCACTTGTGTTGTGACACTGCAGCGACGAGCCAGGGGGAGGTTTAATTGAAATGCCAGTGCTTTTAATTGGATTCTGTTAAGATGTGAAATTACCTCCTGAATTGCAGTCTTGTACCTTTAAATGCCGATACCGACTGGTTTCTAGCGGTGATCAGTTAAGGAGCTGTAATAATGCTTCCCTTGGCTGAGACAAACACACGTTCTTGAATTTGAAGACAAAATGCTCAATTTGGTGAGGCCTTCGATTTCAAAGACGTGGCGTTTATCTATCAAAATGAGTTCTCATTTCTAATAGGGTTGTGCCTGAGAGACAATTAAAAACAGAATCTGAGGCTCGACCGAGTCATGATAGTCTTGATCACGATACAGCATGGTTTGATTGGATTTTCTTATTAGAAATCAGTAATGTAGAACAGAAACAACTGTTGATTAGGGTTAGGTACTAAAACACCAAATAATAAATCAAAATGCAAGTTGTTTTTTTCACCGTCCACACCTGCCTTAGACCTTCGTCCTGTGTCATCACTGCCCGGTTTATACATGTTTGGGAATTTTGGATATTCTCATTAAAAACCAAAAAAATTAACAACAAACAAATCATAAAAATCTAATTTGATCTATGTTTTAAATCCAATTTTTCATAGTCAAAAAGAAATAAGAATAAAAAGACATAAAAAGAAATAAAAATTTGGTTTGATATTTGGGATTAAAGTAACAATGACATTTTTTTCATCAGCAAAGAGAGATAAAAATTAACCTTTTTCTTGTCCTCAGACATACCGCCACAGTTGCACAAACAAAGTGCGTGCTTCACCCCATGATGTCACTACCTATAAATGTAAAAATGATTGATATTGGGCTCAGAGTTCAATAAAAACTTTTACAAAAATAGATTTTGTTTAATAAATATATATTGATATATTTGGGGTGAAAAAACATACCAGTGACCACTAAGATG